>NC_080573.1:50125000-50472500 GCF_029962835.1 Magnolia sinica
TGACACTGCTAGATAGTTGTAAGTCATAGTCATAGTCCTACTTTGATCTCATTGCAAGTAAGTCATAGTCCAAGGCCTTCCCCAAGATCCTAAACATTGGTTCGATCTTTGATGATCTAGGATTGATCCACTTCCTTAGACAGCCTGGCGCAGTTGCTCCATGGAAAAGATAGACGGCAAAGGACTTGTTCCTGGGCAGAACTATGGTCCCCTGCCTTGGCTTGGCAATGGGTCTGGTTCATGTTCATGCTAACTGGCTCAACATAAGATAACCCAATTAGCTTTTTGAGATGGACCGATATGGTATCTACACAATCGTAAGTACCTTTGCACAAAGCCGCAGATGGATGGCCTGCATCCAATAATCTATTTAACTATTATAAGAATATAAAGGATCTAATCATTTTTCTAATCCTACAGTTATAATGGCTCTGGACTCGATTTACAATTTCCTTTTTAGGTGATAACATCTTAACAGTTAACAGTTTCTTAAAACAGTTCTTTCTTTTTTTTCCCTTCTTTTAAAATAAAAAATAAAAAATTTAAGGCCATGGCAACTTGATCAGTGAGCATTTCTGATTGTTGGATGAGAACATTTTAACATTTAGGCCAACCTGATGGACATCTTTGACAACTGATATCCCTTTTTATGTCACCTGGCACATGTGATGTTGTGCAAAGGTATGCCTTTTCCACCCAAGGGCTAGCAAGCATGTAGCAATCCTTCCACCGTATCATACAATGACTGCATTTGGAGAAATCACTAAAAGAGCTTTATTATGATACATCTAGGTGTCTTGTAATACGATACATTTGAACTTTGGCCTTTGAATTTGGGGTCATCTTTCAGTGATCCAAATAGCTTATATGGTGTGCTGCACCTTTAATGGGGGATAGGTAGAAAAGATTAGAATGATGTAGACCTGCTGTCTCATGTCCATTTGGACATGGATGGTGCCCTTTATCTTTGTAGAGGTAAAGGGTTGAACTACAATTTCAGGGCTTCTTTGGATTTGCTCTATCTATGGTGAGGCTTATCAGATATATGGCGTTGTACTTTGACCTTGTCCAGTTGAGTCTGAACCTTCAATCCATGTGGTGAACATGGATGGCATGCAAACCAGTTCTCAGCAATGGATCTCTCTCAAAACACCATCAATCATCAGCCTTTTTTGTTTTTCTTTTAAGTTTGAGATGACCACAAAAAAAAAAAAAGTACAAATATTGTTAATGGTTCTAGAACAGGTGCCTTGCCTTGGTTTTGGATGATTATTGCATGCATCTGCTGCATTGTGATTTTTTAGTAGAATCTCATCCTCACCTCACTGTAATGCTTTCTCATAAACACAAGTCGTTGTGTCAACTCAAACGAGTGGCAGCTGAGATTTTTCCAATGCATATATCATATTTAAGAATCACAAATGTACCACTTTCTCATTACTAAATTCAGAAAGGAATGGTTTCATGTATCAGCTATACTATTTCTGGCCAACAGCCCCACCAATTAGATTTCTAGGATTAATCAGTCACTATGTTTTTCACACTGTACTCCATCCATATTAGGCCTTATGACTTGGATGGTTTTGGATGGAAGTGCTTGTATGCCATGTCTGTAATGGATTGGGTTGTCAGCAACCGTGCCTGGGCATAGTGTCAATCTGGATTTTGAAATGGGTGTTGACTAAACACTCGAGATTTATAAAGCAGCTTATTTATGTGCCACTGGGAGACATCAGTGTGAGACGCCTCAGTAAAGCAGTTCATCCATGTGCCACCATGTGCCACAAAAACTGTCAAGAACATGTTTTGGGCATATGAGCAAATTCCAGGGTGGAAAACAACAGATGAACGGTATGGATTGGCCAAGGCATGGCCCAACCTGTCCCAACTGATAATCATGTTGATGTAGAGCAGGTCGCGGACAGTTACATGGCCAAGATGGATCAGAAAAGGCCCGGTCGACGACAGAAGTGATCCGGACCATCGAACCTTAAATCGGGCGTATCTTGCAATCCGGAATGAGTTATCTGACGTAAAATATATGATTTTGGGGTAGAACGAGCTACTGAAGCCAACCAACCCGCTACGCCGGGTTGCGCAGCCCGGAATTGCGAAAAACCCCTGGATCGATGGTCGTTTCCCCGTTTTAATTTCGCTTTTACTATAAATAGTAAGTTTTAGTTTGATTATAACTCTTCATCCGTCGGGCTTTAGGAGTTGCGCCCAACATGAAAAGAGCTTAGAATAATTAGGAGAACGGTTTGGTGAGGCCAAATAGGACACTTACTATTTTTGGCCGAAAACCTTGCGCACTAGTAGACATCACGACCGTCTATAAATAGTAAGTTTACTATTTATAGTAAGTCGCGGATTCTAAGAGTTTGAGTTGTAGTTTGATTCTGATCTCTTTCCCATTGCTTGGTACCCCTATTTAAAGGGTTGTGAACTCGTTTTTATTCATCAATTAATCAATTTCGAATTTATTAGAATTTATTTCTATTTTCTGCTTTCTTTCCTCGTGGATTCGAGAAGTCTCTGTGAGGAGTCCAGAGAAGCTCCGTGGATTCGGAGTAATTATCCCCATCACGTTCATCCCTGCGTCACATGTGCAGAAAGTGGTGGGACCATTCTTGTAAGGGCCTGGGGGATCTTCACCTAGGGGTTTGGCTCATATGGTTTTAGGCATCAAACACCCCTTTTGACTGTGCAACCAAGAAATGAAATGGCATCTTAATAAAAATGACCACTTTCCTTTATTAACTATATGGCAGATTAAAGCTACATTGGAAAAGTTTAATCATCCATCGTTCTCATTGACGTATGGCCCACCTGATTTGTCATATAGAATCCATGAGGGGGGTTGTTTGCTTAGACTGAAGGCAGGTGGCAGGGGGTTGTTTGCTAAAATGCTATATGTATAGTTGTGCTACACAACCCCGAGATTTGGGGGTCAAGTGATCTTGACATATATAAACCCATAAAGTGGGAAGTTTAGCTTGAGTATGCTCAGAAAAGTTGTGAAATCCATGCACTCTTCTGCTGAAGTAATAACAGAACTAATTTCCTTTTGAGATGAACTTTCAGTACTCTATTGAACCCAGTGGTTTTTGTGTATTTTTCAGATCATTTCAATACCTGTCTTTCATTGAAAGTGTAAGGGTATTGTATTGACATGAGAACGTCCCATTAGGTTTTAAATATTCACCAATATTCTGACTGACCTGTCAAGAATTATCCATGTAGCCCTTAATTTCTTGGCAATGTCCAAAGCAACTATCTTTGGTGAAGCTGCAACCACCACCTTTACATTGAACTCAACCTGAGAAGTTCATGCATGAGGTAATCATATTAGCAGTTACCACCTACAAAATGTTTTCCACTATTTGCATCGTAGAAAATCAAGGTACACCACATGGATGCATCCAGAAACATCTACATGCACTATTGTTATGTTATTGATTCTACATTCATATCCATAAATATAGCTTGATAGAATCTGCATATGAGTGTAATATTATAAATTGATGTGCATACACCTGCTCAGGAGAGTACGAACACGTCCTGGCTTTAGAATATCCATACAGTAATCATATGTTCCTTTATATTTGGTGTGATTGGCTTTGTACTCGTATGCATAGCAAGCTCACGAGAGTCGTCACATTTACTAGCTTCAACATATCCATAGTGTGGTGATTGGCTCTACATATATGCATGTTGCTTAAAGCTCCTCACCTGGACATGTCAAAAATGTATACTCAATGTGCATACCCATTGAGTCAGTAGAGGAGAGTGTACATAAGAACTAGCTTCAGCACACCCATACGGGTTGTTGTCTGTCCTTAAGGGCGGAATCAGTAGAGGCAGCCATTTGTTTAGCTATTGTAAGAGCTTGGACAACGAGAGAGAGAGAGAGAGAGAGAGAGAGAGAGAGAGAGAGTAACATGCTGTAGTGATACTCTTCCATCATCCTTGTGACTGCTTCTTTGATGATTTTCTTGTATCCCACTGAGAACAAGGGAAGTGGTAAAAAGAAGAGAGTGGTAAATACCCGTTTTCTATGATATGCTAGGCTGAATTTGTTCTGTTTGTGTTATTTTCCCGTTCCTTTTATCTATTTCTGGAGAAAAGCATGAATTCTTACAGAGATTCTTGGCTCCCATGAAAGGAAACGTACTAGGAGTATTAACCTGGTGAAGAACACCAAGGAGTATGAGTGCATCTCCGGGCTTAAGTTGTAAGCCCCGCAAGATCCATTTGATTGTGGTCGAATTGATGTTTCTCAATGCATCCTGGATCACCACCACCCTCTTGGCCGCCTCTGACATGGTGCTTCCTGTTGATGGATCTCCAGCTGTAGATATTTATGGTGTTGATGTATTGATACAATGATCCGTGGCAAAACTAATCAAGAAAAGGTTGATCTATGGAAATTGAGCGTCTGGTTTGGATGGTTGTCAGGTGAAATCTGGGCTTTGTCGCCCAAAAACCTGATATTTCAATGATTAAATGTATGAAATGCTGGAATTTTGATTGGTAGGCAGTTCTAAAAATCCTGCAAAGGCTAAACTCTAGGATTTTCAGATTGATTTTGGGATGTCTAAATCCTTTAGATTTTAGGGCCTGTATTATCTCTGTGTGGACTTCAGAAACGCAAGAAAAAGGTGTAATTTTTTTTTTTTTTATTTTGGCGATTTTAGGACTTCAGTTTCTGGGATATACAGAGCAATTAGTTGAATTTCAGAACTAGAGCTCTGAAAATGTTAATCAGATGAATATCAGATTGGTTTTTGGGAGATGGATTTTTCCTGCTTTGAGATTTAGATCTGAGGTGGTTCATAGGAATTCATGTTTTTTTATTACGGAAACCCAGGAATTCTAATGTCAAGATCTCAGCTATAGGCTCTCTGGACAGCGGATTTTTGGAGACCAGATTTTCGAATATTCTAATGAAAAGAAAAAGAAGGAAAAAGAATGAATATTTTTGGAATCACGGATTTTGAACAAGTAGCAAACCAGCTTCAGTTTTCTGAAATTGAGTCAACGGCTGATATCTAAAGCTAAAGAACACCTTTGTGTCCTGAATTGAGATTGAGAAGAGCCCAAACAGACCTAGGATCCTGATGATTCAGACGATAGAAAGGCCCAAAAATAGACTACCTTCACAGGTTCCACGAGCAAAGAGAATCCGGTTAGAGATTGAGTGCTCAACTTCTTCACATGTTTGTTCTCTTTACAATACAATCCTCTCCCCTAAATCTATTTCGTTGACCGTCACCGTAGATGTTCAATCTTGTTTGACTTACTTCTTGACATGTTTGTTCTCTTAAATTTGCAGATAGAGACTTCGGTAATGATCGTTGTACATGGGTACCAATGCTGCTTGGTTGCAATGATGTGTGGACAAAGAAGCTGGAGATAGCTGTATTGGCCAAGCAAGGAGTGGACATGGAGATTTTTTTATTTTTTATTTTTTATTTTTTAAAACGTATTCGAACAATTTTCAACTTATTATTGTAAATACTATATTTTTTTTCTATTATAAAGTCGTATAATATTTGTTTAATATTCATTTCTAATTGTACTGCAACATGCTTTGGGTTTCAGTTTTTTATTATTATTATTTAAAAAAAAAATACAGGTTCCAATTGAAAAACAAAATTACAGGCTTTTGTCAGTGGTTGCACGGCTTTTACTAGCCCTAAATAAGGAAAAATATTGTTCCCAAAATTGAGGGTGTAGAACAGGTTTGAAATTAAAAAATTGCGACAGTTTTAAACCGTTCCTAATTTTTTGCGACGCCCTATTTAAGCACTGTTTAAAACCGTCCCTAAATAAGGAATTTGGTGTTGTGGAGATTGGTGCATCATGCTATCTGCATTTTGATGTGGAGGGGGATTCGTATTTGCTACAATTTGTAATCTGGGGTACATCTTAACAAACCTAAGGTTTTCAAATTTTTTATAAAGTTTGTGAAGATGTGTATGATTATCCATGTCGTGGATATATATAATGCTTCTTTTCATTGCAAAGAAACAACGGCCCATTTTCTGAGGTGTTGTCACCAGATTTTGGGCCAACAGATGCAGTTGATCATGAATGTATTTGGATCAAGGATTAGACTGCGGGTTTAGACCTCATCTCTTCTTGTTTGGGGTAGTTCTATTTATAGAATCCTTGGGCGGTTCTAAAACTGTCGTGTCTTAAAGGGATAAGCTGGAGAGTCCCAATTTGGGTAGGAAATTACTTCCGAAAGTGTCGTCAATCCCACTTCAGCCGGCATGATTTTCGATCAAAATTAGGTCAGGCCCTCTTTTTTGGTATCCGGTGTGTAATCCCCTCCGGGTTACTTGTACCGTCTTGGCGGTGGTCGGTTAGGTGAGCTCAATAGTCAAGGAAAACTTGGATCTTGAGCTCCTTGCCTTACAGGTCCTTCACCTGTGTTGTAGACATTCATGGTGAGATGAATCTTTCCCCACTGAGCTTTGTTCTCAAACAGCTTAGCCCGGGCGTTCATCCCTTTGTCAGGAGAGTTGCTCATCCGTCTCGGAACCCTCTACTCTGAACAACTCAACTCAGCTCAAAAACTTGTCCTGGGTCCTTGACCACCTCGGTATGGATTCTCTTGTAGTTGGTCGATCATTCTTTTCGAATGAGGGACTAGTTCAGTTTTCCTCATAACAATTGCCCCCCACTTCTGAGCTCGTCATGTACGAGTTCATGTAGTAAGATCTCAAACTGATATGAAACAATGGGAATTCAAATTCAAAATGTGAGTTGCCCAGTCTTTTTCAAATTTTAAATTAAGTTTGGGTTTATCATTTGTTGGTAGAGGGCGGTAGCTGAAAAGTCGGCGGCGGGTGCATAAACTAAAAGGGCATGATTACTAACGTAACGTATGAAGGGGCGTGCATTTATGGTGGATCGCTGCCTCAGATTCTGAACAAATCAGAAGGTGATAGCTATCATGTGGGCCATTACATATTTGTTTGGGTGAATTCCCTACTGCCACATGGAGGGGCACGTCCATCAAAGCGTCACTTCTGATGCTTATGCTAACACATGGCACTGCATGGAAATAAATGCGGTACCAAGGAATTCTATAAATACCTCTGATTTTCTACTTCTCCCCATTTGTTGATTTGGGAGGCTCGAGCTCTGCCAACCTACACCTGATCTAGTTCTCCTTCCCCGATCTCCGAAGTCCTCCAGATCCTATGAATTTTCGTGCTGGAGTACCCTTCCGTTATGTCCCTGACTTCTATCTGCTCCCCTTCCCTTCTATTTTTTTTTTCTTTCACCTCCTCTAATGTCCTCCGGGGAAGATTCCAGGGCAACCGCTTTCTCCAGTCTATTTCAGGAGGAATCAGTGGGTAATAGCTCTGAATCTAAGTCTACACCATCTGTAAAGTTTGATCCTCAGGATCCCATTCCTTTGCCCGAGGTGGAACCACCATCAAGGGTGGAACCATGAACTGAGGTAATCTCGTCGTAACGAGTTGAGCCGGTTTTCTCGTCTTTTAGAGATATGGCCCTTACAGCCAATATTTTTCTCTAGGTTGCAGGCAGCTGAATTGTAAGCTTTTAGGTCCAAATACATGATTCCCAACTCAGTGGGGCTTCGAATTCCCCGAGCTGGAGAAGTTCGTGGCTAACCTCCCAAGGGGGAGGTCGCCCTATACCCAGTGTTCTTCACTTGTGGTCTTCGCCTACCTCTTCATCCTATGGTGAGAGAGGTACTTCACTACTTTAGAGTCACCCCGGGGCAACTGAACCTTAACGTTTAGTGAGCTGTCTTTGGCTGCTACATCCTTTAGGAACTAGTCAAAAATTCTGAGCTCACGGTGGATGAGTTCTTCTTGTACCAAGCCACGAGAAACCCTGGCTCTCATAGTTGGTATTATTTCTCTTCTTGGTCACGCAAGGGTTAGGCTATTATTATCAACAACCTCTCCTCCAATAAGGGTTGGGTGGACAAGTGTTTCTTTGCGACTGGAGAATAGAAGGCTCCTATGGCAGAGATGGAGGGCTTACAAGCTTGGGTCCCTACCTCCTTCACCCCCACAAGTTAGAACACATATTGAGATGTTGTATTTAAACTTTGTTTACTTTCTCCTTTAGTGCTGACGTTTAGTTCTTTTCCTTCTGTAACTTTTTCTAAATTATAGCCTAGTCTTTTCGCCTTCCATCTACTCCAAATCAAGATTGCTTGAGAGTGACTTGCTGCTCAGCGAGACTGTAGAAAACTGGTCACTCTGTAGCTCCTACATCAGTTCGGCCTTACTCCGGTAGGTAAATCTCCTTACATGAGTTTGCTCATGGCCGATGATCTTTTAGATAAGCTTTCACATGTACTGACTTTTCTCCATTGCCTTTACAACGACGTTGGATCGTCCTCAGTCTCAAAAGAGTAAGCTTCCGTCCAAGGCTGAGTTGGAGAGACTAAAGGACGTAGGGTAGAGGGCGACCTCATTTGTGGCTCCTCTTGCCACCCCTCTCAAAACTGCCGCCCTTGCCTCCAACTCACCAACAAGTGAGGCACCTGCTTGAGCTGTTCCTATAGCAGATCTAGCTGGGATTGGAGGGGGTGTTGCCGTTGCGCCCCTAACGCTTGTCCACTCGAAGTGATAGAGTTGGTCGCACCTTCACTGAGGGCTGAGAGAGTTCGAGTTGAGGAGGTCCAGGGTAATGAGGTGCCTCTAAGCACCAAAGCTCAGCCCCCGAGGAGGTCGCTACGAGGGGCCCTCGTCTTCCTTAATTTTAAGGCATTTAGTCGTGCTCCTGGGTTGGGGGCGGGACCAATTTCTCGAGGAGGAGGTAAACTCCTTGTTATCTCTGTCTCGGCCATCAAGGTACGTTGGTTGCCTGGATAATGTAATTTTTTTCTTCTACTAACCTTGGTCTTCTTACTATTGCAAGAGGCCATTAGGATCATAGCCCTTTGGCAATTTTCTCTTGACTTGATGGCTAGGGTCAAGGAGCCAGACCGCCTAGTTAACATTGCCTGAACTAACCTCCAAGCGAAGGCCCAGGAGTTGGTGACGGCCATGATGAATTTGGAGGCACTTCGCGACACCCTTTGCGTATTTGAGGAGGGGCGGGAGGCCAATCTATCATATATGGCAAAGGAACGTCATTGGAGTGTTGTGCTGATGGCCAGGAAGGCCAAGTTGGTGGTCAAGGTAGCGAGTCAATGACCAGGGCAATCGAGGCAGAGACCAATATCCCAACTAGAGAGGCACCGACGGTAGAGGCTTACGAAGTCTCCGAGGACTATCGGACAGAGTTGGAGGTCTTCAACGCCGGCTTCGCTAACTGTTGAGAGGAGATCCATAGGTGGTTCCCCAAGCTTAGCCTATCGTGGCTAGATGAAGAGGTAAGCTTGGTGGAGAATGTTGCTGCTAGTCGGGTAGCCCCTAAGCCAGGTATGGGCAAAATTTATTTTTTATTTTTTGTTTTGTTTTATTTTATTTTATTTTATTATTTGAATAAGACTGTTTGTTTTTTAAGGATTTTTATGAAATTACTTTTGTTTGTATATCTGCTTAAGTCTTGCCTCTATTTGTATATACCCCCCCCCCTGGGTGCTCGGAAGTGAGATTGTGGGGCTTAAACCATTTAAGAGTCTTCTCGGAAATATTTAATCTCAAGCACTTAGGTCGGTGTTGAATGTTTGTCTCTAGGTTATGCCCATTGGGTTCATTACCTTATCAAGGTAAGGAGCTCAGCTGGAGGGTGCCTTTCTCGGCCTTTTCTTCTCCTTGAATTCCTAGCCTCTAAGTTCTTCACAGTTGGAAGGGCACCTCCTTAGGTTTTGCCCTTTCCTAGGCTCTTTAGCCACTGCGCTTGTCACTTATGGACGGTAGATCGTCGGTATAGGAAAAACATGTTTTTTGATTCATAAAAGATTTTTACAAGTAATTAACACCTGAGGTGTTTTGTCGACCTAGCACGCCTGAGGTGCTTGTAGAGTTCGATCTGATCAGTATCTACTGATAGTAGATTTCAAGTGATATGCGTTCTAAGGATGAGGTAGGGCTCGTACCTCTAAATTCCCCAGTCGATGTGTCCCTAGTCGAGCTATACTGGTGACTTTGTAGGGTCATTCCCAACTTGGTCCTTGGGCTCCCGAGCTGGGCTCCTTCGTGCTCAGAGAGACCTCTCGAAGCACTAGGTCTCCCACCCTGAATCTTCGCTGCTTCACCCTTGAGTTGTAGTGTCGAGTAGCTCTCTACTAGTAGGCGACGACGCTTACCTATACATTGTCTCTGAGTTCCTCGAGCATGCCGAGACTCAGTAGGGCATCCTGATTTCCACTGGGACCACTGCCTCTGCATCGAAGGCTAGTGAAAAGGAGGTTTCATCGGTAGTCGTTCGGGCAGTGGTCTGATATACCCCTAAGACATGTGGTGGCTCCTTAGCCCAAGCTCCCTTGAATTTCTCGAGCTTAGTCTTAAAGTGGTCTTAATGATTTTGTTGACCGCCTCTATCTAGTCATTAGCTTGTGGGTGCCGAGGTGAGGCAAAGGCGTTGTGAATGCCAAGCTTCTCACACAATCCTTGGAACCTGGCGTTGTCGAACTGCATACCATTGTTGGTACACAATAGTGTAGGGGTATGCTGAATCTGTAGATGATGTTCGTCCAAATGAAGTTAGTCATTTTTTGTTCGGTGATCCGAGCTAAGAGCTTGGCCTCAGCTCGCTTTGTGAAGTAATTGATGGCGACGATAGCCAACTTGGTCTGCCCCTTACTGGTCGGTAAGGGTCTGATGATGTAGACTCCCCATTGTACGAAAGGCCAATGCTTACTCATCAGGGTCAACTTCTCGGGCAATTGTCTCGGCACCACACAAAGAGTTGACATTTGTTGCATTTTCTAACAAACCGCTTGGCATCGCCATGCATAGTAAGCCAATAGTATCTCTGTCAAACTGCCTTGTGTGCCAAGGCTCTCCCTCCCAAGTAGTTTCTGCAGACACCTTCATGGTTTCTCTCATTACATACTTGGCCTCTTCTGGTCATAAGCACCTCAGGTAGGGAAATGAGAACCCTTTCTTGTATATGACGTCCCCTAGTATTGTGTATCGAGTAGATTAGTATTTGGTTTTTCGAGCTTCTAGTTTGTCTTCGGGTAGCTCGCCTGTTGTAGATAGCATATGATTGGATCCATCCATCTCGGTTCATGTTTGATCGGGAGGGCTGCTTTCTGGTTGAGATGACTAATGCTCTGCTCGAGGAGGAATTCAATCAGGACAATCCTAACGAGGTTGGTATCAATGTCCGAGGCTAACCTGGCCAAAGAGCCCCCATTGGCATTCTTGCATCCCGAGACTTGTATGATTTCATATTCCTTAAATTCTTCAGGTAGTTCGCGAACCCTGATTAGGTAGGTGATCATCTTTTCGCCTTTGGCTTGGTATTCAGTGGTTACTTGGTTGACCACCAACTAAGTCATTATAGAATTTCAGTTTTTTGGCTTCCATTGTCTTTGCTAATTGTCCACCTGCTATGAGCGCCTCGTATTCGACCTCGTTGCTCGAAAGTTGAGTCATAGTGTGTATTCAATCTTGACTTGGTCGGGCGAGGTTAGGATCAACCCTGCTCCACTTCCCTGGGCATTTGAAGACCTATTTACATAAAGGGTCCATGTTTGTGGTGTTGTGCTCTGCTCGATCCTCTCTATGGGTGGTTGGCCTATAGGGTAGGTAAATTATGTAATAAAGTCAATGATGGCCTACCCATGGATGGTTGTTCGAGTTTGATATATGATGTCAAATTCACCGAGCTCGATCGCCCACTTAACGAGTCAGCCCGATGCCACGGGTTTCTACAATACCTAGTGAAGGGGCGGATTAGTTGGGACATTATGGTATGTGCCTGGAAGTACAACTTAAGTCGCTAGATGATGCGACCAGGGTTAGGGCTAGCTTCTCTATATCTAGGTAGCGCGTCTCTACATCGACCATGACTTTGCTCACGAAATAGACAGGTCGCTTCAGTTGCTTAAAGAATGACAAGCACTTGTTTGTGGCTTGAAATACAAATCTATTTAGTGCTGCCACTCTGCCCGTGAGGTGTTAGATCTTTTTGTTGAGCTGGGCGAGCTCATTTCTATGAGAGTCTGAATTTTGTTAGGATTCTCTTCGATCCCTATCTGGTGGTCCATGAAACATAGGAACTTACCCAAGATGACGCCAAATGCACATTTTCTTGGTTTAAGTTTCATCTGGTATCTCCTTAGGATCCTGAACATCTCTATCAGGTTCGCCACATGGTCCTCGGCCATGGTGCTCTTAATGAGTATGTCGTCGACATAAAGTTCCATAGTTTTCCCGATCTTCTTGGTGAACATCTTGTTCACTAGCTTTTGATACGTTGATTCGGTCTTTTTCAACCTGAACGACATGGCTCGGTAGCAATATAACCCTCTATTTGTGATAAAGGTGGTCTTCTTCTTTTCATGCTCATACATGCCGATCTGGTTGTATCCTAAATACGTGTCCATAAAAATGAGTGTGTACCCAGCGGTAGCATCTACCAGCTAGTCTATCCTCGGTAGCGGAAAACTATCTTTTAAGCAGGCCTTATTCAGGTTGGTGTACTCCACACAAACTCGTCATTTGCCACTAGCCCTTTTCACCAGCACCACATTGGCAAGCTAGTTGGGGTATTGTACTTACTCGATGAAGCCAACCTCAAGGAGCTTGTCAACCTTTTTGTTGATTGTGACGTATCTTTCTATGTCAAATGCTCATTTTCTCTGTCAAACAAGCTTGTGGTCGGGGTATACGTTCAATCGATGGACCGCAACTCTTGGGTTTATCCCATGCATGTCTTAGTGAGACCGTACGAATACATCAGTTTATTCTCTCAGAAGGTCTGCTATTTTTGCTTAGAGTTGGAGTTTGAGCAGTGACCTGATTTGAACTGTCTGAGCTGGGTTGGCTTCGAAGAGCTGCACTGGGATGAGGTCTTCAACAGGTGATCCCCTCTCACTAGCTTCCTCCCTAGGATCAAGGGAGGTGACCTGCATTATCTATTGTTGTTGTGCTCTTCCTTAGAGAGTTGTCGAACAATATTGTCGGCCCTTATGCTAATCTCCTCGAAGTCTACTGACACCATGCTTGGTCGGGAACTTCATGGCAAGATGGTAGGTAGAGAGTATGGCTCGCATGGGATTTAAGGATGGTCTGCCTAGGATTACGTTGTGCACCGAGGAGCAAATCTACCATGAGAAAATCTACCATGGTGATGACCTGATTGGAGACATCTCTTGCTATCATCAGTGAAAGGATGCTCCCTTCCAAGGTCACGTTCTCTCCTACGAAGCCGAATAAAGGGGTCTGCACAAGTCACAATCTCGATCAACCAACTCCCATTTTATCCAAGGTGATTGTGAACCGGATGTTTACCAAGCTGCCTATATCGACCAACTCTGATATACCTCGTGGTTGGCAATGGTTATGGCGACCACGAGTACGCCGTCGTGGGGGTGTTGAATCCCCCAAGTATCCTCCTTTGAAAAGGCAATCGTGTATGAGCCTATCTTGAGTTCTTTCTGAGGGCAGCCGGTGAGGTTTACTTGATGGACCTCATCAGTGTTTCTTGCACTTTGAGCATGAGTTTGGCGTGCTTGAATTGAGTCACCACCTGTAGCGGGTCTACCAAAGATGGTGTAGATTTTTTTGATTGGATCGTTTTCATTGTGCTCCTTACGCTGCTGTTGTTGAGGAGCTGGTTGGTTTTCTCTGTGCCTAGCAACAAATTTGCATGGGTATCCTCTTTGAATAAGGGATTTGATGTCTTCCTTGAGATCGAAGCAATCAATTGTGTTATGGTCGTGGTCGCGATGGAAGTGACAATATTTTTTCCTATCTATTTTATCCGGATCAGCCCTCATCTTATTAAGTCACTTTAAGATTCTTTTTCTCTTTAACCTCCATGAGAACTTGCTCTAGCATAGTGTTCAATGGATTGTACTGGAGAAACTAGCTTTTTAGGACTTAATCAGCCCTCAGACAAGGATCCCTCCTTATTCTCCTTCCTCTTCTCGTCTCTTACTGATCTACCCTCACCCTGGGCATCTTTGCGGGTGCTAAACAATTCCTCGACATTAAAGTATTTTTTAACTCGGATGAGGAGGTTGGAGAAAGTCGTTAGGGGTTTTTTGCCAAGGAAAAATAGGAAATTTCCTCGTCTGAGCGCATCCATCATTGTTGTGAGGGCTACTTGGTCGAAATAACCATCTACCTGAACGGCCTCAGCATTAAACCAGACGATGTAGCCTTTCAGTTGCTCGTTCTCCTTCTAGGCTATTGTGAGGAGGTGAGTTACTGGCTTCCTTATATCATTATCTCTCATGAGTTGGGTGGTAAAGTGAAATGACCAAGCTATATGTCCTAGAGGGGGGGGGGGGGGGGTCGGGGGGTGAATAAGTCTATGCCAAATTTAAAATAAATATAGCGAAAATAAAAATAAAAAGAGAGAGAGAGAGAGATAGCCAAATAAATAAATCAATACACAATGCTGAATGCAATCTCAAAATATTGATTGTTCTAAGGACAACCATGCACCATAAAAATGGCAGGGCAACCTTACTAGAACAAATAAAGAAACTAAATCTCAAACTAATAAAGAGATAGCAATGAATAAATTGCAGAAATATAAATCTAAACTATTACAACATTCCCCACTGAGCTTGAAATAAAATGATTACAACATTCACATCCACATATACATCCCACAAATGAATAATTAAATATGTGAAATATAAACCACATAACCACAAAACAGAAAGAATTATAGTGGTTCGCCTGTGTGTACACCAACTGTTAATAAACAGCCACACAACTACTCCACTCCTAATATCCTTACACAGGGGATATCAGCGTTCACTATCAAAGATAGGTTTTCCAGGTTCACCCAAAACCTTCACAATTGTGTCTTTCTCTGTGGACTTACACAATTAAAAAAAAAACCCTCTTCTAAGTTTTCCTGGCTCTCCTCAGATAACCAATACAATGAGATTTTTTTGGCAAATCCTAAAAGAAAACCAAATGAAAGTAAATTACATAAATGTAAAATACTTGAATTTCTCCTTCATTGTAGCAGCCAGAACCAAGTCAGAGTAAAGATTTGAATGACAAAGTTCAATGTCCAATACTCACTTTATAATGGTTCTAGGTTCTAATAGATTTTAAATTAAACCAAATAGGGCTAGCTCTAATTTATTTTGATTCCAGAAAAAGAAAAAATGAAACTTCCTCTTTTTCAGATCAGATTGGAATACAAGAAACAAAATCAATTTGAAAAGCTAAAGAAAGAGAATATTAAACATGCACACTTAGCTTAAATGGAGCACAGACTTATCTCTCAGAAGGTCGAATTAAATTAGCTTGAATTTCATTATTTTATTCTGAGATTCGTGCTCTATTTATAGGTGAGCAAATCACGTCTTCGACTAGTCTAAAGATCTCTACGACTGGTCGTAGAACCAATAGATATTTGAAAATTCAGGCGCGATAAGATCTGGCAATTTCACGACTGGTCGTAGGTGGTTTACAACTGGTCGTAGGTCTCCTTCGACTGGTGGTAGGTTGCTCACGGCTCGTCGAAACTAGCCAAATTTCAACACTGTACTTTGGGTCATAGGACTACGACTGGTCGAAGAAATAGTCGACATTGTTCATACGACTAGTCGAACAGACCCTAAGACTAGTCGAAGCCTAACAGAAAATTTCTGAATTTTACAACTAACTTACGACTGATCTAGGAAATTCTTAGACAGGTCGAAGTAGTGCTAGGACTAGTCGAACAAAGTCCAGGACTAGTCTTAGAACAGACTAAACTCACTTATATAAAACATATGAATTATGTATCTAAAATGGCCTACTCTAAAGGTCAACCTAAGGTCAGTCATACCTCAATAGTGAAGTAAGGACATTGAAACTTAGATACGAGTGACATTTGAAAGTAGCGAAGCTTGAAGTCTTGATGTAGCTCAAACTTGAAAGCTTCTTGAGATCTTGAGGTTGAACTTGAAAGCTTCTTAAGATCTTACATTATCTTTATCATGAATTAAGTCGAACAATCTCATTTTCTCGAGTCTTGACTTGTGAACAGTGCTTGTCAATCAAAGCTGATCTTGAGTTGAGCTTTGTTCTTCACATATGCAAGCTTCATAACAGTCTTTGGCACCACAAATTTGACAACAAAAAGGGGCTATAAACTATAGCACTTACAATCTCCCCTTTTGTCAAATTAGTGACAAAACACACTTCCAAGATATATTACATAACGCAGAATATCTGATTAAAGAATCATGCACCAGTTGTTATCGACCGACATACTAACATGATCCTGCAAACCTTTAAATCAATATTCAACATAACCTACAGTCCACTTCTGCACATACTCCCCCTGAGTAACATACATAAAAAATACTCCCCCTGAGTAACATACATCAAAAACGCAATGCTACTCCCTCCTCATAACATAATCATTAGACACATCCATATCCATTCTCCCCCTTTTTGTCACAATAGGACAAAGGAAGCACAGAATAGATGGATGAGGAGAAATAAGTAACGAGATATATGAGAGGTAACAAGACAAGATATGAGTAACCAGTATAAACAACCCACATAATTCATAAACTGAGCTAAGTCAAAGATAGCTACAATCTCAAAACCAATTAAGCTAGCATAAGAGTAATAAAGTTATAACAGACTAGAAAACTTAAAAGAACTAATCTGAACCAGATGAAGGTGCGGGGATGGAAGGATCAAGTTGATGCATACCCTTGTTCAAGCGCCTAAGATATTTGCGCATATACTTGAATTGTAAATCATGGGCAACAAACATGTTTTCCATCTTAACATTCATATTCTCAACCTTATCTTCCAATACACGCAGACGTGCATCAAACTCAGGCTCATAATCTAGATCATTAGAAGAATCAGATTCAAGTTCGTCAAAAATATCATCCATGTTAATATCATTAGGAGAAAGATCACTAACTTCTTCCTCATGTTCAGCTTCAGCATTGCCAACACCAGCACCTTGGCCAGGAAGGAAATCAAGCTTCATCTTGTTGATACTAGAATTGTTAAACATCAGATGATGGATAGGAGCCTCTCCAACCGGCATATCGACTAACATATACGTAACTAACACAGTCATCAAATAACCAAAAGGAATGTCACTGTAACCTAAATGGAATCGAAACTGAATAATAGAGTGACAAATCAAGGATGGTAGACAAACATGAGCACTGTTGGCAACAGCATAAAGAACATGAACCATGAAGGAAGTCAATTCATATTTATTACCCGAATGAGGATACAAGTTAGACACAAATTTTGTGAAGAACTCTGTACTTGGATAACAGATACTTTGAGGGAAGCGCATTCCCTTTATGTGTCCATTGAACATCCAAATTGCATAAATCTCTAGTGAGCATATGTTTTTCAGTTACTGAGAATTTTTCAGATAAGTTATAGATAGGAATGGCCTCATCATTCACAGGAATTTCCATAAGAGCTGAAATCAAAAGATGATCAACATAAAATGGTCCTTCTCTTGTGGATATCTTAAAAGATAAATTTTCCAATGAAAAATCACTTATGCATGCGAACATGGACTGGACAATGGACCGGTATGCTGGCCCACCCCAATGCAATAAGTTATACCAACTTACAGCTTAGAGAACAGGAAGGATATCAAAAGGAGCAACATGATTAGTATCAACAGGATGTTCAACAATAACATTACGCAATTTGATGTCCCGAACATAAGATGGATCGTCCTTGGGAGCCTGAAGATGACGCTTAGTAATAGGGGGTGATCTAAAGGAAGAAGATGGACCACAGGATGTTATCTTTCTCCCTTTAGATGCCATTTGCAACATGGATTTCAAGAAAATAAAGAGTTGCAAAGGATTGAGAAGAGGGTTTTCTCAAATCAGATTTTTCAAAAGAAATACCTCAAATCTCAACGAAATTTGAAATAGATAACTTCAAGAGTAAAATAGAAGTAATCTAGACACAAATCTATAAGAAAAATACAAATAAAGCACTAACCATGAAGATTTTGAAGGAAGGGTTCGACTAGTCGGGTGTCGGCTCGTTGGAGAGTGAAGTGGAAATGAAGAAGATGAAGCATTTTTCTCAATTTTAAGTGATTCACGCGATTCACGACTGGTCGTGGATGTACACAACCGGTCGTAACACGACTGGTCGTGTATACTCACGACTGGTCGAGTACCGGCCAAAAATCTGATTTCCAGCATTATATACAAAAAGTGAAATCTAATCAAGAAAATATATACAATATGATACAAATAGGCATAAATACTCATTTTAAAATGCACATGCCAAGATCAAATTTCATTTTGTTAAACCTGCTTTTGTTGAGCGGTTTAGTGAAAATGTCAGCACGTTGATTCTCGGTAGGGATATATTCCAAAGATATAACCTTTCTTCTACTAATTCTCGAATATAATGAAATATAATGTCAATGTGCTTAGTACGAGAATGCTGAATTGGATTTTTCAAAATATTTATGGCACTGGAATTATCACAATATAATAACATAGAATCCTGTTTAATTCCATAATCACTTAGCATACGTTTCATCCAAACAAGCTGTGTACATGCATTACCAGCTGCGATATATTCAGCTTCAGCTGTTAAAAGTAATATAGAACTTTGTTTCTTGCTAAACCAAGAAATTAAACAGTTTTCAATATAAAAGCAACCACCACTGGTTGATTTTCTATCATCAAGATTACCAGCCCAGTCAGCATCCGAGTACCCAGCTAATTGAACACTAGTCTCATGTGGATACCAGAGACCTAGATTAACAGTACTTATGACATATCGCATAATCTGCTTGACAGCAGTCAAGTGTGACTCTCTAGGATCAGACTGATATCTAGTGCAAATACCAACGCTTAGAGCGATATCGGGTCTACTAGCAGTTAAATACAGTAAACTACCAATCATACTTCGATATAATTTCGGATCCACATTTTTACCTGTAGAATCTTTTGAGAGTTTCAAAGTTGTACTCATAGGAGTATCAAAATTCTTACCATTCTCAAATCCAAATCTCTTAATCAAATTCATAGCATATTTAGATTGAGAAATGAACATTCCATCAGGTTTTTATTTTACTTACAACCCAAGGAAATAATTCAATTCTCCAACCATGCTCATTTCAAACTGAGATTTCATTAAATCTGCAAACTCAATAGTCATGTTAGTACAGGTAGATCCATAAATGATATCATCAACAGAAATATATACTATTAAAATGTGATCATTATATTTTTTAATAAATAGAGTCTTATCAACACATCCCATTTGAAAATTATGGCTTAATAAAAACTTTGTTAGTTTCTCGTACCATGCCCTAGGAGCTTGTTTTAAACTGTAAAGTGCCTTTTTAAGGTGATACACATGATCAGCATTTTTGGGGTCTTCAAAACCCATCGGTTGTTCAACATAGACTTCCTCATGCAGATCGCCATTTAAAAATGTACTTTTTCACATCCATTTGGTAAATTTTAAACTTTCTAAACCACGTAATGGATATAAAGAGTCTAATTGATTCAAGATGTGCTACTGGTGCGAAGGTTTCATCATAATCAATACCTTCAATTTGAGTGTAACCTTGTACCACTAGCCTAGCCTTGTTTCTAATTATTTTGTCAGGCTTGTTAGACTTATTTTTGAAAATCCATTTGGTTCCAATGATGTGTCTATCTTTAGGTCTAGGTACGGGATACCAAACATCATTTCTCACAAATTGGTTAAGTTCTTCTTGCATCGCAACAATCCAGTTTTCATCAGCAAGAGCTTCTTTTACGTTAGATGGTTTTATCTGAGATGTAAAATATACGTAATTACATATATCCTCAAGTTGTCTACGGGTACGAACACTAATGAGAGAGTTTCTAAGAATCTGTGTGGTTGGATGATCTTGAACAGTCCTCAGTTCAGAATCAATATGATTAGATGAAGTATCAGATATATCAATTACTAGAACTTCATCATTATCTGAACTTGAGACTGGTGTGTTTAAGTGATCATCAATGACTACGTTGATAGACTCTTGAATCACACTGGTCCTTTTGTTCAAAACCCTATAAGCTCGACTGTTTAAAGAGTATCCTAAAAAGATCCCTTCATCACTCTTCGTATCATACTTTCCCAGATTTTCATGATCTCGTAAAATATATACATAATAGCCAAAATACTCATTTTAAAATGCACATGCCAAGATCAAATTTCATTTTGTTAAACCTGCTTTTGTTGCCGTTTTATTATTACCTTTACTAGTGTAAACCCAGTTAATGATATAGCAAGTTGTATTGACTGCTTCAGCCCAAAGATTCTTAGAGAGCTTCATACTATTCAACATGACATTAGCCATTTCTTGAAGCACTCTATTTTTCCTTTCAACTATACCATTTTGTTGTGGAGTTTTGGGCGCTGAGAATTCACGTAATATTCCCTGGTCGCTACAGAAATTCTCAAAACTACTATTCTCAAATTCAGATCCATGATCACTACGAATCTTATTAACTTGAGAACCTTTTTCAGTTTGAATCCTTTTAAGAACCTTTTTCACTTCTTCAAGGGTTTCTGATTTGTCCCTTAAGAAGACAACCCATATATATCTGGTAAAGTCATCTACTATTACCACGATATATCTTTTGCTACCTCGACTTTCCGTCTTGGTAGGTCCTACAAGATCCATATGGAGAAGCTCGAGTGGCTTTGATGTGGTGTTGGAATTCACCTTTTTGTATGAGTTCCTCGTTTGTTTGCCAATCTGGCATTCACCACTTATTTTATCTAATTTTTGTAGTTTGGGTAGACCTCTTATAAGTTCCCGTTCGCTCAATATATATAGATTTCGGTAGTGTACATGTACAAGACGTTTGTGTCACAAATCAGTCTCGTCTGTATGGACCATGTAACACAATTGATTAGATGAGATGGATTCACTAACAATATAGCAGTTTTCAAACGTTCTACATCTAGTTAGTATTACTGAACCCTTGTTGTTTAAAATCTCACAGCTTTGATTAAAAAATCGTACACTATGGTTATTATCACAAATTTGAAAAATGCTTAGAAGATTATGTTTCAGTCCTTCAACATACAAAACATTTTTAAACAAAGGAAGGTTATAGAGTTGAACCGTACCTTGGCCCATAATCTTGCAGTTGCTGCCATCACTAAATGTGACTGAACCATCAGTCATGTCTTTGAAATCGGTGAATAAACCTTTATCACCAGTCATTTGCCTTGAGCATCCGCTGTCTAGGTACCACTTAGAATGGCTTATTGCTTCAAAAGTAGTGTGAGCAACCAAACAAGTGACCTTTGGAACCCATTTCATAACCATTTTGGATTTAGGTGGATAGTTGGTCTTCTTTCGTTTGTAAGAATTATAAGTATGAGCTATTGAGTTAGACTTTAGAAGCTCCTTAAGTAAATCAACTATCTTTTCAGCCAAAAGATTTTAATTTTGCTTTTTATAATTGATATAATTACTTTTAGGTTTTTAAAAAGATTTAGACATTTTAGAAAACATTTGATATTTCCCTTTTGAGTTTAAGGTCTCTCCCTTTACAACACTTGAGGGGTTAAGCAATCATTACCTTTCAATTCTTTATGATGAAATTTTGCGATGGTTTTCAACCATGCCTAATTTTTTGTGATGCCTTGCGACAATTTTAAACCGTTCCTAATTTTATAAAACCTTTTTGCCAAAAGAGTCATATCATCTTCAAAGTTTTCTAAATCAGAATTTAAATCATTTTCTTGAAAACTATTTTTAGAAGTTTTTATGGCAATAGATTTTCCTTTTGGAGTTCTAAAGGTTAACTCATAAGTCTGTAATGAGCCAACTAATTCATCAACCTTCATATTGTCCGTATCACGAAGTTCCTGAATTGCGGTTACTTTAGAATTGAACCGTTTTGGAAGTGAGTGTAGTATTTTAGCACAAATCTTGCATTCAGGGATTTTATCACCTAGACCGCACATAGAGTTTACAATGTCATTCAATCTGGTATAGAAGTCCATGAACATTTCATTTTCTTCCATACGTATTTCCTCAAATTAAGTTGTGAGGATTTATATCTTAGATTTCTTGACAATTGAAGGACCCTCATGTGTCATTTCCAATATATCCCAAGCTTATTTTGCAAATTTGAATTCATCCGGTGATAGTGCACAAGTAATTGCATTTAGTGCTTTAGCATTTACACTACTCTCATTTTTCTGAAGTGTGGTCCAGGAGAAATATGGTGTAACTTTCATAGATTTTGAACCATCAATCCCAGTTACTTCAGTGGTAGGGGGGATCCATTCATTCACTATGGATAGCTACACACTTTCATCCATGGATTTGAGGAAAATCCTCATCCTAGCTTTCTTATAGGCATAATTGGTGTCATCGAAAGGTGGAGGCCGAGTGACTAAAAGGCTATCAAAATTTGACATCTTATATAAAGCTTAGATCATTAGCTTAGGAATTAAATTCAAATAAGAAAGAGAGTTATTAGGCTTTGATACAACTTGAAATGACCAAGCTATATGTCCTAGGGGGGGGGGGGGTGAATAGGACTATGCCAAATTTAAAATAAATACAGCGAAAATAAAAAAAGAGAGATAGCCAAATAAATAAATCAATACACAGTGCTGAATGCAATCTCAAAATATTGATTGTTCTAAGGACAACCATGCACCATAAAAATGGCAGGGCAACCTTACTAGAACAAATAGAGAAACTGAAGCTCAAACTAATAAAGAGATAGCAAGGAATAAATTGCAGAAATATAAATCTAAACTATTATAACATTCCCCACTGAGCTTGAAATAAAATGATTACAACATTCACATCCACATATACATCCCACAAATGAATAATTAAAGATATAAAATATAAACCACACAACCACAAAACAAAAGGGATTATAGTGGTTCGCCTGTGTGTACACCAACTGTTAATAAACAACCACACAGCTACTCCACTCCTAATATCCTCACACAGGGGATATCAGCGTTCACTATCAAAGATAGGTTTTCCAGGTTCACCCAAAACCTTCACAATTGTGTCTTTCTCTATGGGCTTACATAATTATAAAAAAAAAACCCTCTTCTAAGTGTTCCTGGCTCTCCTCAGATAACCAATACAATGAGATTTTTCTGGCAAATCCCAAAAGAAAACCAAATGAAAGTAAATTACATAAACGTAAAATACCTGAATTTCTCCTTCATTGTAGCAGCCCAGAAAAACCAAGTCAGAGTAGAGATTTGAATGACAAAGTTCAATGTCCAATACTCACTTTATAATGGTTCTAAGCTCTAATAGATTTTAAATTAAACCAAATGGGGCTAGCTCTAATTGATTTTGATTCTAGAAAAAGGAAAAATGAAACTTCCTCTTTTTCAAATCAGATTGGAATACAAGAAACAAAATCAATTTGAAAAGCTAAAGAAAGAGAATATTAAACATGCACACTTAGCTTAAATGGAGCACAGACTTATCTCTGAGAAGGCCGAATTAAATTAGCTTGAATTTCATTATTTTATTCTGAGATTCGTGCTCTATTTATAGGTGAGAAAATCACGTCTTCGACTAGTCTAAAGATCTCTATGACTAGTCATAGAACCAACAGAGATTTGAAAATTCAGGCGCCATAAGATCTGGCAGTTTCATGACTAGTCGTAAGTGGTCTACGACTGGTCGTAGGTCTCCTTCGACTGGTCGTAGGTTGCTCACGAATAGTCGAAGCTAGCCGAATTTCAAAACTATACTTTAAGTTGTAGGACTACGGCTGGTCGAAGAAATAGTCAACACCGTTCATACGACTAGTCGTACAGACACTAAGACTAGTCGAAGCCTAATAGAAAATTTTTAAATTTTGCAACAAACTTACGACTGCTCCAGGAAATTCTTAGACAGGTCGAAGTAGTGCTAGGACTAGTCGAACAAAGTCCAGGACTAGTCTTAGAATAGACTAAACTCACTTATATAAACATATGAATTATGTATCCAAAATGTCATACTCTAAAGGTCAACCTAAGGTCCGTCATACCTCTATAGTGAAGTAAGGACATTGAAACTTAGAGACGAGTGACGTTTGAAAGTAACGAAGCTTAAAGTCTTGATGTAGCTCAAACTTGAAAGCTTCTTGAGATCTTAAGGTTGAACTTGAAAGCTTCTTGAGATCTTGCATTATCCTTGTCTTGAATTAAGTCGAACAATCTCACTTTCTCGAGTCTTGACTTATGAACAGCGCTTGTCAATCAAAGCTAATCTTGAGTAGAGCTTTGTTCTTCACATATGCAAGCTTCATAATAGTGTCTTTGGCACCACAAATTTGACAACAAAAAGGGGCTATAAACTATAGCACTTACACAAAGGCCCTACTAAGTTGAATGAACGAACCAATAGATTTCGGTTTCAAATTTATGTACCACTGTCGAGCTGCCCGGTCACTGTTAGGAAGAATGCCTTGCACATCACAAGTCTGGGAGCGCTGTAAGTTCCATTCATACTCTGAATGATTCCAAATGCTTGGTCTGATTCCTCAACCCAAGTAAGGCGATATCTGGGGCATCCGGAACGTAAGCGGTAGCTGGGCTTGCATGATGTCATCTTTAAATGGCAACTTAGTCTGATTGAGGAGGGCGTTTACATATGATGGGGCTTTTGCTCGGTAAGCATGTTGGATATTACAGAGTTGGTCCCAGATCTCTTTGATTTCTACCCCCCAGGGGACTTCGCTTTCCACCATAACTTCTGGGGCCTTCCCTCGAGCTTGTCGCCTCTGGTCCAGGGTAACGTGTAGGTCTGACCCTATGTGCTCGGTAGTCGTTAAGGTCTGCACTAGGGAGATGAGGCTTCCCTCCAGATCAGGCCGACCCTTGGTGCGGCTCGGGACGTGACTGCGTTGGGCGAGACTACTTGGTCCTTGCTTCTGCCTCACGCTATTCGGTCGGGGGCACCTATGGCCTTTCTAATAGCCTCATGATACAGTCTACGTTGTCGGTCAAGGATCCCACCTGGTCCTTGAGGAAGATGAGTCAACTACCTCTATTCTGAGACTTCTACACCATTGCTTATGAGGGTAGTTGGGATTGGGACAGTGGCTAGGAGGCTTGAGCCTCACTAGACTGAGCCCGGTGAGTGGATTTGGCAGCAACAGGAGCTCTTCCAATTCTTTTATCCATTGGGGGAAGAACAGGTGATGGCTCAAGATGGAGATGGTGAGAACTTGGATTTTCTTTATTTTTTAATTATCCCATCCCGTAAAATCTGAGCGTAACGTCCTAGATTTTTGTTATTTTGGATTTCCAAAAACCCTTAAAATTTTTCATTATAATTAACTTATGTTGTCACTTACTGACCATTAACACTCAATGTTAGCCTATACGCAGGTGGTACTAATAAAGAACTGCATGAATCCGATTAAGCAACCATAAGAAGCCAATGAATCCAGTCGATCACTTAAGCACTAAATTTAGCCATATGTTTTGTTCACATGGGGCCTAAATCTAGCTAACCTATCACCTAACTAAATAAAGATCTACCGAAAGCTGAGACAACCAGGTGTTAGATCTTAATTAACAAACCAAACTAACCCAGTATCATTTTAACCTAAGAACCAATGGTTTAGGGTGATTATGTTCGAATCATTATTTTCGCTAATTGCGAATAGGCCACACTATAAACGTAGTTAATCCAAACCCTAATCATTACGCACAAGAAATCTTGATACCCAATTCATTTTGGAAATATCCTGATTATCCAAACAAGCTCAAGACCGCTCGTTAGTGGGTCACTAAACCCGAGGCTATAGAAATACGTTCGTCTTAGTGGGCTTGACGTCCACATGGGACATCGAGCCAAGATCGCGTCTCAAAACGTTCAACTTGGACTCGCAAGGCGAGTGCTTTGGTTGTGCGAATACCTTATATGAAAATCTAAACCTTAAGTTAAACTAATCCCTTTGTTCTTTCATAAAGTTGTAACTTTCAGACCGTTAATTCACGACCAAAATCGGGGTGCCGACTAAAGACATTTCCCCACACATATCTGTATAGCCATGGCCCCGATTGATCATCAGTGACCGTTGATCTAAGTTAGGCCTTCCTGGTTAATCGACACGTCTAATCGTCAGATGGTTGTGTCCAAATATAGATCTCTTATTGGGACACTTATCCCATTACTTAAATTGACCTGTACACCTCCCAGAGGGTCCCATTGGTTGGAAACAACCCCCTCCAAGGTTAATATAATAAATAAATGACCATTGGGGCCATTTGTGTAACATCTAGCAGTATAAATACCATTTCATTTCACACCCCCTCTCCTCATACAAATTTACCCTAGAAAGAAAGAGAGAGAGAGAGAGAGAGAGAGAGAAAGAGAGAGAAAGAGGAAGGAGATCTTGGAGTTTTCTTAATGAGTTCCCTTCAATCAAGTCTTACGCTCGACCGTTCTCCTCCGTCGAATCCATCCCACTCATGATCGAAAGGTAAGAAATGAATTCTACTTTGTAACGTAGGTTTTTCTAGATTAAATTGTATAAATCTTACTTAATTGCTTCTAAATTGCTATATGAATCATTTCCCCCAAATTTCTAATCCTAGAACGCTTTGAGTTAGGCGAATCATTGCAAAGGTGCGGACCATTATATCTAGGTTTCCATTTATCGATCCTTGAGGGTCTCAGTTAATGATGTCTTGTGGTGAATGGTTTATAAATATTTTGCATGTCCATATTTCAAGTTTTATTGCAATATGTGTCATTAGTGGTTTATGGATGCTTATGCGTTTGATAAAATTCTCAGGTGATTAAATGGGTTATTCTAATTATGCTCATATGTTTGGTCGAATGCTTGATTGGATGTGTTGATTTGTTGATGCCTACATATTTGATTAAATGCTCCAGTGAATGTGTTATTCCATAGAGGCTCACATGCTTGATAAAATGCCTAGGTGATTAGATGAGCGTTTTATGGATGCTCTCATGTTTGATAAAATGCATATGTGGTTGTGTCGTTGAATCTATGTTGACGACATGATGAATTGCTAAGTTTGTAATGATACTTAGGTTACTTATAATGTTGGGTCAGTCGGTAAATCGCCCAAACTAAGGGGTGGCCCGAGTTAGGCCGGCCAACCTAAACTTGTTTGATCGACCTGGGCTGAACATAGACAACTGACAGTAGTTAGACTACACAAAATACTTGTACCCAATGCCAGTTGCCATGGGGTTCTCCCAGTTCAATTAAATTAGTCCACTAGCCGACTAATCATGTATCTTCACAATGTATGACACAATCAAATTAAATCTAGGATACCCCATTCTCAATGGATGAGTCTATTCATAACCGTTAGCGTGATATGATCTCATTAAGACTCCTGACCTGGGCATGATGGTATGGAACACTGTGTCCGAGCTGTCAGCTAACGTTGGGGTAACTAGCCTCCCCGTATTGACTAGTGAGTACAAATGGAGGTGATAAATCATTGTTCAAACGGCCCCCATCAAATTAACTGACCGATGATTCTGTGTCAGAGTACCGTTCAAACGACCCGAGCATTAATGGAATTGGGTGACGGGTTCTTAAAAAGGCCTAGCTATATGTCCTAAAGGGGGGTGAATAGGACAATGCCAAATTTAAAAAAATAACAGTGAAATTTAAATAAATTAAATACAGATAGTAATAGACAATCCCATAATGTTGAAATAAAATACAACTCCAAATGTACGAGTACTGAGAGGTTGATACAGATGTTGTTCTAAGGACAACCTTACACCATAAAAACCAAGGGTTTATGACAGGACAACCTTACTAGAACGATTTGTATATCAAAAACTCAAACTGATACAGAGGAACAAAGAAATAAATAGCAAGGAATGAAATCTACGCTATTACAACATTCCCACACTTGCATAAAAGAAATTATAACATTCTCCACAATGCAAAAAGGAAAATTACAATCATCCACAAAAAGAAATAAATATTCAATCCAAAAGACCAGAAATTATAGTGGTTCTCTTGTGTGTACACCAACGGTTTAGAAAAACAACCACACAACTACTTCACTCCTAATATCCTCACACAGTGGATATTAGCGTTCACTATGAAAATAGGTTTTTCCAAGTTCACCTAAAACCCTCATAATTGTGTCTTTCAAGTGAGCTTACACAATTCAAAAACCCCACACTCTGAGTTTTCTGGATCACCTCAGACAAATTAAAATAGAGAGATTTTTCTGGCACAATCTCAATGAAACTAAAATACAGAAATTTACAATAATGTAAAATACCTGGATATTCTCTTTTTGATGAAGCCCGGAAGAACCAGACTAGAGTAGAATTTCAATTTAGAAGTTCAATGTCCAAACTCACTTAAGAAATAGTTCTAGATTCTAAATTGATTTTAAATTAAATCAAGTTGGGCTAGCTTTATTTGATTTTGATTCTAAGCAAAGGGCAGGTCTCAATCCCTTATTCAAATATGATCAGAATAAAGAATACAAAATTAAATATAATAAAGCTAAATTAAGAGAATATTAAATGAGCACAATATAGCATAAAAAGATCACTAACTTATCTCTCAAAGTGGCATATTGGTTTAGCTTAAATTGAATGAAAAACTCTGAAATTAGTGCTCTATTTATAGGTGAAGAAATCGCGTTCACGACTGGTCCTAAGGACACCACGACTGGTCGTAGGACTAACAGATTTTTAAAATTTTGAGCGCGATAAGATAAAGCTGTTTCACAACTAGTCGTAGGCGTTACACGACCGGTCGAGGGACCTCCACGACTGATCATGACCTATCCACGACTGGTCGTGTGGAACTAGATTTAATTACTGGACTTTGAGTCGAGGCTGCAGGACTGGTCGAGAACGAGTCGAGCACTTTTCACATGACCGGTCGAACAGTCTCCAGGATTGGTCGAGGCTTAACAAAAAATTGTAACAAATTTAGGACTAGTCGAGGAATTTCTTGGACTGGTCGAGCCAGTGCTAGGACTAATCGAAAAGAGTCCAAGACTAGTTGAGAAATAGTCTATTCACTTATAAAATGATCTAATTGAATTATGTATTCAAAATAAACTACCCTATGGTTAATCTAGGGTCATTCATACCTTATACATGATATATGAACATTGAAACTTCTTTTTCTTCAGTTGATGGTCATTCCTTAAAGTTCACGAAGCTTGAGATCTTGTCATAGGATGAAGCTTGGACTTGAGTATCTTGAAACTTAAAATTGACTAACATTAAAGCTTGAACTTGAGTGTCAAAATCTAGGAACGTTGTCTTGACTTATACGAAGCTTTGAAAATCTTGAACTCTTGAAGCTTGAAAGCTTGAACTCACAATTGATGTTGTACATGAACATGAACAAGTAATCTTACCTTTGAAGTTTTTGAAGTAAAGACCCTTGTCCTTGAGAGATGCACAGACTTCAATATGTAGATGAGCTACACAAGACATAGATTTCAAGAGAAGTTTTGGCACTACAAAATTTGACAATTATAGGAGTTAGAAACTATAATACTTACAATCTCCCCCTTTGTCAAATTTGTGACAAAACACACTCCATATAAACGTAAGCATTATATGCACAAAGAATCATGCATTATTAATATAAACCAGTTACAACCTGGTTAAAGAATCATGCACCAGTTATAAATAGGACAAAGCATTGATTCGCATCAATTCCTCCAACAATACTCCCCCTTACTTAATTCCCCTTCACCAAAATAGAATCATTCACAATCCATAAACCACATCCATATACAATCCACATGCCTTATACCAATATACCACAATCTCCATATATTAAGCACACCAAAAATTTTCCCCTTTTTGTCACAATATGACAAAGGAAGGAATAAAAAAAATAGAAGTGGAATTATATAATGAAAGAAGAATAAGAAGAGTATTGAGGAATAAATGATCAAGATAGTATCTATGCAAGTCATATTCAAACATAAGTAACCAAGTTCAACCAAGCTAAGTCAAGTATAACCTCACAAGGCAAAAGAAATCCAAGTATCATGAAAGTTATTACAAACCAAGATTAGAAAATACTAATCAGATCTTGAAGAGGGAGCAGGAATAAATGGATCAATCTCATATAAACCCTTAATAATGCGTCTCATTTATTTAAGCATATAAGCAAATTGTGAATCCTGGGTTACACGAATCTAAGCCACCTGTTCCTCAAGAGAATTCAACCTCTTAGCAAAATCAGAAGATTGATAATCAGGGTCAACCTCAGAATCTAATCCGATCTCATCAAAGATATCGTCCATGTTAATGTCTTCTAGAGGTAAATCGCCTTCTTCTTCATTTACAGCTTCAGCTCCACCAACACCCACATTGACTTGACCATCAGCCAGCCTCGAATTCATTTTGTTTATATTTGAGTTGTTGAAGATTAGTTGTTGAGTGGGATCCTCTCCAATAGGCATAGCCACTAACATATATGTGGCCAACACAGTCATAAGATATGCAAAAGGGATATCACTATGTCCAGGATGGAGACAAAATTGTATGATGGAATGACAAAGTAAAGAAGGAAGACATACGTTGGTACCAGAAATGATAGAATGCAAAATCCGAATCATGAAAGAGGTGAGTTCAGTTTTGTTACCAAAATGTGGATAAAGATTTCAAATAAATATCCAGTGAAAGACCCTGTATTTGGATAACAAATACTTTGAAACAAGTACATTCCCATTTTTACACTATTGCTCATCTATATTGCACAATGCTCTAGTAAGCATACGTTTTTTGATTCAGATGATTTAACTACTAGAGTACTAATTGGAATACCTTCGTCATTGACAGGTATGTCCATTAGGCCAGAAATCAGATGTCGGTCTACTTCAAATGGACCTTCTCTAGTTGCTATAATAAAAGTTAAATTTTTAATTAAAAAAATCAAAAATACAAGCATACATAGCTTGCTCAATAGACCGGTATGTCGGCCCACACCAATGTAGAATGTTATCCCATCCTACAGAATGGAGAAGAGGAATGATTTTAAATGAAATAAGATGTTCGACATGAACAGATCGTTCAACTATAACATTGCGCAATGACCGAAGGTGGTGCCTTATGATAGGTGTCGATCTAGATGTTGAAGGATCACGAGAACTTTTATTTTTGCGTCTACCTTCCATTTGCAACTAGAAAATCAAGGAATCAAAAGGCTGCAAGAGAAGTAGAGTTGGTTTTTTCAAAATCAGATTTTGGAGAAGAAAACCTCAAAAACCTCAAGGAAACAAGAAATAAATCACTCCAAAGATGCAAAAGAAGTGATATGAACTTGAATCTATAAGAAAAATAGAAATAAAGTGCTAAACTTGAAGAACAATGGAGATAGGTTCGACCAGTTGTGCTAGGACCCATTGGAGAAGAAACCCAAATGAAGAAAAAGGAGTTTTTTCCCCAAATAAAGCATCAGCCCGCGCTCCACGACTAGTCGAGTACTCGACTAGTCGTGCACAGCCAAATATGTGCATTTTTCATGAAATTTTGAAATTTAACATTCAAACTAACATATACACACACACACACACACACACACACACACACACACACATTATGATACAAAAATGCATGAATAATCAATTCAAAATACACATACTAAGATCAAATTTTAATTTAGAAAACCTGCTTTTGTCAAGCGGTTTCTTGAAAATGTCAGCAAGTTGAGTCTTGGTCGGAATGTATTCTAAAGTAATTGTCTTTCTTCCACTAACTCACGAATTTAGTGATATCTAATGTCAATGTGCTTGGTTCGTGAATGCTGGATTAAATTTTTAGATATATTAATTGCACTGGAATTATCACAATATAAAACCATAGAGTCCTGTGTAATTCCATAATCGCTTAACATTCTTTTCATCCATACAAGTTGAGTGCATACATTATCTGCTGCAATGTATTCAGCCTCAGTGGTAGAGAGCGATACAGAACTTTGTTTCTTACTCTGCCAAGAAACTAAACAGTTTTCAACATAGAAACAACCACCACTGGTTGATTTCCTATCATCAACGTTACCAGCCTAATCAGCATCAGTGTAACCAGCTAATTGAACACTAGTATCATGTGGATACCAAAGACCCAGATTAGCTGAACTTGCGACATATCTATAAGACCTGTATCCTATATTGTACCATTCTGTAGGCTTCCGCGGTCTTTCCGGTTGAATTTCGGCGGCCCACGATCTGTTATCAGCATTTGCGCGCAATGTTGAGTCGTATCCCGTATTTAAGAGTTGGCTTGACCCAAGACTTACACCCTAGCGACCGCGCCATCGCTGCGGTTCCAACGCCGCGTCTCGCTCGCCGAGGTGATACCCAGGCCAGGAGATGTGGGCCCGCGTTCAGTTCGAGAAAAATACGGCATATTGCAATTCTGAGAGAATCTCTACAACATGTCCCATCAATCACCCATCCCCAAGTACAACCACCCCTCCCCTAAAGTCAACTCTCTCTTATAATCCATACATGTCAAAGTGCACATCTATCACCCATCACCCATCACACCCATCCCTCTCTCTTACATCACCTCTCTCTCTCTCTATCTTTTCTCTCTCAATCCAAGCAACCCAAGGAGAGAAGCCAACGTCCAAGGCATTTCCAAACATCATGAGAGCTAGGTGTGGCCCACCTTCCTACCTCCCATCTCCACCATCAAAGCCTCATCTCAACTGATTGGATCACGTTCTTTGGAGCTATAGAATGTGTTGATGGAAGAAGGATGAAGAGATCTTGAGGTGGGTGTTCTTCTAGAGTTTGATTTATGTGATTTTGATGATTTGAGGGCCCACATATGGTGGGACCCATCTTGATGTATGCATTGTATCCATGAGGGGCCCATAGTAGCGAGGTCCCTCCCATCTCCGCCGTTCTCTCTTTCTCTCTCTCTATCTCTCTCTTCCATATTTTGCAGCCCACCATGATAAATGTATTTTATCTATTCTGTCCACTGAGTGGGCCCACCCAGCAGTCCGTTTGGACAGACCTGATTGAAGGAAAAACATAAATATCGGTTTGATATAGGGTTGTGTGGCCCATCCCTTTGGACCCCGTCATGATGTATGGGTTTTATCCCCGACGTCCGGACCCTGGACATTCAGGAAACGGGCCAGATAGGCCGTGAGCTACTGGACGTCCTGTTGTCCAGCAGCAGGTGTTGATGAAAAGAAAAAAAGCAAATATATAAGCCTGATTCAGATTGGGTTAGCCACACCAACGTGGACCCACCATGATTTATATTTTTATCTACACCGTTCTGGACGGTGGAAACAGGTGAGGCCCACCTTGCATGCATTGCATATCCAAACCGACCGTAAGTGGGTCCCACATGGCATCCTCATCCTGACCGTCCGTCAATTAGATGTCCAGGGCAGGACGTTTGAATATAAAATATATATTGATATATATATATATATATATATATATATATATATATTACGTATACAATATAATATGGTGGCCCCACGTGGGACTCACCTTCTTTATTTCTATGACAGTTGTTACGTCGTACAACAGCTATATAGCTGTTGTATTGACGTCAGCAAAGCTGTGGGGCCCACACATGAATGTGTCTTATCTATGCTGCACCGCAGCCGTGGGATCCACACACGTGTGGACTCCACCGATGCAGGTGTTTCGTCAACACCGTTCATCATGTGGTCTGAGTTGTATCCAGACCGTCCATCTATCCAGGACCCACATGAGGTATGCTTTATGTCCATGCCATCCTGACCATCCATCATCTGGACGGTGGAGGTGGGACACCTCACGTCCAGTCCCTGGACGTGGGACACCACCGGGATGTATGTATTTTATTCATGCGGTCCTGTGGGACACACTCAATGTATGTGTTTTATACCGATGTATGGGTTTTATTCACACTGTGCATTACATGGACGTGGTGCCACCTTGATGCATGTATTCATCCCTGCCGTCCAAAATAGCGTAGGATGTGTGGGGCATGCTATGCTTTTGTGGTGATCCACACCGTCAAATTCATGGGACCACCATGATATAAGTTTTATCCAGGCCGCTCGTGCTTGGACGGTCCTGTGGGACCCACACATGATGAATGTATTAAATCCATACCGTCTAGCGTCTGGATGCTGGACATGCTAGATGCTGGACATATTATATTAATATATGTATAGGTATGTATATATTATAATATTATATTATATTATATTATATGATATGATATTATATTATATATATATATAACATACTTACAGATATCTCTGTACGTGTGGGCCTCATGTGGGACCCACCTTTTGGAATTTTAGCTGGCCAGCAGCCAGCCACGTGGCTGTTGCATGGTAGAATAAACCCACACCGTCCATCTATCTGATGGGATCCACCATCTTTGTATATGTTTCATCTGCACCGTCCATTTGAACGGTGCCATGTATGGCCCCACCATGGTGCGTGTTACACCCACACAGTCCATCCTCTCGGCGACAGCTGGCCGTCCATCTGCTAGATGGTCAGCGACCTCACCATGATGGATGTTTCCCATCCAAACCCTCCATCTGTCAAGGACGTGGGACCCACTACAATTAATGTCAGTAAGTTCTGCAAGTCCCACGTGATGTACATGTATGTCTCGGCCGTCTTGATGGTGGGACCCACTACGGGACGATATTTGGATGGTGCTGATACACATGGACAAGGTTTGGATGGTGTTGATTTATGTGGACAATGTTTGGGCAGTGCTAGTCATCATTAATGGGCCATGTGCACCATGCATTGATAGTGTATAGTGATACACAAGTTACACCTACAACTACTTAAATGAATTTTAGTGTAATCCAAGCCCACTTGAGGCCCATTGGTGTGACTCATCCATGGGGCCCACCTGGATGTACTTGTGCCCCCGTCAGGTGGCCTAATGTGATGTATATGTAGCCCTTGAGTGAGGCCCATCATGATGTATTTTTGGCCCATGTGCAGGGCCCACCTGTTTGTATTTTAGCCCATGTGACAGGGCCCACTTGCCTTACATTTTAAGGCCCATATGATGGGGCCCACCTACCTGAATCTGAGGCACATGGGCAAGGCCCATTGTGATGTATTCGAGACCTATGGGCAAGGCTCATTGTGATGTAATTGAGGCCCACGGGCGAGGCCCATTGTAATGTATTCGAGGCCCATTGCGATGTATTCGAGGCCCATTAGTGTGGCCCATTGTGATACACGTGAGGCCCATTGCGATATATATTAGGCCTTTGTGTGAGGCCGTGGGCCCACTATATGTTTGGCCCTATTGGGACCACTCCTTGGGATCAATGTGGTTAAATGTCCACATTGATGGACAATGATGGTTGAATGTCCACATTGTGACCTTCCCGTAGGCCTTGTTAGGCCCATTCACACCACTCTCTAAGTGGGTTAACCCAAATAAGTGGGCCCCATTCACCATAGACTGATGGCTCCGTGCCATCAGATTTGATATAACCACGGCCGTGAACCGATCTTTATATTATAGTTGATCGGTCGTCCATCTATGGACCCCACCTTATTTTTATGCCGATTTGCCGATTCTGATTATCGATTGATTCCGATTGTCATGACCGATTGCCGATTTCGATTGACGTGACGGATTTGCCGATTCTGATTATCGATCTATTCCAATTGTCATGACCGATTACTGATTCTGATGAACGTGACCGATTTACCAATTCTGATTATCGATCGATTCCGATTGTCATGATCGATTGCTGATTTCGATTGACGTGACCGATTTGCCGATTCTGATTATCGATCGATTCTGATTGTTATGATCGATTGCCTATTCTGATTGACGTGACCGATTTGCTGACTCTGATTATCGATCGATTCCGATTGTTGTGACCGATTGCCGATTAGCGATCGAGACCATTTATCATGACCGATTGCCGATTTCGATTGACGTGACCGATTTGTCGATTCTGATTATCGATCGATTCTGATTGTCATGACCAATTGTTGATTTCGATTGTCGTGACCGATTTGTCAATTCCGATTGTCATGACTGATTGCTCATTCCGATTGACGTGATCGATTTGCTGATTTCGATTATCGATTGATTCTGAATGTCATGACCGATTGCCCATTAAAGATCGAGGCCGTTTATCATGACTGATTGCCGACTTCGATTGATGTGACCGATTTACCGATTCTAATTATCGATCGATTCCGATTGTCATAATCGATTGCCGATTCCGATTGACATGATCGATTTGCTGATTCTGATTATCGATCGATTCCAATTGTCATAACCGATTGCCGATTCCGATTGACGTGACCGATTTGCTTATTCTGATTATCGATCAATTTCGATTGTCGTAACTTATTGTCGATTAGCGATCGAGGCCGTTTATCATGACCGATTGCCGATTTCGATTGACGTGACTGATTTGCCGATTCTGATTATTGATCGATTCTCATTGTCGTGGTCGATTGCCAATTCCGATTGACTTGGCCAATTTGTCGATTCTGATTGTCGAGGCCGATTCCGAATGTCGATTCCGACTGTTAAGGCCAACCTCGATTGTCAAGGCTGATTTCGATTGCCAAGACTGATTGTCGAGACCTATATGATGTACATGCGACCCGTAGTTGAGGCCCATTTGACACGTATTAGGCCCTTGATGCATGGCCCATGGGTAAGGCCCACTATGGTGTATTCATGGCCCATGGGTAAGGCCCATTATGATGTATTCATGGCCTATGGGCAAGGCCCATGGTGATATGTATTAGGCCCATGAGCAAGGTCCACCTGTTGTGTATATGTGGCCCTTGAGTAAGGCCCATTGTTTTGTATATTAGGCCTTTGTGTGAGGCCATGGGCTCATTATATGTTTGGCTCTATGTGGCCATTCCTTGGGGGCAATGTTGGTTAAATGTCCACATTGTCGAGGCCGATCGTTGATGCCAGTTATTGATACTGATTATGAGTATGTGACAGCATAGCATCATAATACATGCACATATGCATCATCTGCATGTTTGTTATAAGATGTGATTGACCATTGTATATGCCATAGGGCAGGTTGTTCATGGGGCTCCCTGATAGGCGGAGCTGCCCCATATGAGAGTACAACATGCACAGGATTGATGCATGATTGGATTGTGTGACTCATGTATCTCGCATTTATGTGACATGACCACCGTACGCCCTAGTGACATCAGGGCCGTAGCCTCCACAGGTATTTCATGGAAGGCCAAATAGGACACCAGAAATCTGTTTTACATGGGGTGCTATAGATATCTTTGGGTGAAAGTCCCAGAAACCTCTTGGTTCTAGAGGTTTCTCCAACGTCTAGACCGAGTGGATGCATGAGCGCATGAGGGCCGTATACAATTAGGTCACGTCTCCCACTATGTCGTGGTCGGTTGGAAGGGGGTACGGCCTTACCTGCCCGAGAGGAGGGGGTAATGCTAGGCTGAGTCTGACCAGCTCGAGGAATGGGTCCGCTATCGACGAGCCGGGCCGATATTGGCAGGCGGATAGTGAGGTCTCTTCCACTCACCTTATTGCACAGGATGGGGCGGCAACCTGGTTTGGAGTGTAATAGACCTCAGTGATTTTTCAGAGAGGAATCGTACTGATATGTGGACTTATTGAGTACGAGTTTCATACTCATACATTTTTTTTCATTCACTATCCACTCGGGCTGGTGGTGCGCAACTAATTGTTATGTAACTTCGCATGGCCAGGATTTCAGTTGGGCGCGCAACTAACCTGAGATCAGGAGTTTACCACATTGAGTCTGACTATCCAAATTTAGGTATGGGACTGGTTTGGATAGAAGTTCCTTGTGATGGACCCCATAGCCTGCGATACTACGTATTATCATCCTGACTTCACTCCCACTTGGTCATTTCATTCGCACCGCATATTATATTACATCTGCAGTACTTATCATTTTGGGTTGCCATGTTTCTGCATTGATATAGCCATTAGTACTTATGCCTTACATCGCATAGCCTTGGTATGGCTGATGACACTCATAAACTTGTCAGTATATTTTCGCTTATTTCGATATTGTATGATTTATGGCATTGTATCCTCGACATCTAATATTTGGCTCGCTTTGACTCCTCATTTGTATAACTGACTTACATTGTGTACCCTGACTCATGGACTTAACAGTACTTCCGCTTACTCTGATTACTCTGATATTACTTACTTGGCACTTACCTTCTGCACACACTTTCACCACCTACTAAGCTTTCTATAAGCTTATGCACGATAGATGCGTGCAGGTGGCATTAGGTTGTAGCAGCATTGAGCTTGGAGCGTGCAGCGGACTTATGGAGCTTTGATTTTTGAAATATGTATTTCCCTTTCAACACTGTATTCAACTGGTTATATTAGTGGATAAATGATGATGATATTACCTTTGTGATTTGGGTAAACTTGTGGTTATGCTTATTATGAGTTAAATGTACATTGAAAAATCCTCTTCATAGGATCCCAGGATCGGAATCTGGTGTATGGACACTGGGAGTTGAGAATGGGGTACTATGGAGGTTGTCAGCACCGAATTCGGCGATCAGGAATTTTGTGAGCCTGGTTTCCAAGTTTAGGGCATGACAATATCGTATAATCTGCTTAACAGCAGTTAAATGTGACTCTTTAGGGTCAGATTTATATCTAGTGCAAATCCTTACGCTAAATGCAATATCAGGTCGACTCGCAGTTAATTACAACAAACTACCTATCATATTGCGATACAATTTAGGATCCAGTTTCTTACCTATAAAGTCCTTTGAGAGTTTTAGAGTCGTACTCATAGGAGTATCAAAATTTTTCTCATTCTTAAATCTGAACTTTTTAACTAAGTTCAGAGCATATTTGGTTTGAGAAATAAAGAAACCATCAGGTTGCTGTCTAACTTGTAACCCTAGGAAATAATTCAATTCCCCAACTGTGCTCATTTTAAACTTAGATTTCATAAGATCTGCAAACTCAATAGTCATGTTAGCATAGGTAGATCTATAAATAATATCATCAGCATAAATTTGTATTATTAAAATGTGATTCTTATGTTTCTTTACAAACAGAGTCTTATCAACACTTCTCATTATAAAGTTATGACTTAGTAAAAACTTAGTCAATTTTTCATACCATGCCCTGGGAGCTTGTTTTAAAACGTAGAGAGCCTTTTTTAGGCGATAGACATGATCAGTATTCTTAGGGTTTTCAAAACTCGTTAGTTGTTCAACATACACTTCTTCATGCAAATCGCCATTTAAAAAAGCACTCTTTACATCCATTTGATAAATTTTGAACTTTCTAAAGCAAGCAATGGATATAAATAGTCTGATTAATTTAAGACGAGCTACTGGGGCAAAGGTTTCATCATAATTAATGCCTTCAATTTGAGTGTACCCTTGTACAACCAGTCTAACCTTGTTTCGAATTATATTACCAAGTTCATCAGACTTATTTTTTAAAATACACTTAGTTTCGATAATATGTTTATCTTTTGGTTTAGAAACTAAGTACCAAACATCATTTCTAATAAATTAATTAAGCTCTTCTTGCATTGCAACTATCTAGTTTTCGTCAGTAAGAGCTTCTTTTACGTTAGCTGGTTCTATCTGGGATGTAAAGCACACGTAGTTACACACATCTTCTAGTTGTTTATGAGTGCATACACCAATGAGAGGGTTTCCCAGAATTTGATTAGTTGGATGGTCTTTAATAGTTCTCAGTTCAGAGTTGTTTTGACTTGATGAAGAATCTGGTTTATCAATTAGAAGTATTTCATCATTATCTGAACTGGAGACAGGTGTATTCAAGTGGTCATTAATAACCACAATAGTGGATTCTTGAATTACATCTGTTCTCTTATTAAGAACCCGATATGCTCGACTATTTAAAGTATACCCTAAAAATATCCCTTCATCACTTTGATTGTCAAACTTACCCAAATTTTCTCGGTCACGTAAAATGTAGCACTTGCTGCCAAAAACTCGAAAGTATTTGACAGTAGGCTTCTTATCAAACCACATTTCATAAGCCATTTTACCATTTGATTTTCTAGTATAAACACGGTTAATTATATAACATGCAGTATTTACAACTTCGGCCCAAATATTTTTAGGGAGCTTCATACTGTTTAACATTACATTTACTATTTCTTGAAGCACTCTATTTTTTCTTTCTACTATACTATTTTGTTGTGGTGTTTTGGGCGCAGAGAATTCATGTGATATTCCCTGATCACTGCAAAACTTCTCAAAACTGCTATTCTCAAATTCTGATCCATGATCGCTACGGATCTTACAGACTTAAGTCTCTTTTTAAGTTTGGATACGTCTAAGTACCCTTTTAACTTCATCGAGAGTTTCTGATTTGTCTCTTAAGAAGACTACCTAAGTATATCTGGTAAAGTTATCAACAATTACCAGAATATACTTTTTGCCACCTCGACTCTCCATTCTAGTTGGTCTAATAAGATCTATATGGAGAAGTTCGAGCGGTTTGGATGTGGCATTTTAGTCTACTTTTTTGTGAGAACTCCTAGTTTGCTTGCCAATCTGGCATTTGCCACATATTTTATCTATTTGTTGTATTTTAGGTAGGCCTCTTACTAACTCTCTTTTGCTCAATCTATACAAGTTACTGTAGTGTACATGTCCAAGGTGTTTATGCCATAACTCAGTCTCATTGGTATGGACCATGTAACACGATAAATTAGATGAGCTAGAATCACTTACAATATAGCAGTTTTTAGAAGTTCTGTGACCAATTAATATTACAGAACCGTTTTTATTTAAAATTTCACACCCTAGGTTAGAAAATTTTACGCTATGATTTTTATCGCATATTTGAGAAATGCTTGATAAGTTGTGTTTTAAATCTTCTACATATAAAACATTTTCAAATAAAAGGAGGTTAGAAAGTTGAACCGTACCTTAACCAATAATCTTGCAGTTGCTACAATCACCAAATGTGACTGAACCGTCAGTCATGTCTTCAAGATTGGTGAACAGACCTTTGTCACCAGTCATGTGCCTGGAGCATCCACTGTCTAGGTACCACTTTGAATGGCTTGAAGCTTTGAAAGCCATGTGGGCAACCAAGCAACCTTAGGAACCTATTTCATTACAGTTTTGGGTTTAGAAGTATAGTTGATCTTCTTGTATTTGTAGTTGATATAAGACCGACCCTTTGGGTTAGATTTTAAGAGCTCCTTAAGTAAATCAACAATTTTCTCAGCTAAAGGGTTATGATTCTAATTTGTATAGTTGATATGGTTGCTTTTAGGTTTTAAGGATTGAAAAGTTTTAACATTTTTAGAATAATTTTGATTTAAACTTTTCCCTTTTGAGTTTGAAGACTCTCCTTTTACAAACTTAGGAGTATTCTTATGTTTAGGAGGAATATTTTTGTCGTAGCCCAAACTAGATCAGTCACCACATTTTCTGGATCCGGATAATAGTTTTTCTAACTTAGGATCACCTTAGGCATACCTCCATGTATCCTTTAAACTCAAAAGAGAAGAGATTTCAAGTTTTAGTTTTTCATTTTCAAATTTTATATTTTCAATAAGGGATTTTTTGAAATCTAAATCGCATTTAGTTTTTTCAAAAGAATCTGAAATGTGGGATTTTTCTAAAACAAGAGTATCAAAAAAAAAAGTTTCGAAAACTTTTCTTTCTAAAGTTTTAATTTTACTACAATTTTACAACTCTCCTTGTAAAGGGCATTATACGCATCTTGTAAGACCCGTATCCTGCCATGTACTGTTCCGTAAGCTTTCGCGGTCCTTCTAGTCGAATTCTGGTGACCCGCAACGCGTAAACTGCATTTGCAGGCAACCCTGAGTCGTGTCTCGTATTCCAGAGTCAGCTTGACCCGAGATTTGTACCCTAGCGTCCGCGCCATCGCCGCGTCTTGCATACCGATCCAATACCCTAAAAGGGAGATGTGAACCCGCGTTTAGTTCGAGGAAAATACCACGCGTTTGTAATCCCAAGAGAATCTCTACAACATGTCTCATCAATCAATCAATCAATTAATCACCTTATGTCAAGTACAAGAGCAACCCCAAAGTCAACTCTCTCTCACCCTCTCTCTTACACACCCATACATATCAAGTACAACTATCACCTCATATCCATCACTCACATCCATCACCTCTCTTACAACCACCCTTTCTCTCTCTCTTTCTCAACACACTTTCCAAGCAACACCAAAGTGTTGGACGTCCAAGTATTTCTAAGAGAGAAAGTGAGATGTGTGTAGCCCACTTTCCACCCCAAAATCCTTCATCCTAGCCATTCATTTCTCATCATCTTCCATCAAAGTGAGACACAAGGAGCTCGGCGTTTCATCGGACCAAGAAGATCGAACGGTGGGTGCTTCTATAGGCTTAGATTTCATTGTTTTGATGATGGGCCAAGTGAGGCCTACCGATTGATGGTATGGATCTCACTTTGGACCCTACATGTGGCCGATGACCCACCTTGATTATCATGATCATTCCATGATGAGGCCATTCTCCATGGATCCCACCATGATGTTTACTTTCTAGTTTGAAGAGGTCATCTAGACCTTTCATTTTGGTGGAGAGGTAATCTCCACCGTTGATTTTTGATCGGTGGGCCCACATGTAATGGGACCCACTTAATTTATGTTGTGATGTATGGAAAGGCCCATAGTGGCGGGGTCCCTCCATCACACGCGTGCTTCTTTCTCTCTCTATCTCTCCCTCTCTTTTTCATTTTTCTTATGTGATGATGTGGCCGTGTGGCCCACCCAAATGTACCCCACTAGATGAATGTCTTACCCACACCATCCGTGTATTTGGTGGCCCACCTGAGTAAGGCCTACCTTAGATATGTGTTGTGCCCCAAGCCGTCCAGTGTCCAGGGACGCTGGACGTGAATTGAAAATAAAAATATTAGCTTGATTCAACAAGCTTTGGAGAGGGCTGTTCATGTAGGCCCCACCTTAATGTATGGCTTTGATCCACGCCATCCATCATGTTTCCCAACTCATTTTAGGCATTGAGCCAAAAAATGAAGCCAATCCGATAATTAAGCGGCCCATACCATAGAAAACTATGACTTTTACCGTTCAAATCAGTTAGTACCCACCTTGATTTTTCTATTCACCAAAACATATTGTATATTGGGCTCGTTTGGTCGGTCTTGAGCCATAGAATCCAACGTCTGGGTCGGATTCTCCGGATGCGGGCCCCACCTGCGAAAAACCATGAGAAAACTTTTTAAAAAAAAACATATAGCAGCAAGACGCTACATAGGCGCTGGAGGGCCAGGATGTGGTCCCAGCCGTGGGCTCCACGTGAGGTGTGATGCACATCAACACCGTGCATTTGGTAGGCCCCCTTTAGGGCATTGGGCCACCCCAAGAATCAGCCGTATATGGGCTCAGGTGGCCCACGTCATAGGAAACAGTGGGATTGAACGCCTGCCATTGAAATCCTTTTGGGTTGTCACAGAAGTTTTGGATCATCATGAAATTTGTTTTCCCTCTTCATCTAGGTCTGCGTGACCCTATCAACTGATTGGATCACATATAAACGTTATGGTGGGCCCCACGTGGGATCCACTGATGTAAGTGTTTCACCCACACTGTCCGTGCATGTGGAGGTGAAACGGCTAGTGTACCTCACTCCAGCTATAGCTGCTGTAGTGGCGCCACCAAGTTTCATGGGTCCCACCTGTATCATCTAGTCGTCCATCTATGGGACCCACCATGATGCATGTGTTGCATCCAAGTCGTCCAACCATTTTGAAAGCTCCTCTTAAGGCTTGAAACTAAAAATGAGACAGATCTATGGTTCAAGTAGACCCCACCATTGAAAATAGTGGGGACAGTGACATTCACCGTTCAAAACTTCTTAAGGGCCACGGTAGTTCCGATCAAGCTGATGTTTTTGCTTTCACTTCACCTACCTCTATGTTAACTTATGAATAGGTCGGATCTCAAAAATACATAAGGGTGGGCCCGATTGATATACATGAAGCCCATTTGATTCGTCCCATTTGAATCAGCCCATTTGATTCGGCCTGTTGATACGACCCATTTGATGTATTTGGGGCCCATTTGATGAAGCCCGATGTAATGTATTTAGGACTCATGGGTTGAGGCCCATTGTGATGTATTAGGGCCCGTGGGTTAAGGCCCATTGTGACATATTTAGAGCTCATGGGTAGAGGCCCATTGTGATATATTTGAGGCCCATGGGACGTGGCCCATTGTGATATATTTTCGGCCCATTTGGTAAGGCCCATTGTGATGTATTCCTGGCCCATATGATGAGGTCCATTGTGATGTATTTCTGACCCATTTGGTAAGGCCCCTTGTGATGTATTCAAGGCCCATGGTTGAGGCCCAATACGATGTATGTATGACCCGTTAAGTTGTGTATGAATCCCTTGTATGGGCCACTCCTTGGGAGCAATGTTGGTTAAATGGCCACATTGTTGGGCAATGATGGTTTAATGTCCACATTGTGACCTTCCCTTAGGCCATGTTTGGTCGATTCTGATTGTCGAGGCCGATTATCAGTGCCGGTTATCAATATCGATTATCAAGGCCAATTCTAGTTGTCGAGGCCGATTCTGATGATCGAGACCGATTCTGATTATCGAGGCCGATTCTGATTGTCAAGGCCGATTTCGATTGTCGAGACCGATTGTCGAGGCCGATTATCGATACCGATTATGAGTATGTGACAGCATAGCATCATGATACCTACACCTTGGAGCCCACCTTGTGTATATATTGGGCCCCATAAGGAAGTCCAGTTTATTGGTCGATAGAGAGGGTAAGGAAGTTCACTTATTACACTTAAACTCGGATCTGCCCTCGGTGGGGAATATTGTGACGCTCCATCACTGTGATCACATGTGGGCGGGCGCACGTGGGCGGACAGTGAGTGGGTGGGGTATGAGGACCTGAGCGAGCTACCAGTGATTGGCAGGCTACTGTGCTGGCAGGCTATTGTTCTGGTAGGCTACTGTGCATACAGTGAAGGCAGAACTTTGTCCCCACATCGGTTGCATCGTCCGATGTTGTGGTGGCTATAAGTTGGATTCCTTCCTTAACTATCGTGATGCATTTTAAATCAATGAACATATCTTGATATTTAGCTAGATCCACTATCCTTCTATGGACCCTCATCATTTGTATGTATGTTGTGATGGATGATTGATTAGGGCATATGCCATTAGGCTGAGATGCTTATGGGACTCCTTGTGAGATGGAGTTGTCCCCACATGATCGCGCGATACGTGCAGGTTTGATGTATGCCCTAGATGAGGTTGATGGTATTCGTGGCTCGTCAGGATTTGTATATTGCTTTGCATCCTCGGCATCTATTATTGTCTTATTATGTTTTGCATTGCATAGCCTTGATATGGCCGTTAGCATTCATGCCTTGCATCGCATAGCCTTGGTACGGCTGATAGCACTCATGAACTTACCAGTATATTTTCGCTTACTCTGATATCGTATGATTCATGATCTTATCAGTATTTTTACTTACTCTGTTATTGTATGATTCATGATCTTGCTAATATTTTCGACATTGTATTGCATTGAATACTTGGCACTTATCTTGTGCACACACTTTCACCACCCTCTAAGCTTTCTATAAGCTTATACACGATAGATGCATGTAGGTGGCGTTAGGTTGCAGCAGCGTTGAGGTTGGAGCATGCAGTGGACCTCTGGAGCTTTGATTTTGTCATATATATTTCCCTTTCAGCATTGTATTCAAATGATTATATTAGTAGATATGTGATAATGATGTTGCCTTTGTGATTTTAGTAAACTTGTGGTTATGCTTATTACAAGTTAAATGTGTGTTGGAAAATCCTCCTTGTAGGATCCCAGGATCAAAATCTGGCGTATGCACGCTGGGAGCCGAGAATGGGGTACTACAGAGGCTGTCGACACCGGATTCTGCGATTGACAATTTTGTGAGCCCGATTTCCGGGTTTGGGGCGTAACACATCTTGAAGATCTTCTTTATTTTCATGATCACTATTCAGATTTTCTTCACTAGTTGTATCATCATGATTTAAAAAAGTGAACTTGGCTAGAGTCATAAGAGCTTTAACTTCATTACCCGACTCGGTTTCAGAATCTTCTGATTCAGAGGAGGCTTCAGAGCTAGAAGATTCGTCCCAAGTAGCCAACATACCTTTCTTTTTTAGGTTTGTCCTTTTTAGGACACTTGTTCGTTAAATGCCAATATTCATGGCAGTTGTAACATTAACTATCTTTTAAATATTTTCAAGTTTTAGATTTAGATCTTTTCTTATCATTAGATTTTTGAAAATCACCCCTCTTTTTACTTTTGAAAATCGTATAAATTTTTTTAGCTAAAAGGGTCATATCATCTTCAGAATTTTCTAAATTAGAATTACTATTTTCTTGAGAAATACATTTAGAATATTAAAGGGCAATGGATTTACCTTTAGGAGCTTTAAAGTTTAACTCATAGGTCTGTAAGGACCCAACTAATTCTTCTACCCTCATATTGTCTGTATCACAAAGTTCCTGGATTGCAGTCACCTTTGAATTGAACCGTTCAGGTAGAGAGCATAGTATCTTTGCACAAACTTTGCTTTCTTGGATTTTATCACCGAGACCCCACATAGAGTTAACAATGTCATTCAATCTTGTATAGAAGTCCATGAAGGTTTTATTTTCTTCCATACGTATTTCCTCAAATTTGGTTGTGAGGATTTGGACTTTAGATTTCTTAACGAATGTTGTTCCCTCGTGTGTCATTTTTAAAATGTCCCAGGCTTGCTTTGCAGTATCACAGGATATGATTCTTTTGAATTCATCCGGTGATAGTGCGCAAGTTATGGCATTTAAAGCCTTTGCATTGACGCTACTCTCATTTTTCTAAAGTGTGGTCCACGTAAAATAAGGTGTGATTTTCATAGACTTGGATCCATCGATACCAGTTACTTCAGTGGTAGGAGGGGTCCATTCAGTCACTGTGGCTTGTCACACACTCTCATCTATGGATTTTAGAAAAATCCACATTCTGGCTTTTTAGGCATAATTGGAGCCATCAAATGGTGGAGGCCTAGTGACTGAAAGGCTATCAAAATTTGACATTTCAAATAGCTCAGATCAATTAGCTCAGGAAATAAATCCAATAAGAATAATTAAAAGTGAGCTATTAGGCTCTGAAATCACTTGAAAAGGCCGAGCTATATGTCCTAGAGGGGGGGTGAATAGGACAATGCCAAATTTAAAAAAATAACAGCGGAATTTAAATAAATTAAATACAGATAGCAATAGACAATCCCACAATACTGAAATTAAATACAACCTCAAATGTACGAGTATTGAGACGTTGATACAGATGTTGTTCTAAGGACAACCTTACACCATAAAAACCAAAGGTTTATGGCAAGACAACCTTACTAAAATGGTTTGTGTATCAAAAACTCAAATTGATATAGAGGAATAAAGAAATAAATATCAAGGAATGAAATCTACACTATTACAACATTCTCACACTTGCATAAAACAAATTACAACATTCTCTACAATGCAAAAAGGAAAATTACAATCATCCACAAAAAGAAATAAACATTCAATCCACAAGACCAGAAATTATAGTGGTTCGCTTGTGTGTACACCAACTGTTTAGAAAAACAGGCACACAACTACTCACTCCTAATATTCTCACACAGTGGATATTAGCGTTCACTATGAAAATAGGTTTTTCCAGGTTCACCTAAAACCCTCACAATTGTGTCTTTCAAGTAGGCTTATACAATTCAAAAATCCCACACTCTGAGTTTTTTGGATCACCTCAGACAAACCAAAACAAAGAGATTTTTCTGGCACAATCTCAATAAAACCAAAATACAAAAATTTACAATAATGTAAAATACCTAGATATTCTCTTTTTGATGAAGCCCGAAAGAACCAAATCGGAGTAGAATTTCAATGTAGAAGTTCAATGTCCAAACTCACTTAAGAAATGGTTCTAGATTCTAAATTAATTTTAAATTAAATCAAGTTGGGCTAGCTTTATTTGATTTTGATTCCAAGCAATGGGCAAGTCTCAATCCCTTCTTCAAATATGATTGGAATAAAGAATACAAAATCAAATATAATAAAGCTAAATTAAGAGAATATTAAATGAGCACAATATAGCTTAAAAAGATCACTAACTTATCTCTCAGAGTGGCATATTGATTTAACTTGAATTGAATGGAAAACTCTTAAATTCATGCTCTATTTATAGGTGAAGAAATCGCGTTTACGACTGGTACTGAGGACACTACGACTGGTCGTAGGACCAACAGATTTTTGAAATTTTGAGCGCAATAAAATAAAGTCATTCCACGACTGGTCATAGGCACTGCACGAGCAGTGAGGGACATCCACGACTGGTCATGACCTGTCCACGACTGGTCGTGTGGAAGCAGATTTAGTTGTTGGACTTTGAGTCGAGGCTGCAGGACTGGTCGAGAACGAGTCGAGCACTGTTCACATGACCGGTCGAGCAGTCTCCAGGACTAGTCGAGGCTTAATAAAAAATTCTAAAAATTTGTAACAAACTTAGGACTAGTCGAGGAATTTCTTAAACTAGTCGAGTCAGTGCTAGGACTAGTCGAACAGAGTCCAAGACTAGTCGAGAAATAGTCTATTCACTTATAAAATGATCTAATTGAATTATGTATTCAAAATGACCTACCCTATGGTCAATCTAAGGTCATTCATACCTTATACATGATGTATGAACATTAAAACTTATTTTTCTTCAGTTGATAGTCGTTCTTTGAAGTTCACGAAGCTTGAGATCTTGTCATAGGATGAAGCTTGAACTTGAGTCTCTTGAAGCTTAAAATTGACTAACGTTGAAGCTTGAACGTTGTCTTGACTTGTACGAAGCTTTGAAAATCTTGAACTCTTGAAGCTTGAATTCACGATTGATGTTGTACATGAACATGAACAAGTAATCTTGCCTTTGAAGTTTTTGAAGTAAAGACCCTTGTCCTTGAGAGATGCACAGACTTCAATATGTAGATGAACTACATAAGACAGATTCTAAGAGAAGTTTTAGCACTACAAAATTTGACAATTATAGGAGCTAGAAACCATAACACTTATAGTCCTTTCCTTTGTGGTAAATTAGTTTTATATGACAAGTCCGCACCTCAAAATTGAGTGATCATACTCGGTGTTTGGGTGACGACTCATACCAGGTTGATCCTCATACATTTGGATATCATGTCGTATCATTGGAATTGTTAATTTGTGATATAAATGGGTGACACCTAAATTTAAATCAAGGGACATTGGTGAGGAGGCGTTACTTGCCGCAATAAGCTGCGTGATCCGAATAAGGACTACTGATATGACATCAGTATCCTAGCTTTGCCAATATGGTAGATGAATGAAATTTAATAATTACTTGGCTAACATACGCATCAATCACATTGCATTAGAAATGTTGTTGCGATTTGGCATGGGAGTTGCATGATGAGGGAGTGTTGACATTTGTGAAATAGGCATTGAAGTCGCTTTTGAGGGAGTGTTGGATTGTGAGGTGCATACATCATTCATAATCTCATTCATAAATTTAACAAGAGTATTTAGGAAATGCTTGATGTCTTGTTTATCATTAACTGCACTAATTGAGTCGATAACGTGTGTTGCTTAAAACTAATGAAACCACTGAGTTAGCTACTCACTCCCACCTGGGACGATGTTTTAAAACACTAACCTCGCAATAATATTGATGCAAGTACTAGCGAGCCCTCAAACGGATAGGCATAGATCGGCTTGTGCCACTGTCATTATGTTTTGGAGGATATGGTGAAAATGAAAAATTGTACACTTTAATTAACTTGGGTATGTATAATGTGGCTTGTATAATCTCCATTTTGGGCAATCACCACTATTGGAATTACATTTTTGCTTTTAGTCCATATTTATATACTATTGTTATCTTTACCTCACTTTGAATCCGCTAATTTGAATTGCGCTACTCTAATTGCTCGTGTGAAAATGAATGTGAATCTAAACTAAGTCACATGTGCATTTTCATTTAGTTAACACCCAGGAACTTGGGATTAGATTCTATGTACTCGGGTGTTGATTTTCGGGGTGTTATAAGTTGGTATCAAAGCGGATTATTGAGATAACTAAGACCTTGGGAATGAAGATTACACAAACCATAATAATTAAGGTTGAGACACTTAGGATTAGAGGTTGGTCGTATGGGGGATCTTCCTGATTTTAGGAGTATCCATTAGTGTAGAAAATCTAATAAATTAGATTAATGAACCTTAGGACCAAACTCCTTAGTTTGCTACGGTTTCAAACTCTAAACTCAGAAATTGGATTATATGATTAAATTTTCTATTGTGCTGATGATTTTTAATTTGAACTTAAAATGATGAACTACAGGATCAAGTTCCCGATTTTATGATGCCTTCTAACTTTCATGTAGAAATATAAACATCTGAGGTGAACCTAGCCATAAAGTGGGTCGCATCTGTCCATTTCGCCAGAAAACGGGCACTTTCAGCCCAAAAACAAAATTTTAAGAAAAAATTACTATTTTTAGTAATTCCGATTTTCGTAATATTTTCTTATTTTTAGAGTTTCAGATTTTATTCTTTTTTAAAAATAATTTTTAATCATGATAGGACTCTTATAGCAAAAGTTTATTTGGAATTTTTATTTTAGAAATTAGGCTTTAAAAGAGTTTTACTAGAATTAGTATTTTTATTAGAGTTAGAATTTTTTTATTCTTGGTAATTGTGAATTTTGTTTTTTTTTCTTTATTAATGATGTAACAGGGACACATGCACATCAAACATCATATAATTATTTTAGAATTTCTAGAAATTGTTTTCGATTTTCTTCTTTGCCTATTGGATTGGAGGTATCTATGTGAGGAGTCCAGAGAAACTCCCTTAGATTTAAGAGTACTTATCCCCCCGAAGAAGACGTTGCTCGACCTCATCATGCCCCGCATCATTGATGTTAGCTAACCTTTTTGTCCATGCCCTTTATACCTTCGGTCGCGTCTTCTAGGGTGGCATATCTTACAAAACTTTTAACATCTACCAAATAGAAATATCTAGGTCAGCCAATCTTTTGCCCTTTTTCATTTGAATGTTAACCATTGCTGTATTTCTTTCCCGGTTGTCTATTTGCAAGGTACCAATGCAAGGGTTAATACTGTCCTGTTAAAGTTTCAGCTGCAATTGACCCAACCCCAGTGTGATAGCAGATTGATTGTCGTTATAAAGGTCCTCAGGTTGCGTTTTTGTTGGAAAATGCCAAACCCGATTTGAATTCAAGTTGGGTTCATTGAGCAAATCCAGGTCCAATTAGGTTAGGTTAGGTTGGGAATAATCACGTGGATTTTTTTTGGGTCGAGTCGAGTATAGTGGACTATGGGGTTAGGCACCTTGGGTTGGAATTCAGGTTAGGCTGGGTTGTAGGTTTGTCCTCTTAATGTCGAGTTGGGCTCTAGTCAACCCTCAACCCAACCTAACATGCCCGAGTTGCACCTCTAGTCAGAGTGATTCTTGGGGCATGGTCCATCTATTGTGGGACACAAGTGAATGCAGTTTTACTTTACTGAGTAATTCATTATATTCTTCACATTTCTTGATACTATCAGCTCCAAATTAAGGGAGGATTTTACAAAAGGTATGTAAAGAAAGATTTTTAGATCTTATCAGCATGATTGGTTGGAAGAGCACAGATTAGATTCCTAGATAGTTCCATGTATCAATACTATAAAAAGAAATTGAAAGGAATATTAGTCAAAAGAGGAGTGACAAGGATCCTTGTAGGACATGTTTCAAGGCTCTGCCCATGAGCAAAATCCAGGCCATTCATAGGGTATGGCATACCCCAGCACAAAATCAGGCTGGCCAACTCCTATGCAAGCAATGCATGTGCATGAATAAAAAGGACAAATAAATAACCACTGGTCTATATTCAACATACACCACACACCACCTGATGGATGAACCAGCCTGATTTTTGAGCCAGGGAAATCCTTAGTAGCAAGATTCCTAAGATGTGCAAAAAATGTTTATAAGCATAGTTTTTGTGTTTAAATATAATCATCTAAGCCTTATCGTAGTTAGTTTGGGTTAGCTATATGAATCATGTTCTAGGAATCCACTCTATAGGGCCATACCTTTCAGTTAGACCATTGGTCATCAATTTATTTCTTATTACCTCCATTCACATCCTTTTATGCCTTCCCATTTAGAGCCTTTAACTTGTACTAACTCAACCCTTTTGACTGCCATAGTTCTTGGACTCTATTGTGCATGACCAAACCACCTAAGTCTACTTTCCCTCATCTTTTTAGCTATCGTTTCTACTCCTAAGTTCTCTTGAATGCATTTGTTTTTTTATTCTTTCTTCCCTCATCTTGCCACTCACTCATCTCAACACCCTCATTTTAGCTACACTCATCCTATAAACTTGTAACGCCCTGAAAATCGGAGGTCGATCAGGAGCCCAACTCCCGAGTTCCAACACATCACTTATGCAACATAGATAATGATGATTAAATATTATTCGTATTAGTTCATTAAACATGAGTGAGATTATACCAAATCAGCATATCATACTCCAGAGACAATAAGATTACGCAAGCGAAAGACTGTGATAAGTATATAAAACATATAAGTGATTGTAAGTGCCCAGAGTATGAACGTCACTAGGTTAAATAATTACATGTATAATTCTAAAATTTACAGAATGATAAAGTGTAATAATCAACTATCCATATCCCTATAGCCCCGATACGCAACTCCAGGTCTACATAAACCCGCCAGAGAGTTGTATATAGGAGAATTCCCCCTTATCATCATAAAAGTCAGGCTTCGCTTCGTCAGCATTGCCATCATCTGCAACTACAACAGAGTTTGGTTGGTGTTTTAAAACACTGTCCCAGAGTGGGAGTGAGTGATCAACTCAGTAGAACTATAAGGCAAAGGTTAACATGTTATCAATTTAGTCAAGTAGTAATGATAAAGTAATACAACAAGCATTCTTAGGTACTCTAGTTAATGCAAGGATGATATCTATTAATGATGCATGCCCTCGCCTGCACTCCCTCTGCGACATCATCTCACGATTGCGGCATGCACCCCTTCCTCTATGCTTAACTCCAACGCCAAAGGCACATGCAATGCAATGCATGGGCGTGATTAGCTAGGTTCTTAGTTAGGCTTATTCATTCAGCAGGCTTGGGAAGCTAAGGTACCTCCCTTTATATCATTGATCCAAACAATGATCCATCTAGGGTTGTCAATCCTAGTTAATCACATACAATAGGCAAGTTATAGGGCAACGTCACCCCTGATTTAAAAGCAGTGGATAGGTAAGTTCAAGTCACTATGAAGACGCTCATCACCTCAACGTAGGCCTTAGTTTATACTGTAAGTCACTATGAGAAAGGATCGTCACCTGAGCGTAGGCCGACAGCTCGAATACAGTGTCCCATACCACCGTATTCGGCTCACGAGTTTAGGTTGCTCACTGGTCACTACTGGGAGGCTTGTCACCCCAACATAGGCCGACAGCTCGACCACGGTGTCCCATACCACCATACCTAGCTCATGAGTCTTAGCAGATTGTGGTACCAAGGTTAAACGGGCTTTCCTCTGGTAAGTTGGTACCTTAGATTCAAGCAGTTGCGTCCATACATAGTGAACATACATTGGGCCAATCAGGTTACTCGACAAGCTTAACTAGTACGAGCGTACATTGAGTTGATCGACATGAAGTGCGTAAGCACTCCGCGTGGCCTAACCACTGTCGACAATCAGCATATGACTTGGATTTCTCAAACATGTCTTGTGTGGCAAAACGACCTCAGCCACTACTCGAGAAACTTTTCCGATTGCCTAGACTATGCAGTAATCCCAATCACACTTCAAATACAATAGGCATTCATATGTGTTAGTCCAAACAGCATGTAGCAACCAATTTAAATATAAATCTAATAAAAGCATTTTAACGAACACATAGAGTACATGTTAACATACATAGGCATTCATCCATAAAACACGTAGTAGTAAGATACGTTATATGAAGGAAATTGTAACTATAGATAAGGGGATCGAGAATCATATCTCAACACCCTAATCAATTACATTTCAACAAGCATTTTCTCATTCAGGCATTTTATTGAACACCTGGACTACACATTTCAACATATATGTACAACTTAGTTATAACCTATATTAGGGCAAATCCTTTCATAAGGAGTTGTCACACACACAACAATCATATATTTACGATGAATAATCATGGCAAGCACAAATCATAATTCCATATTCATTCAAACATTTCAACAAACATAAGGAATACGCTATATTCAACATAGTTCATATATATGTGTAATACACGGAATACGTCATATCTAAGCACATGTGATAGCAATTAAGTTAGTCATAAATTATTACTGACATTGAGAGCCTTGAAAACTAAAACCTAAACGTTTATAGTCTGTACCTTTCACCAGTAGACTCGTAATGAGCTCAGTTTGAGCACAATGTCTTTGCCTACGGCACAACGACAACCTATAACATGAAATATGTTAGGTATTTCACCATCCACTCTATTTGAATCCCTAAGACAAATTAAGGTTAGGATTTCCTACCTAAGAACGAAGTCAGAATCACCGGAATAGTGATACGGGAAGGCTGATTCGGCACGTGGGGCGGTGGGATCGAAGGCTAGCAACAATCTCCCACTTTCTCTTTTCCTTCTCTCTTTTCCTCTCTTCTCTCTCCTAGGATTTGAAATTCGTATGGAACAAGAGAGGGGTGGGTAAAGGTGCTTATAGAGGCCCAGAACTGGTCTTAATGGCCCCAGGACCATGGTATACTTAGGTTATAGCCAAAGAGCGGCCGTTTCGGTCCAACGGAGCTCATCTGGAGGCCCATTTTCTACATACAATCCAGAGAAAATTCCCTGACATTGGATCTAGGTCAAGTTAAGCTTTCGGTCCGATCAAATTTATGGATCGACCGCGGGGGACCTGTTTCAGTTCAACGGTCACCAATACTCGATTAGGGCCACAAGTATACTAACATGTGTTGAAAATTTTCCCTAATCCGAGGGTGTAATTGGGTCAGAACCTGACGGTTTGAAATCTTAGATTTAGCGTACAAGCGAAACGGCCCAATTCACTTAAGTTTGAGTTCATTTTCTAAAAATATTCGTGTTTCTCACATACTTCGCTCCGAGCTCAAGTTATGCGTTTCTGGATACTATTAGGACTTGATTTCCGAGATGGTTGTCAAGCCCAATAAGGCAGTCATAAGCATATAGTTTCACGTTAATCGAACTGTCGACGCGCGGTCCAGGTCCGATACGAAGTTTTAGTGCGCTTTCGAGAACAACTGGGTTTTAAGATTGATCCTACGTTTTTAGGTAATGTAGTGTTAGCAATTCTGCTAGTTTTAGGTCTTGCAGTTCGTATTTAAAGTGGTTAGAGCTAATTTCACAGATAATATAGTTTAACTCTTTGTTAATTCTCATCTAATTTCTAAAGAATTTGGTCCTTAGTGATTTCTGCCTAAGGTGGTACTCGGGCCTTTATACGGATTTTTTCGATACATTACAATTTACCCCCCTTTAAAAAAAAATTCATCCTCAAAATTAGTACCTTTTGGTACTCCTCAAGAATCTGAGGGTAGTTCTTTCGGACCTCAGCTTCTGTTTCCCAAGTAGCCTCTTCCTCGGTGTGATGCGTCCACAGCACTTTCACAAGTTGAATAACTTTACTCCGTAAAACTTGTTCCTTCTTATCTAGGATACGCGTCAGATGCAGTATATAGGTAGCATCTTCACTCAACTGCACCTGCTCCCATTTGATAATGTGGGAAGGATCAGGAACGTATTTCTTCAAAATTGACACATGAAATACATTATGTACGCCTATGAGTGGTGTGGGCAAAGTAAGGCGGTAAGCCACCACACCCACTTGATCAAGTATCTGGAATGGGCCAATGAATCTCGGCGTGAGCTTCCCATTCTTACCAAACCGAAGGACTCCCTTCATCGGGAAAACTTTAAGAAACATATGGTCCCCAACCTCAAACTCTAATTGTCACCGCCTAGTATCAGCATAGCTCTTCTGTCTACTCTGCGCTGCCAGAAGTCGATACCTGATAATGTCGATCTTCTCTAAGGTCGCCTGTACTAACTCTGGGCCAATCAAACTCTTCTCACCAACCTCTGCCCGGCAATGCGGTGCTCTATAGGGGCGCCCATACAAGGCCTCATAGGGAACCATGCCAATACTCGCCTGAAAACGGTTGTTATAAGCGAACTCAGTACAAGGAAGACAGTCATCCCAACTGTCCTTGAAATTAAGCACACAAGCTTACAGCATATCTTTCAACATCTGATTTACCCGTTCCATTTGCCCGTCAGTCTGTGGGTGGAACACGGTACTGAACTTCAGTTTCACACCCATTGCTTCCTAGATACGAGTCCAGAAGATAGATGTGAACTGCGTGTCTCGGTTTGACATGATCTCCATAGGAACTCCATGCAGACATACTATCTCCTTGATGTACAGCTTGGCCAAATCGTCTGCTGAGTTCGAAACTCTAATAGGGAGAAAATGAACCGATTTCGTCAACCAGTCCACAATCACCCATATGGAGTCATGTCCCTTCCTTGTCTTCGATAGCCCTGAGATAAAATCCATGAAAATGAAATCTCATTTCCATTCAGTTATAGGCATGGGCTGAAGCAGTCCAGGAGGTCGGCGATGCTCTGCCTTGATTTGTTGGCATGTGAGACAATGGGACACATAATCTGCTATGTGGGCCTTCATGTTGTCCCACCAGTATGACCTTTTCATGTCTTAATACATCTTCGTACTACTAGAATGTATTGCCATCTTCGAATTGTGAGCAGCTTCGAGAACTTCCTTTCTCAAGGCATGAAGATTTGGGACGCATAAGCGGCCACGATAATGTAAACCCCATCTGTACCAACTCTCCATTCTGAGTCTTCATCATTACTAACTCGCTTTATCAATTCTGCCAATCCTTCATCTTCCTTTTGAGCCACAATGATTCGATCATCGATGAGTGGTTGAACACGAATATGTGTGATGCTCTCGAACGGCTCATCTACCGTAAGTTTCTGCTCAAAGTCTCGCACAAACTCTACCATATCCCACTCTGCTATCATCAGCGGAGCCGCAAATGTTATCGTCTTCTTGCAGCTCAACACGTCTGCCACAAGGTTGGCCTTGCCAGGATGGTAGGAGACCTCAAACTTGAAGTCCTTCAAGGTTTCCATCCATCGTCGCTGCCTCATATTCAAGTCTCTCTGTGTGAATATGTATTTGAGGCTCTTGTAGTCATAAAAGAGTTCGAACTTCTCTCCATAGAGGTAATGTCTCCAGAGCTTCAATGCGAAGATGACGGCCGGTAACTACAGATCGTGCGTAGGGTAGTTTTCCTCGTGTTTTCTCAACTGTCGCGATGCATAGGCAATAACCCTGTCTTTCTACATCAGGACACAACCCAAACCAACTCGAGAAGCGTCGGTGTAAATGGTATACTTGACCCCTTGCTCTCGCAATACTAACACAGGGGCGGATGTCAACTTGTCCTTCAGCTCCTGAAAGGCTGCTTCTGCCTTCTCATTCCAAGCGAACTTGAGATCTTTCCAAGTCAGCTGAGACAAGGGTCTAGCTATCTTGGAGAAGTCCCGAATGAAACGCCTATAGTAACCTGCCAGGCCAAGAAAACTCCTCACTTTAGTGATCGAACCAAGTTGCTCCCAGTCCTGAATTGCGGCTACCTTAGCAAGGTTCACAGCTATCCCTTCCTTGGACACCACATGTCCTAGGAACTTGACTTCTTCTTTTCAGATGTCGCACTTCTTGTACTATGCAAACAACTGGTTCTTCCTAAGAGTATCAAAGACTGCTCGCAGGTGCTCCTCGTGATCTTCTCGACTCTTAAAGTATATCAAAATGGCATCTATAAACACGATGATGAAGTGGAATAGATACGGCCGAAACACCCTGTTCATCAAGTCAATGAACACGGCCGATGCGTTTGTGAGTCCAAAAGACATCACAAGGAACTCGTAATGCCCAAAACTGGTCCTGAAAGTTGTTTTCTGCACATCCTAATTCCTGACGCGTAAATGGTGATACCCTGACTGTAAGTCGATCTTCGTGAAATACTGTGCCCCCTTTAACTGATCAAATAGATCATCTATCCTGGGCAAAAGGTACTTGTTCTTCACCGTCATCTGTGGTAATCAATACACAATCGCAGTGATCCATCTTTCTTCTTCACAAACAACATGCATACTCCTCAGGGAGATACACTCGATCGTATGAAGCTAGCATCTAACAGATCATCGATCTGTTTCCTCAATTCCTCCATCTCACACGGAGGCATATGATAAGTCGGTAATGAAATGGGTGTCACCGCAGGCACTAGATCAATGGTAAAATCGATTTCGCACTGAGGAGGCAATCCAGGTATCTTTCTGAACACTTCCTCAAAATCTCGAATGACTGGCGTGTTTTCAAGTGTCGGACTGCTATGATCCTTCAATAGCGCAGTATAACAAAGAACCCAGAAGGGGTAACTGACCTGAACGGGAAAAGTGAAGGTCATGTTTTCGGGCCCATGCGTCGTAACCAGTCGGGCCTCACGGTCGATCTCGGCCCTCATTTCAGTAAGCCAATCCATTCCAAGGATAACGTCGAAATGGTATATTATGGTGACAATCGGGTCAATGCATATCGTCCTGCTCCCTAAATCTATCAGGCAACCCTCACACAACTTGGTGGCATCTGTAAAAGTTCCTGGTGCTGCGATAACTCTCACCCCAACCATCAGGGTCGTATTCAGCCCTAAGCGCCTAACTGTAGAACATGATATCACCGAGATAGTGGACCCGATGTCCAACAACAGAAATATAGGGGTACCTTGGATGTGGGCAGTGAGCTCGGAAGCTAAAGGCACCGTATCTGCTGAATCGGATGCTTCAGCTGTAAAAGCATGTACTCGCGCCTGCTGAGAACGATTCTATTGTAGTACCATAGGCCGTTGAGGCGGCCTAAAACGAGGTTCAAGCGGTTGAAAATATGGATGTGTTGGTGCTAACCATAGAGGTGGGGCTGAGATGGCTAGTGACTTCTGACCGTTAATCCTCTGAGGTGGCGAGAAGCCATTGTCCCTCATCCTGGTGAAGCAGTAAGTGTTAGAATGGCCCAACCTCTTGCAGTATGTGTACCACAAGTCTAATTGCCTCATCGGGGCTGGTGGAACCACAAGTCTAGGAGGCGAGTCTGCACGGGGCCTCTTGCTGAGTAACGGCCTGCTCGACAAATCTGGTCGCTGCCTAGGGACCATAGGCACATGAGTGCTGGATAATCTTTCCCCATCCTGCTCCACTCAAAAAGACATGTCCACTAGCTCAGCATAGTTGGATATGCTAGTGCAACACATCTTCGAGCGTATCTTGGGTCGCAAACCCTTCGAAAATTGCCGCATACGCATCGGCTCATCCACTAATATCAATGGAGTGTACTTAGCCAGCTCCATGAATCTGTTCTCGTACTCTGCAACTGTCATCCCTCCCTGTCGGAGGCACAGAAACTCTCCCTCCTTATTACGGTAGGTGAGAGGAAAATACTTCTCATGGAAGCGCATCTTAAAAGCCTCCCATGTCCATACGTAGCCAGCAACCATGGTCCGAAGGACGCTGTCTCACTAGAGACTGGCCTCCTTCTCGAACATATAGGTAACCAGCTCCACCTGCTCTGCCTCAGTGCAGTGCAATGACTTTAGCATCTTAAAGATGCGGTCTAGCCAATACTCAGCCTCCTCGGGTCTGTGAGTACCCGTAAAAGTAGGAGGTTGAAAGTATTGGAATCGCTCGTATAAGCCCTGGTACTCAGATTTTCAACAGGTTGCACTGGTGGTGCAAGCAAGACAGGGTGCAGGTTCTGAGCAATGACCCCCACAATGGTGGTAAAAAACTGATGTTGTTGCTGCAACATCAAGAGCATCATCTGCTCCAACCTATCAAGAGGAGCCGAATGAGGCACTTGTGGCATTGAAGTAGACGCATGGTTCTACTCAGGAACCGGTGGTGCAATAGGTGTCAGCCCATTAGTGGGGCTAGTGGCCGACTAAGAATCTAGCATAGTCTCGTGAATCGGGCCCAAACTGGGGTCCGTATGCCTATTGCTTAAGGGAGGTGCCACGTCAATTGAGTCACCAAGTGTGAGATGTGTTGTACTTCGCGCGGTCTTAGGTGGCATTCCATATATACAACATAGGACGTAACATGTGAGATTTAGCATAAGATCATACACGCATCCATACATCATTCGCATTTCAAATCCAAAGAAGTTTCATGCATTTTATTTACCAAAATTATCACAATACATGAGATGCAATATTACATGGATCATGACAGAAGATGCATATGAGCTAATCTAAGCAAGGTTCCACACACTAAAACCTACAAACCACTCTACCACATTGCTAAGCCTATCAAGGCTATACATAGAAACACGAAACAAGCAACAAAGTAAAATAAAAGACGACTACATGTATGACTAGTTGTCTAAATCTGGCGATGGTGTAGGTGCACCCTTATCCTGTAGACAACACAGGATAGCCCACAAGGTGTGAGATACTTTACTGAAATTTTTTCTTCATGAAGGCTTGATTCTCTTCAATCTTGGCTTGAGTCGTTGTGACCTCCTGTCGTAGGGCAACCTGGCCCTCCTCAAGTTGAGCCAAGCGGGCTTCTATAGCAGCCTGATCGCTATCGTGCCCCTGTGCAGCGGGAGGAGAGCCTTCATCAGTACCTTGGGCCTCCTCTTCTTCTTCCTCACTCTCTCCTTCTTTACCTCCTTCCTTTGACTCATTTTCTTCTTTTATGTCATTACTTTCTTCCTCTTCACTTTCTGTCTCATCCCCATACTCGTTAAGTCAGGCTTGACGTTGTCGAGGGTCAATCCTCATGTTATTGAGCGTAGTGTCATTAATGAAATGGATTAGGGCAAGGTCATCCATGTTAAGTCTATAGCTGAACTCTCTAGCAATCTTACATACAAGTCGGCCGAATAGAAGTGAGACATCATTCCTAACAGAGTGTGCCGTCTAGATTATTTGTAGTATAGTGAAAGTAGGCAGACATAGCTTGTCTCCCTGTCCAGCTCTATATAGGAAGTCCACCATCAGACGAGTGCATTTGGTACGTTTGCCCCACCAAGGATACACATTATATGTGAAAATGTAGTGGAGCAGGCAGAAGTTGTTTGTCAATTTCATCAATGGGAGGTGTCTGCCTTCCTTCCAGTGAACCAATCGGCCACAAAGAAACCGCATGCGGCGATCTCTTTCTTGCACGGTCTTAGGTTCTCATTGCTAGCGTGTACCTCTCCACACGGAATCCCCATGATTTGAGCCATCACGTCCACATTGACTGTCGCTTCCCGCCTTCCTATGAGAAGAGTGAACTGTAGGGGGCTCCAGTAGTGGATTTCGAATGTCGGCGTAGAAGGCTTGAACAGTGTGTTTGCATGCATGGGAGTTACCTTTAAATATGGGACCCCACCCAGAGTCTACTAAGAGGTCCATTACTTGATACAGTCCAAATAAATTTTCATCCACATGAGCTTCAAACACCACTCTACGGCCATGACACCGACCATGTTCGATGCCCGCCGGTAGAACTCTTTCTGGTGGAATTTGGGGATCGAGATCCCGCTTGGACCTTTGTTCATGCTCGGTACTTGCACTGGCTTCGGCACCCGTTTTCTTCCTTGGACGGGTTGGGCGGCTAGGCCCGGCTTCGTCGGTGGACGCTCTTCTCTTTCCCATGAGAGAGAGGAGTGTGAAGAGCAAAAATACGGCCACCGTGAGCTCGAAAAGAGCCATGGAAGGGAAATAAAAATGGAGGAATAGGATGGGTTGTTGGACTTGAGATTTTTGAGACACAAAGAAGGGTTTGTGCACTCAAATGAAAGGAAATGGGGGAGATAGGAGATGGATTTGAAAGGAATAATGGGAGGTGGGTTTTTAGTGAAGAAGATGAAGAAGATGTGAGAATAGGGGAGAGATTTGAGTGAGAAAGATGGGGTTTTGGGAGATTTGGAAAGCTTGGAGGGGTGTAAGAGGAGGAAATGAAGTAAAAGGGAGGGTTATAGGGGTCTCACACGTGTTTTGTGGGCCCCACAGCCATGCACAATGGTCGGCCCGACTGGCTCGATAGGCCCGGACGAACCAGACCCCTGTGCGCCCTAGTCGGTGGGGTGCCGTCTTGCTTGGGTGGTGGCCACTCCCTTCCGAGGTGCCAAATGTGCACGGGGGACCCCCTGGGTCCCACCGATTTGCGTGGTTTGGGCCCCCTCGACCACTTGAGTCGTTTTGGGTCCCCTTTCATGCGTATTCGTGCCTTTTGATTTGTTTGAGTGTGGGATAGGTTAGAATCATGGTCTAAACCCGTCGATCGACGGCCTGGAGAATGATTGGGATCATCTCACATGATCACAAGTGCCTACGGGTCCGATCTCTACTGTCAGTTTCGCTTTGACGGTCATATGATCACCGACGGATGAAACTTGGAATCCTACAACTGTTTCTACATTTCATCACTCCCTCCTAAGTCAAAGTACGTCAATATGTGTCATGTGACCATAACCCAGGTCCAGTTTAATCTAAATCATGCTCTGATACCAACTTGTAACGCCCTAAAAATTGGGGGTCAAGCAAGAGCCCAACTCCCGAGTTCCAACACATCACTTATGCAATATAGATAATGATGATTAAATGTTCTCTGTATTAGTTCATTAAACATGGGTGAGATTATACCAAATCAGCATATCATACTCCAGAGACAATAAGATTACGCAAGCAAAAGACTGTGATAAGTATATAGAACATATAAGTGATTGAAAGTCCCCAAAGTATGAACATCACTAGGCTAAATAATTACATGTATAATTCTAAAATTTACAGAATGATAAAGTGTAATGTTCAACTATCCATATCCCTGTAGCACCAATACGCAACTCCAGGTCTACATAGACCCGCCAGAGAGTTGCATATAGGAGAACTCCTCATCATCATAAAAGTCAGTCTCCGCTTCGTCAGCATCACCATCATCTGCAACTACAACGGAGTCTGGTTGGTGTTTTAAAACATCGTCCTAGAGTGGGAGTGAGTGATCAACTCAGTAGAGCTATAAGGCAAAGGTTAACATGTTATCAATTTAGTAAAGCAGTAATGATAAAGCATTACAACAAGCATTCCCAGGTACTCTGGTTAATGCAAGGATGATATGTATTAATGATGCATGCCCTCACCTTCACTCCCTTTGCAACATCATCTCACGATCGCGGCATGCACCCCTTCCTCTGTGCTCAACTCCAACGCCAAAGGCATATGCAATGCGGTGTATGGGCGTGATTAGCCAAGTTCTTAGTTAGGCTTATTCATTCAGCAGGTATGGGAAGCTAAGGTACCTCCCTTTATATCATTAATCCAAATAATGATTCATCTAGGGTCGTCAATCCTAGTTAATCAGGCAAGTTATAGGGAAACGTCACCCCTGATTTAAAAGTAGTGGACAGGAGTATTCAGGTCACTATGAAGAGGCTCGTCACCTCAACGTACGCCTTAGTTTATACTCGAGGTCACTACGGAAAAGGCTCATCACTTTAACGTAGGCCGACAGCTCAAATACAGTGTCCCATACCACCGTATTTAGCTCACGAGTTTGGGTTGTTCACTGGTCACTATGGGGAGGCTTGTCACCCCAGCATACGCCGATAGCTCGATCACGGTGTTCCATACCACCATGCCCAGCTCATAAGCCTTAGCGGATCGTGGTACCAAGGTTAAACGAGCTTTCCTCTAGTAAGTTGATACCTTAGATTCAAGCAGTAGCGTCCATACATAGTAAACATACATTGGGCCAATCAGGTTACTTGACAAGCTCAACTAGTACAAGCGTACCTTGAGTTGATTAACATGAAGCGCGTAAGTACTCCGCGTGGCCTAACCACTGTCGACAATCAGCGTATGATTCGGATTCCTCAAACATGTCTTGTGTGGCGAAACGACCTCGGCCAGTACTCGAGAAACTTTTCTGATTGCCTAGACTATGCAGTAGTCTCAATCACACTTCAAATACAATAGGCATTCATATGTGCTAGTCCAAATAGCATGTAGCAACCAATTTAAATATAAATCTGATAAAAGCATTTTAACGAACACATAGAGTACATGTTAATATACATAGGCATTCATCCATAAAACATGCAGTAGTAAGATAGGTTATATGAAGGAAATTGTAACTATAGATAAGGGGATTGAGAATCATATCTCAACACCCTAATCAATTACATTTCAACAAGCATTTTCTCATTCAGGCATTTTATCGAACACTTGGACTACACATTTCAACATAAATGATACAACTTAGTTATAACCTATATTAGGGCAAATCCTTTCATAAGGAGTTGTCACACACATAAAAATCATATATTTATGATGAATAATCATGGCAAGCACAAATCATAATTCCATATTCATTCAAACATTTCAACAAACACATGGAATACGTTATATTCAACATAGTTCATATATATGTGTATGGAATACGTCGTATCTAAGCACATGTGACAGCAATCAAGTCAGTCATAAATTATTACTGATATTGAGAGCCTTAAAAACCATAATCTAAATGTTTATAGTCCACACCTTTCATCGATAGACTTGTAACGAGCTCAGTTTGAACACTCTGTCTTTGTACACAACGACAACCTATAGCATGAAATAGGTTAGCTATTTCACTATCCACTCTATTTGAATCCCTAAAACATATTAGGGTTAGGATTTCTTACCCAAGAATAGAGTCAGAATCACCGGAATAGCGATATGGGAAGGCTGATTCGGCACGTGGGGCGATGAGATCGAAGGCTAGCAACTATCTCCCACTTTCTCTCTCACTTTCTCTCTTTTCCTCTCTTCTCTCTCCTAGGGTTTGAAATTCATATGGAATAAGAGAGGGGTGGGTAAAGGTCCTTATATAGGCCAAAAACTGGTCTCAATTGCCCCAGGGCCATGGTATACTTAGGTTATAGCCAAAGACCAGCCGTTTCGGTCTAACGGAGCTCATCTGGAGGCCCATTTTCTGCATATGATCCAGAGAAAATTCTTTGACATTGGATCTAAGTCAAGTTAAGCTTTCGGTCTGATCGGATTTACAGATCGACTGCGAGGGACCTGTTTCAGTTCAACGATCACCGGTACTCGATCAGGGCCACAAGTACACTGACATGTGTTGAAAATTTTTCTTGATCCGAGGGTGTAATTGGGTCAAAACCTGACGATCTAAAACCTTAGATTTAGCCTGCAAGCGAAACGGCTCAATTCACTTAAGTTTGAGTTCATTTTCTAAAGATATTCATGTTTCTCACACACTTTGCTCCAAGCTCAAGTTATGTGTTTCTGGATACTATTAGGACTTGATTTCTAAGATGATTGTCAAGCCCAGTAAGGCAGTCATAAGCATATAGTTTTGCATTAATCGGACTGTCGACGTGCGGTCCAGGTCCGATACGAAGTTTTAGTCTGCTCTCGAAAGCAACTGGGTTTTAAGATTGATCATACATTTTTAGGTAATGTAACGTTAGCAATTCTGCTAGTTTTGAGTCTTGCAGTTCGTATTTAAAGTGGTTAGAGTAATTTCACAGATAATCTAGTTTAGCACTTGGTTAATTCTCGTCTAATTTCTAAAGAATTTGGTCCTTAGTGATTTCTGCCTAAGGTGGTACTCGGGCCTTTGTACGGATTTTTTCGAGACATTACAAAACATGTTATTCTTTAATTGCTTAACATTTTATCCCATAAAGCATGCCCGGTCTTATATCTATTGTATAAAATCCCCTTTCACTTTGAGAGCTACATGATGATCACATAAAACTTTAGAGGCACACCAGCTTGAATTCTATGGGTAACATCCTTCTCAATCTCTTCACTTTCGTGAATATGATAATTTCCCACTCCCGAACCCAAAATCTCTCCCACTCCCTCTCACGCTGCAACAAGATCAAAATGATCATAAATTTGAAACTGTACATACCATATTCACAGACCAACTTGTCACAAACTCAACAATTAGGCCATACAATTGAGAAATACCGCGCAAATAGGGGCGTGCAAGCCTAGCAACTAATGGTAACAGAAATTCAAGCAACACATGTTAAATAACCATTTCACTCAAAATGATCATCACCCACCATACAGAGAAGTTGTGGTATTTATAAACATCTAACAAGTCCTTAAAGGGGGTGTTTGGCTCCCTGCAATTATGTAACGGCTGTTATATAATTGTAATAGTAACTGTTACGCATTACTAGCTGAAATGGCCATTACAAAAAAATGACCAGTATTGATCCCAAAACATATTATGTTTCTATACGAAAAAAGGAGGACGTAACGGCCATATCGTAACGATAATGGCAGTAGCCGTTACGGCCATCGTTATTGTTATGGAACACTTTGATACTTATAAAAATTCAATTGTGTTTAAATGCTCCGAGACAATTGGTAGGAAAGGAGAGGCCTTTTTATTCTTTTAAAAAATAAAACCCTTAGATAAAAATTTGTTTCCCAAAATTTCGCAACTCATCTTTAAAATGAGAATCGTTAATTTGGAAATTCATTCCCATGTTTTCCCAGAACCCAAACGCAAATTCGACCTCTCACTAATAGAATCCATTTCCCAAGTGTTGAATTAGAAGGAACCAAGCGACCTTTAAATGTCAATGCCATCGAAGTGCTATCGAACGATCTTGCAGAGTTGCGTAAGTGTGGGATTTGTTTCCTATTTTAATTGTGATTCTCATAGAGGCTATATATATGGGTGTAATGGGAATATGGGGTATCGCAGGGCTTTCTAATTCGTTCAAAAGGGTTTTAATGGCTCATAACTGAGATTCAAAGCTTATTCAAATTAGGTAATCTCTATCTCTTGTAATTTTATGCTTTTATTGTCACGCCCCAAACCCGAGGACGGACAGCTTCCGTGATGCCCCGAATTCGGCACTCGACTTCCATAAACCAAGTCCCGAGTTCGGCGCACCACAAGGAAGATTTTTGACTGAAATTTTTTTTTATTTATATACATAGTAATACCTGAGCACGAAGATCCATGATCAAACTACCAAGCAACACTCTCCATCATAAGTCACGATGGTTATAAGTATAATGCTTTACAAAAGATACGTAACGTCAACATTGCCAAATCGAAGAATAGATGCAATGCATCGAGAAAGCTAAGTCTTCCAAGCTACTCCAACCCTGAAAAAAATAGGAAATAGGAGGCTTAGGCAAAAAGCCTAGTGAGTACACACGTGTGTGCAGTGTGTCCTACATGCAGGCAAGATAAATATGCTACAAGGAAATCATACCACAGCCATAACCATATTACATGCATCCGTAATCACATCATCATCATCATATTGTCATGCCATAATTATACAATATCGGAAATACTGACAAGTCCATGAGTCATACAATATCAGAGTACGCAATATAAATCAGTATGTAAATGAGGTGTTATAAAGAGCCAAATATCAGATGTCGAGGATGCAATGCAATATGTGGTGCGAATGAAATGACTGTGCTGGAGTGAAGTCGGGATGGTAGTACGTAGTATCGCAGACTATGGGGTCTATCACAAGGGACTTCTATCCAAAATAGTCCCATACCTAATTTGGATAGTCAGACTCAATGTGGTAAACTCCTGATCTCAGGTTAGTCGCGCGCCCAACCGAAATCCTCGGCCATTGCGAAGGTACACACAATAAATAGTTGCGCACCACCACCCGAGTGAATAGTGAATGAATGAATGAATGAGTATGCAACTCCCGCTCAATAAGTCCACATATCGATAGGTTCATCTCTGGAATTATCACCGGGTTTAGTACACTCCAAATGGCACTGTCTCTCTCCCAACAAGCAGACCAAGTGAGCGTAAGAAACCTCACTATCCGCCTTGCCAATAGTTTGCCAATACATGACATCGATAGCGGACCCATTTACGAGCTGGTCAAACTCAGCCTAATAATACCCCCTATCCTCGGGCGGATAAGGCCACACCCCCTCCCAACCGACCACGACACAGTGGGAGACGCGGCCTCCTGGTATTCGGCACTCGGGCGCTCATGTATCCACTCGGTCTAGACGTTGGGGCGTCTCTTGGCCACGGAGGTTTAGAGATTTTCACCTAAGGATATCTATGGCGCCCGTATGCTAGAACTAAATATTTCCGGTGTCCCATCTGGCCATCCACGATATGCCTGTGGAGGCTACGTCCCTGATGTCGCTAGGGCACACAATGCAAGATGCATGAGTCATACAATACAGTCATGTATCAATCCTGCGCATACCGTGCACTCATGTGAGATAACCTCCGCCTATCAGGGAGTCTCATAACAATCTGTCCAACGACATATGCAATGGTCAACCACATCTCATAACAAACATGCAGATGATGCGTATGGGCATGTATGATAATGCTGTGCTGTCACATACTCATAATCAGTATCAATAACCGGCCTCAACAATCGGCTTCGACAATGTGGACATTTAACCAACATTGTCTCCAAGGAATGGCCCACATAAATATCAATACATACATCATGGTGAAATCACACCACATCGGTCCTCAGATACATTGCTTCGGGTCTCACACAAGGGCCGCACATTCATCGCATTGGGCCTCACTCATGGGCCGCATATACATCACATTGGGCCGTATCATATGTGCACTACACATCGCAATGGGCCTTGGCTCATGGGCCATGAATACACCACATCAGGCTGCACGACCCATGGGCTTCAAATACTCAAGAGGTGAGCCCTACACACGGGCCTCAAATACATCACAATGAGCCACAACCCATGGGCCTAAAATATATCTCAATGAGCCACGCCCATGAGTCTCAAATACATCACATTGGGCTTCGCCCATGGGCCTCGAATACATTGCAAGTGGCCTCAAATCTGTTTCACAGGTAGACCACATACCTGGGCCTAATACACATCACTATGGGCCGCATCACATGGGCCGAAAATACATCACAATGAGCTTCATCATATGGACCGGAAATATATCTCAATGGGCCTTGCCCATAGGCCACGAATACATGGTTACACCAATTATGATAAGTCTTATACTACAACCACTTCACACGTCACATAGATAATGACTCATATTCGGTGTCACCTGGTTAAGGGCCGAGAGCCACATTTCATCATACCATTTATAGTTTAAAGATCACATTGTATAAAAATCCAGGATCTTGATAGCATTAGCTTGGGTAATATAACCCTAAATCATATTCGGTTTAGTGTACAACTTGGTCATGTGTGATTCAAGTGGTGGTATCTATGTCGATAAGTACAAACCTACGTTGTTGAATGGTCATCAATGCCACTTGATTTCATAAGGTTAGGTGGCCTTGTACGTACTTCATATTCACACAGTTAGATGACTACATATACTACATGTTCTCCACCATTGCCTATGATTAGGTGGCTATACATACATCAAATACCCACATGATCAATGGGCCAAATAGGTAATATCACACCCTCACACCACTAGAGTTTATATATTTGTTATAATTAAACATGTTTTTAAGGGTTTAAACACAAGTATCATGATCCTATTACTTGGGGCCGCACTCTAACCAAAGTGTCAAGTGATCAAGGGATGTCCACAATCAGCCCATTTAAAGGATTAATCATCATTACTTCGAAAATTATAATACCAGTTCGTCATACATTCCACACATGGAAATTACAAACTCTTATCGAAGAGGCCCAATGGTTAGCCCAAACAAGGCTATCACTGATGGGCCCACATGGCGTTCACTCAAAATGGGCCTTAACATTCTTGGGCTCACATATCAATGGAATTCATAATGGGTCCTATGCAGTAGAGTCCATGGGGATTTCTCATGAGGTTGAGTTGTGTGTGACCCACCTACGACTTAGGTCTGCTTTGATTTTAGTCCAAGTCCTAAAATGATATGAGGAAGTGGATGGTCTGCATGGATTAAATAGATACACTATGATGGCCTTAGGTTGGATTCAATAGTTAAGTCCTTATTCTCACAGCCTTGTATTGTGTGGTCCAATTCAGGTTGGATTGACTGATCTTTGGGACATTGCCCTAGAGGGGACCCGATACATGGGCTAGATGGGTTGAATATTTAATGCATCATCAGGATGCCCCATAACAATTTTTTTTTTGTGATGAGAGTTCAATTTACATTATTTCATAATGAACGGCTATCTAATCATTGGATGGGCCTGAGTCTTGGTAACATACCGTCAAAGGGGTTGATAAAATAAATAAACGATGAGGATCTTGAATATAAATCATGTCATAACCATGGTGGATTAAGTGGCATAACACCTACATCAAAGTGAGCCATACCACACACAAGTTGAGAGGGTTACCCTCTCTTAAATATTCATAATTATTTGTTGGGCCCGCAGAGGTATGGTTCATAAATCCAGCCCATCCATTATGTGTCCCACTTGGTTGAGGGGTCAGACCAAGTTTCAGATACATCCAAATTTCAGGTGGACCTAACACATGATTTTACATGCTCGAGCTTCGAGTTGTACGAATGGTTCAAGGAGATCAAAGTTACATGTGTGCTACAGTGATGTATTTATTATACCTACACCGTTCATCTATTTTTTAGAGATCATTTTAGAAAATTATCCAAAAATGAATCATAACCAAAAATTATCTGGACCTCTCCTCAATTAGCAATTAGGATAATGATTTCACCATTAAACCATTCATCGGGCCCACCATAACATTTATTTCCCACCCAATCTGTTCATAAGGTCACAAAGACCTGAATTAAGGGGAAAAACAAATTTCATACTGCTCCAAAATTTCTGACCCAAAAAGGGTTCCAATGGTTTACGTTCAATCCTGCCACTTTTGTAGTGTGGCCCACTTGATAGTTAGATCTATCTTATTTTATTTTATTATTTTTTTTCTCAAGCCTTAAGACAAACTTGTCAAATGGATGGACGGTTTGGATATAACACATACCTCATGATCAGATTGATCCAAATGTTTTCTTCTTTTTTTTTGTAATTATTATTTATTATTAATATTTTTTTATGGTGTGGGCCGCCTGAGTTCTGTGTACGGCTGAAATTTGGAAGTGGCCCATTTTTAAACGGGACCCATCAAATGCATGGTACTGATGTTCGACATGCATCAACGTGGGGCCTGTGATGGGGCCCACTTTCCTCCAGCGTCAGCAGCAGACGCTGCTTGACGGCATATATATTATTATTATTTTTTGGTTTGTTTTCAAATATGGGGCCCACAACAGGACGATCCAGTCCAACTGTTGTGTGTGTCCCTCGTGGTTGATGGGTCAGTCCAAGTTTCAGATGCATCCAAATTTCAGGTGGGGTCCAAAAATTGCTTTTATATGTTTTAACCATGTCTGCACATTATTTTAGATGGTGTGGGCCACCAAAGTTCTTTGTACGGTTAATTTTTGGCATGACACATTTTTAAGAGGGGACCTGTCACGCCCCAAACTCGGAAACCGGGCTCACAAAATTCCCGATCGCCGAATCCGGCGCCGACAGCCTCCGTAGAACCCCATTCTCGGCTCCCAGCGCCCATTCGCCAGGTTCCGATCCTGGGATGCTACAAGGAGGATTTTCAACATCAGTTTGATTCGTAATAAGCATAACCAAAGGCATAACCCACAAACAACAACCAAAAACTCCATCACATTTCCACTATAATCAAAAACTTTACAAGTACAATGAGCATAAGGGAAATACAATATGATAGACCAAAAGCTCCAAAAAGATCAGCTACGCGCCCAAGCCTCAGCGCTGCTGCGATCCTACGTCACCTGCACGCAACGGTCGTGCATAAGCTTATGGAAAGCTTAGAGGGTGGTGAAAGTGTATGCTCAAGGTGGTAATGCAGCTATACAGTATCAGAGTAATGCGGAACATGCTGATGAATGCCAAAAATACCATAGCCGTACCAAGGCCATGCGGTGCAAAGAATGATGTCGGCCATACCAAGGCCATGCAATGCGAAATGCAACTCAAGCATACAAATCCTCATCTAAGTCCACATATCGATATAGCTCAAAATCTGGAATATCACCGGGGTCTAGTACACTCCAAGCCAGATTGCCGCCCCATCGCGCGCAATAAGGTGAGTGGAAAAGACCTCACTATCCGCCTGCCAAAATCAGGCTCGGCTCGTCAATAGCGGACCCATTCCTCGAGCTGGTCAGACTTAGCCTAGCATTGCCCCCTACTCTCGGGCGGGTAAGGCCGCACCCCTTCCAACCGACCACGACACAGTGGAAAGCGCAACCGTCTGGTAATCGGCACTCAGCGCTCATGCATCCACTCGATCTAGACGTTGGAGCAACCTCCTGGTACCATAAGGGTTTAGGGACTTTCACCCAGGGATATCTATCGCACCCCATGTAGAACAGTATTTCCGGTATCCAATCCTGCCAACCACGATGCGTCTGTGGAGGCTATGGCCCTGATGTCGCTGGGGCGTACAGTAACCATATCACACAATGCAAATGCATGAATCACACTATCCAGTCATACAGCAATCCTGCGCGTATCATGCGCTCATGTAGGGCAACACCCCCTGTACGGGAGCCCCTAAACAATCTGCCCAAAGGCACATCATTTCTCATATCAAGCATACGTATGATGCATATGATCATGAATCATGGAACTAAACATGTTATATGGGATAGATGATGTTCATAACGAAGATGGGCCTAGACGGCCTACACATTACACGCATGGGCCCTAGGGAAAGGCATAATGCGGACATTTAACCAACATTATACTTGCAATGTGGACGTCAAACCAACATTGCTCCCAAGGCACGACTGTCATAAATCATGTTGGGATTGCACATTGCAATGGACCTTTGGTATATCCCATTGGGCCTTCAATACATCAAATGGGCCGTATCATATGGGCCTATATTCATTAAGTGGGCCACATCAATGGGCCGCACCAATGGGCCTTATGTACATTGCAATGGGCTATAACCCATGGGCCTAAGAGTGCATCAAATGGGCCTACTCACATGGGCCTTATATGTGTCAAATGGGCCTTGCCAATTGGGCCCCATACATGCATCAAATGGGCCTCAACCCATAGGTTCCAATGCACCTTAATGGGCCTTAACCCATGGGTCCCAATGCACCTTAATGGGCCTTAACCCATGGGCCCCCAATACGCCTAAATGGGCCTCGACCCATGGGCCGTACATATAAATCCAAGTGGGCCTTAACCATGGGCCACAAGTATTGAGATGGGCCTCCCACCACCATTATATCATATATATAATCTAATATATAATATATATATATACATAAAATATTATATATAATATAATATTATATATATATATATATATATATACACACACACATATATATATACACATAAATACACACACGCACACCCACACACACACATAACAGCACACAAACATCACAGTGGGCTCCACACGAACATCACAGTGGGCTTCACGTAAACATCACAGTGGGCTCCACCGTCCAGGCGGACGGTGGAAATAAAACACTTACCTCACTGTGGGCTCCATGTGGGGCCCACCATAACGTTTACATTCCATCCAATCCATTGATATTGACCCGCGGGCCCAAAAGAATTGGGAGAACAAATTTCGGCCGGATCCAAAACTTCTGTGGCCCAGAGCAGTGGTTTCAATGGCAGACGCTCAACCTCACTGTTTCCTTTCGTGTGGGCCACCTGAGTTTCGGATTAAGCTGATATTTTGAGTGGGCCTACATCAGGGAGGGGCCCACCTCATGAACGGGTTGGATGACACGTAAACATCAAGGTGGGGCCCACGGCAAGGGCCGTGGGTTGCAGCTCGCTCGCCCGCCCCCCCGCCCGTCGCACGCAGCAGCAGGCGCTGCCTGCGGTGCGGTAGCCTAAGATTTTTTTTAAAAAAAAAACCCGTTTTCTTATTGTTTTTCGGGTGTGCGGCCCGCATCGTGCAAATCCACCCCAGTCATTGCTCTCTACAGACTATGACAAGTCCATCGAGCCCAATATTGGACATGTCCTGGCGCGTAAGAAATTTTAAGTAAATTTGAAAGGTGAAAATCACCGTTTTAATGCTATGGCCCACCAGGTACTCGGATCACCCACATTTCTCAGCTCAACGACTAAAATAGTCTGAGAAAAAGTTTGGGCGGCTTGGATTGAACACATGCATCAAGGTGGGACCTGAACAAGTGGTCCACCCAAAAAGCTTGTAAATCAAGCTAATATTTTTGTTTCCCTAAAACGTCCAACGTCCCTGGATGCTGGACAGTGATGCATAACACTTTAAGGTGGGCCCTGTTCAGGTGGGCCACCAAATGATGGATGGTGGTCACAACCTATGCGAAAAGTGGGCCCCCACCTACAAATGGCTTGGGATCAAATACATGCTTAAGGGTGGGGTCCATTCAAGTGGGCCACACAATCTCATTATCATAACAAAAAATAATAAAAATAAAAATTAAAATAAAAATTAAAAAAAAGGGAGAGAGATAGAAAATGAGACCCGCGTGATGGAGGGACCCCGGCACTATGGGCCCTCCCTTGCACTAAATCATACATCAAGTGGGTCCCATTACATGTGGGCCCATTAAAAATTAAATCCAACGGTGGAGATCCCTTCTCCACTAAATTAGACGGTCTAGATGACCCTAAATATGCAAGAAAATAAACATCATGATGATCCAAGTGGGCCATCGGCCACATCTTAGGGTCCAAAGTGAGATCCAAACCATTGATCGGTTGGCCTCACTTGACCCATCTTAAAATATCAAAATCTACCCTATCAAGGCACCCACCACTTGATCTTCTTGCTCCCTTGGCTTCCTTAGCTCCTTGTGTTTCTCTTAGATGGAGGAAGATGAGAAATGGATGGTTGAGATGAGAGATCTAGGGATGGAAAGGTGGGACACACATGAGCATTTTTCTCACCATGGGAGGGCTTGGAGAAGTTCATACGTATGGTGCTCTCTTGCTTGGATTGGATTTGAAAAAAATGAATAAGAGAGAGAGTTGTAAAGGGAGAGAGAGAGGGAGTGATGGGTGATGGAGTGATGGATGGGAGAGAGAGGGATGGGTGTGTAAGAGGCTTTTTGACTTTTTTGGCAAAAGGTGTAAGAGAGGTATGGGTTTGTGTAAGAGCTTTTTGACTTTGGGGGTTGCTTGGGAAAGGGTAAAAGTTGATGTGTACTTGACATGATGGGATTGATGGGATTGATTGATTGATGTGACACCTTGTAGAGATTCCCTCGAAATTCACACGCGCGGCGTTTCCTCGCACCGAACGCTGGCCCGCATCTCCCAACCAGAGCATCGCATCAGCGCGCGAGTCGCGGCATCGGAACCGCGGCGACGACGCGGTCGCTAAGGTACGAGTCTTGGGTTGGGTCGACTTGGGTTGACGGCATGAGAATCTAGGTCGCGCGCAAATACCGATTAAGGGTCGAAGGTTGCCAGAATTCGACCGGGAAGACCGCGGAAGCCTATGGAACAATAGGGTCTACGATACGGGGCTTACAGGACCCATCAAATTCACGGTGTTGATGTTCGACATACATCAAGTTAGGGCCTGTGGTGGGGCCACCTCTTTCCAGCGTCAACAGAGACGCTGCATGCAGCGTCAGATAGTTGTTTTGTTTTGTTTTTTTTTGTTCTCATATATGGGGCCCACAACAGGACAATCCAGTCCATCTGTTGTGTGTGTTCCACGTGGTGGAGCGTCCAATCCAAGTTTCAAATGCATAAAAATTTCAATTGGGCCCCAGCAAGTACTTTCATATGTTTTAGTATGTCTTCACATGATTTTTGATGGTGTGGCCTACCAGAGAAATGGATTGGCTTCATTTTTTGGTTCAACGCCTAAAATGATCTGAAAAATTGAATGGACAACGTGGATTTAATACATACATCATGGGTGGGGCCCATTGTGGACCCACACCTCTTCCCTTCTTTTTCTTTCAAACGGCGGGACGCCTGCCTTCTTTTTTCTTTTTTTTTTCTTTGGTGTGTATGCACGTGTGCATGTGTGAGTGTGTGGCTAACCAAATTGCCATACTTGAACAGTTTGGATGACTACAAAATTCTGGTGGGGCCCACTATCAATGGGTCCCACATAAAGCCTATAATAAATTATTATTTTTTATTATTATTATTATTATTATTTCCATGCATCCATACCATTAATCACATCCTTATCATCATATCATCACAAGTATTAATTATTATTATTTATATGTACTCTCTTATGTATCCACACCATTGATCACATCATTATTCTCAAATCATTTCCACTAATAATCATACAAATAATTTTAAAAAAAAACAAACAAACCAAGAGTGGAGTGGGTGTACTCACCTTGATGAATTAGATGCATGGTTGAGATGTATGGAAGGGATGGAATTGACGGTTGAGATGGATGAAAGGTATGGGATTGATGGAGTTGATGGCCCACCAAGATCACTCCTCTCTCTCTCTCTCTCTCTCTCTCTCTAATGGAAAAATGGTGAAATGCTAAGGGATGGAGGGGTATTTATAAAAAAAAGGATAAAATTTTGGTTAAGTTAAGCTAATGTGATTAATATTAGCTTAAGCTAGGATTATGGTACTTAATTCATGCTTTGCAATTAATGGTGGATTAAAGGAGCATGGGATGGCATGGTGTGGTGATGTCATGCATAGTGTATGGCATGGAGAAAGGTTGACTTTTATGCACATGAGAGAGAAGAGGTATGGGTATTTGACATCACACACATGGGTAGAAATTCTCTCACCCATGTGTGGCATGTACATGTGTGCTTGACATGTCTTGTGTACATGTGTGGAATAAAATACATGGTGCCATGCGCACATGATACACTTATTATTCTTCACGGCGTATCTCACTAACGGAGTATCATACCGACGCACGGGTGGTACCTCCACGATCGCGGCGATGGGGCGATCGATATGAGATAGGTTTCAAGGTCTTGGGGTTCCAGTCAGTTAGGTGTGTACTATGAATGATCAATCCATGTCTAGCTAAGGGCTTCAATCATCATAAGCATGAAAAATAGTACCAAATGGACCAGGTGTTACATTTATAGTGCATTACTGTCTTTTTGTGCCGTGGTTTTTTCCTGCAAGGGTTTTTTCACGTTAAATTTGGAGTGTTTTCAATTGGACTCAATTGAGCGATTGGAATACTTTGCTTGATTCATCTCTGTGTGCTTCCACGGTCCCCCAAAAGCCTAATCACATTACAACAAAAAGAGAATCCTGCTTTATATATATATATATATATATATATATATATATATATATATATATATAATTCTCTATACAAGAATGACTCATTCAGAGATTGTTTTCTTTTTTACATACCAACTCACACCACAGTGGCTACTCAAACCTATAACCTCGTGTTGAAACTCTTATGAGTCTACCAATGAGGTTCTCTCTCTTTCTATTCATCTTCAGAGTAATAGTGACACATGAGACCTATTAAGACCATCTATTCATGACAAATTTGACCCCAATCATTGTTCCACATGCTTTTTCCAAAGAGCCCAATATTTGTATATGATCTCTTTACAACAATCAAGATGTGTTTTAATAGTTTACACCTACCTATGGTCTAAAGTAATATGTTTGTCTAGAATTTAATCAATAGATTTGAAGTATACCTCATAAGCTTCATAATGAATGATTTACTTTGATAATTAGGTAGCTCAGTTGGTGGATATGAGTACAATATACAATCAAACGATGAGATATGGTAAAATAATCAAACGGTTAGGTGCCTAACCCTATGTGTGTGTGTGTGTGTGTGTTAATATATGATCAATTTTGTAAATAGATAGGTACAAGGTAGATTATTAGGGTAATCTATGATTAAAAGAGTGTGCTTCATTAGATTCTTAGGGTGAACGGTAGGTATATCTATAGTCATTAGAATTAGAATTCATTGGTGAAAAATATTCATTAATGAATAAGAAGTAGGGTGAATGGTTTAGAATAATGGATTGACTGGCAGTAAGAGATGTATGGATGATTAAGTTCAATAAAAAAAAATTACAATGAGCGATCAAAAGGTCTGATGAGTATGAAAATAGACAAGATGTTAAATTAAGAATGGATAAAGGATGTGGTTGGATAAAATTTCCAACGGTCAAGCATTTATGAACTTATTAAGTTCAAACATATAAGCCTTAAAATATAATAAGATCACTAAAACAGAAATATTTCAAGATATAGTAATTAGATCAAGATTTAAACATTAGAAATGACTCGAGAATGTTTAGGGACAATGTGATTGATTTACTTTGTAGGGTCTTTGAGTGTGTAACAGATAAGATGCTTCAATGATTAGATTACCATGATGCAGTAACCCACTACATGATGTGACTGGATGAATTTTGAGGTCTAAGATTACTAAGTCATTTTATGGTCAAATTAGCAAAAGATTTAGTTTATAGGCTAGAATTAGGGAAAAAAGTTACTTATGTCATCTGAGAAAAATATCCCTAAAAGACTAACATTTCATAATAGGTCTTATCAGCTAGTCAGTTCACAAATATCTAGGTTAGACATTGAAATTCAATTTACAAATTACAAAAAAACCAATAAACTCAAAAACATAATACCCTAGGGTGTTACTATTCACAGTGTGGCCACTTGATGTACGAAATTGGCAATGTGCAAAGTTGATCGAATTCTCGTATCCTCATTATTTCATCTCCATTTTTTGTGATGTTGGGCTCGATAGAAAAGGACACGGATTGGCTAGACAAATATCTAGGTTAGACATAGCTGGCGCGATAGCATTGATGTGTCAGAGTGGGTCCCATCACACCTACCGAGGTAATTGAAATGATGTAAAGCAAAGATTGTCAAATTGCGTTAGAGCCCGTTTCACCTGAGTAACTGCTCGAGACAAGAAAAAATATTTGAATTCTCTCCCGCTCTCCCTCACTCAAATCCAACAAAAACCTGATTTCTCTTCGACTCTCCCTCTCTCAAATCCAATAAAAAATGGTATGTCTCTGCTGCATTTCACGGCGTGCTACCTCTAACGCATGAATCAGAGCTCGAATCCAAAGCCTCTGTCAAGCACACCATAAGAGCCCTCCATTGTTCGAGAGAAACCCAAACCCTTAGCATCAAGTCTATCTGATTCTCTCTCTCTCTCTCTCTCTCTCTCTCTCTCTCTCTCTCTCTCTCTAAATCTTATTTGCAACGGCCTGGGGATTTTGGGGATTTGGAGATTTCTCATTTTTGAATGTGGATTGGTCATTTTTCAGCTTCGTATGTGGATTTTTAAGATTTGGGGATTTTTCATCTTCGGTAGTAGATTTTAGGATTTGGAGATTTTTCAACTTCGGAAGTAGATTTTAGAATTTGGGGATTTTTCAACTTGAATCTAGAAATTAATTTGGAGAATTTAGCATCTTCTTCTTTTTCTTTATTCTTTTTTTCTCCTTCTTCTTTCCATTTTGTTTTTTTTCAAATAGAATGTTGAAGGGTTGTTCAAAGTGGCACCTACCTATGAGTAGCCCGGATTTTGGGGCTTGGGAGCATAATGTTATCATAAAATCCGGGTAGGGAAGGGGTTCAAAACATGTGACATATTGGTGGGAAGGAGAAGGCTACACATGAGTTTTCACTTGCATGGTATCATGCGATAGGTTTTCATGTGTGAGTATGTACAGGTTTTTTTGGGCTATTTTATTATATGAGATTGAAGTATTGTAACTAATCTCTCATTTTTATTTGCAATACATGTGAAGGAACTCGAGATAGCAAAAATGAATAATGCATCGTGCCCCTTTCCCAAACTAAAAATTACACGGGGAAGGAAAATTCAATAAGAAGAGGCAATTGTATAGTTCTACAATACCAATGAGGTGGTAAGTTTCATTTTCCTCTATAAAATCTTCTTCTTCTTTCCTTTCATTTATGCTAGGGTGCATTTGGTAGCACAAAAGCTAGAGATGGTATTGATTCCTAAAAAATATAGGAATAGAAAATAAGGTGCAAAATGTTCCTGTTTGCTTGCTTGTGATATATAACCATAAACAACAAGCCTATTTCTATTAGATAGATGAAATAGAGAGAGAGAGAGAGAGAGAGAGGTTACTGCTATATTTTTCTTTTTCTTTTTCCTCCCCTCCCTCCCTCTTCTCCCTCTATAGATAGATGAACAGGTATGAAAATGCTGAGGCTTGCCAGTTCCCACAATGCAATCATTTAGAATTCCCCACTGTTTGTAGGTCACATGGCAAAACTTTTATCTCAGTCCATGAGACTCAATACAGAGGTTGGTTAGAAATGTCAAAATTCCATATGAGCAGTTCTTTTATATGGTTAGCACCTTTGTCGTTGAGATTCCTTCTCATGTGGTCCACATATAGGGTAAGCTTTTGGAATCGTCTGGATCATCATATGGTGGGCCAGTATGGAGGGCCTCAACATTTCTAAAATAGGTAAGTTGTTTCATTTTTTGTTAGAAGATGAAAACACCAATTGGGTTTTGGATTAAGGATTGCATGAAATCTGAAGTCGATATGTTACAGCTTTAAAAGCTTACAGAGGTATTGTTTTCATGGATTGGGTTGAAATCAAATATAAATTATGTTTCTCTATAATGTGCAGGAAAGGGAAAGTGAAGAGGATGGTTAAGGAAGAACATGAACTGGGGCATGAGGTTCCTACACCTACTCTTAATGGTAAAGAAGGAATTGACTTGCCATTTTTTTGTTTTTTTTTTTTTTCAAGAATAGGATTTCACTTCTTTCAATCTCATATATATATATACATATATATATATATATATATATATATATATATATATATATATATATATATATATATATATATATATATATATATATATATGAATGAGAATCTTTCTTTCTTACAGGTTTTCTCATTTGATGATCACAACCATTTTATAAAAAAAAAAAATACTTCTTACAAGTCTGCTCATCCAATAGTTGCTATTATATACATGAGTTTACTATTTTACTGTAGCAAGACAATTGAAAGAGGCACTTGAACGTCTTAACATGATGAAAAAAATAGAAATCCAATCGCACAATTTGTAGACCAACAGTTCGTGGGAATATATATATATATATATATATATATATATATATATATATATATATATATATATATATATATATGTAACAAATGATGATCCACAAATTCAAACTTGGTAAATGCTTCTTTTTTTTTAACTACATATGTGAACTTTTTTCTTAACGAAAGAGTGTGCCATCAGAGATTGATTATAGAAATGGAAGTTCCATTTTCTCGGATGCGCACAACATTTTGTTTATTTAGTCCACTTGTATTTTGGATTCCTGATAAATAGTTTGGATCACAGGATACAGCCCCAGAACAAGTGGATATATTCCAACCCGTCTAATAATTTGGATCAATGTCATTATAACTACAATCTATAAATGTAATTTTGGCTTCAGAATTATTGGTTTTTGGGGTGCACTTTTGAGGTACATGGTTTGCCATCAGTGGTATAATCAATTTATTTATGTTGTTGATTGAGAAAAGATTTATTTATTATGGTTAACAGAGAATTTTATCTTATGTAATATTCAGGCAAATGCACCCTTTTGGTAGAATCCGAAGTTTTGTCATATTTTGTGGTGAGCCTGTCCCGTAGCAGTCTAGATGCTTGGAATTTCATAAAGATTGCCAATCAAATTTCAATGAATATGGACAATTGTTTGAAGATTTTATGTTCATCTCTCATGATGAGAAACTTGATTTTATTAGCTGTGGAGCAGTTCTTGAGGACTCGGAATAAGGTTTTTGCAATTTTAGACTTTGGTTGCTGGTCTTCTTTTTTTTTTTTTTTTTAAGGAAAGGTAGAGGAGCACACCAGCTGAACTTTTTTAATATGGCAGAAATCTATACATGCCAAAGAAAACAAACCTTCGGATGATGGAAAGACATTTGTCATTCGATTCTCGAGAATCACTTGTTTGAATATGTAATGCATAAATTAATAAGTTCGATTGACAGAAGATACAGACTGTCAAATATGTTAGGCCTATTGTGGATTGCACATACACAAAAATTCTCCGGATAGATGAATTCCAAACATGATCCCATAATATAAGCTTAAGGAAGAGAGCGTAGCACATCAAAAGTGTTCTATATTCTACAATGACTATTAAGGTTGTTGTAGGGCATACTTTAATAATGAATGCATTCCAATGTTCTTGCAAAATATGGTGAGCAGTTCGGCCCCTTTTATTGGGAGAACATACTCATAGCGTGCGTAACAATCCTACTTACCTTCAAATAAACATATGGGGAGTTTACATATTTCAATGTTTTCATCATATTAACAAGGCAAAAGCAAAAAAAGGACTTGATTGTTTGCCAAAACTCAGACAAAGGAGGAGCAACTAGAAACATATTTCAATGTCCTCGTCATATTATCTAGGCTAAGGCAACTGAATTGCAGTTAATTAAAAAAAAAAAACAAAAAATGAGATAGGTTAGAAAGGTTAGATCTCTAGTGCATGTGGACAGCATTCGAGAATGCTTGCATCATGGGGCTCATTAAAAACAACATAGCCCAAATATCACACCAGCGAAACAAAACGGGCAATAATCCAAATCTATTTGCTTTGGCATCTAATTCACCCACATCTACATTCAGTTACACATGCAATCCACATTCAACCTGCTAATCATTCAATTACACATTCAATCCATATCTAAATCACATATTCAAAATCCAAATCCTGCCATATTGATATATATACCCATTCTTTCTTCTTCTTTTTCTAAAGGGGGGAAGCACACCACCCAAGATTATTGAGTGTAAATGCTTGTACAACTATTTAGGCGGACGCCAACAAAAAGGGCGGTAGTCACGCCTATCATTTAGAGCACTTGTAAAAAAAAACAAAAAACAAAACAAAAAACTATAAAGGGCTATAAAAAAATTTTAAAAAATTAAAACAAACCCACTAAACAATCCACCAATGTGGCACTCCAAAGCTGATCTAAATCTTCAATGACACCCACCAACTATTATCCCCACAAACCAGCTGCACACCACAATAAGAACACACCAAGCACACAGCAGCCCAAGACAAAACGATCAAGGTGGCTCATATCCAAAACTTGCGCAACATCAGCCACAAGACAACCACAAGGAGCAAAAGAAGGCCACATTGATTTGAAAAGAGCATGTTGCTTTTGCTGTTACATACAGGGGCTATTGTTGAAAACCACATCCTGTCCAACATGGAGAGCCATGAGGGTTGCGACTACTTCCTACTATGAAGCCACATGTAGCTTAAAAATCCAAAAGTGCTAAAGAGCAATGTAATCTTCTCATATACATCTTGTACCATAATTTTAGAGATGTAGAATTTACCTACAACGTTATCAACAAGAAAAAATCATCAGGTAAAAAGCATTCTATGCAAATAGAGTAGAAAAGCAATTAGAAATTGGCAAAGTATAATGGATGATACACAAACAGTTAGAATTTACTAAAACACTACATACATGAATACAAGTAATTCAAACTATCATGTCTCAATTAGATATATCATGAACAAAATATTACACTTTATTCGTTATCCATCTGTAAGGCTTTTGAATGATTATTGGATGGCTAAAATAGAAAATATTGGAAGGTCTTGTTGAAAAACAAGCATCGGCATTTTGTAATGTTCAAATTTAACTTCACATTGTTGACAAAATTTAGGAACAAATTTTGACTCTGCATTGTTAACAATTTTGACAACAAAAGTCTTATGGAAGTTTTAACCCTACATTGTTGACAACTATGACAAATTTGACAACAAAAGTCTTATTAAGAGCACAGATATTACTTTTGACAACAAATTTGACTCCACATTTATTGACAAAATTTCGACTCGATAATTTCAAGTGGCTTTTCGCTATTAGTAAGGCTAGCATAAGCATAGTAGGTATAAAAATGGGTGCTCACTAAAATCAACTGAAATTTTGTAACATGTCAACCTATTTATATCACAGCTTACCTTCTAAATGGACCGCCTTGATTTTATTTTTTATTTTTGCAGTAGTCCACTTGATGGATGCCTTGAACATTTGAATACCGTTATGGGAGTTCCCACAAAAGCAGCCAAAATCAGCATCTCTTTTGATTTCTCGTCTCAAAATTCCACATAAATGGAGAAAGCATGCTTGTGAAAATCAGATCCTTTCCACCTAGAAATTCCCATGAAGGATATAGATGGTGCATCAATCCCTTCTTACCTTAATGTCACAAAATTTTGCACACAAAACACAAAATTTCTTCTTCTTTTTCTTTCGTTTTGTTAAGAGAAAAGAAAGTAAATAGATTCTACCAATCAAACTGCAATCTTTTGGCTTTTGTAAGAAGAGTTAGAACATACACTCACCTTTGAGGAAAGAAAATTTATTTATTCAAACGTAGGTTATGTTCTTCACACCATAACGGTTGACTCTTATCACATGGGACTAATGATAACTGCATACGGGGATTTCAAGTTTCAATGAATAAGATGTCTCACTGAGTCACTATATTGAAAATTAAAAAGTTCATTCAATACTATGAATATGATAGAGATTGACAGTTTTACCTGCTGAAAGGCAATACTTCCTATAGACGTATCTTCACGTAAATGTGCCAATTACGGGTTGTTTGAGGGAATTTGGTTGTATAAGTTTGTACTTGGTTGGTAGCCACAAGTAGCCAAAGGGCCACTCATTGATCCACTAGGACCAGTCTTAGGTATCTCAAAACGACTTAGACTGGTACCAATTGAAGTCTAGCATAGTAAAAACACAATAATGAAAACTTACATGAATGTCAACTCCTATGAATGTTACTCTAATATTAGAAATATACAAAATCAAATCGCACTTTTACTCGTGGTCCAATGTTGAAGAGATTTTGTTGAAACGTGCCAAAATGAGGTGCTTGGTATCGAAATTGAACCAATGGTGCAATTATGGATCCACTAGATCCAGGAGTGTAGCCAATCACCATATGATGACCGGGTCCTACATGGGATCCTATCGGTACTTCTGAGTGACTCATGATAACAATATGTATACCCTGATGGAGGGAAAAAATCAAGAATTTAAATAACATAAACATGTGACATGACAAGATTTATTAAATAAGTTCTCACTGATACCTAATTAAGATGACTCAGTTCAAGAAATGGAATTGAATAATTTGAAGGTCGAAATGAAGTAGGGTGCATTATGTTTGGTGCTTGAGCAGTTTCTTGTCTCTCCATATTTGCTTATGGATGAATGGATTCAGTTCGAGATTTTTTCTTCCATACTTTATCCAGTGGATTTTGATACACACGAAGGATGCCCCCAACTCGAGGCTTTACTTTAATCCCACTTACAGTTTATGAACTCTGGCTATTAACAAAAGTAACTTCTTTTTCAGTGGACTCAGGGTGTGTTGTTTCTATATCTATGCTTTCAGTTGGCTCATGGCATGCACCTTTAGTATTAACGTTTTCATTTCGTCTAGAGTGTGCACGTCTAATATCTTCACTTTCGGTCAGCTCATGGTGTGTGTGTTCAATCTGTACGCTTTCATCAACAGATTTAGACGACCTTAGTGGAGGTTCCTTCATCCCTTTCATACATTCCATCATTTCATTGTGGAATTTATCTGTGTATTTATCAGTGAATTTGAACAACTCATCATGTTCCTCAGCCATTACTGCAATTCTATGAAGCTTGCTACACAAATATTTATACTGCTTACCTGAAACAATATTACGCTCGCCTGTTATTGGTACCCTGGTATGATCTCTACCAAAACCTTCTTTTGCATCTCTTCTCCATCTTTTCATAATATACCGAGGATCAACTTCTTTTATATTATAAAAATCTAAACCTTTCAATGCATGACTACATAGGATCCCCACAAACTCAAATTTCCTGCAACTACACGTCATTGTACCATCTAAAGAGTCGAATCTAACAGTACGTCCTTCATCTTTATCATTATATACACGATACTCTGCATCCATGCCAAATTCACCACATTTTGAACTCGAATAACTAAGATGTTTCTTATACTCTTCTTGAAACATTTCAAATACATCTTAAGTGTACACATTTGCCGTTTCATTTAAAATCTTCACATCGAGAAACATTACTGGGGTATTTTACCTCATTTTGAAATCAATCATGGATTCCTTGTATCGTCGATTAGCCATTACTCGTTCATAATGGATGAAGAAACGCAGAAGATCGTATTTAGAGTTAAGATAATTTTTCAATAAATTATTCATGCTTTCACTCTGTTGCGTGCTTTTCATGTCTGCATAAAATGTATCTTCCATAAACTAAAGCCCATTTTTCTTTTTCTTTAAATAGATTTTGTAACCACTTGTTATCCATTAAATCGTACTTCAAAATCATGTTATTTCATGCAGTTAGAAACTCTTCCTCATACTCATAATCATATATGCATCTATTAAAATCATGTTCAAAACTTGTTGAACCTTTAAATACATGACTAAGGTGCTTGGCAACATCCTGGTAGATATGCCGAATACATAGGCGATGATATCTTCCTAGCATCACGGAGGCTATTGTATTTGTCATTGCAGCATCTTGGTCAGTAAGGATTGTCATTGGTTGTTTTCCAGACATGGCACTCAAAAACGTTTCAAACAACCACTTGAATGATTCAATCGTTTCATCGTATAGCAAAGCCCCACCAAATATTATAGTTTGCTTATGATGATTCACCCAAATAAATGGAGCAAATGGTCATCTGTAACTATTTATTCTATATGTGGTATCAAAGCAAAACACGTCTCCAAAAACACTATAGTCCATTATTGACATCACATCTACCAAGAATATATTCATTATCTAATCATCTTCATCCACTTGTATTGCATAAAAAAAGATGGATTATCCACTTGTATTTTTTGAAAGTATTGCAAAACGGCCCCTGCATCACCCCTTTTCATCACTTTCATTCGCTTTTTCCGCAAGTAATTTTTGTAGTCAATAGGTTGGAAACCCAGATTCTCCCGACCTCCAGATTGTCTACTAAAATATTCTATAGCCTCCCTGGGTTTTATTCCCGAGCCATCAACATTGTCCGCTTCATCTTTTTGAGCATCAGTCATGCCTCTGTGTGATATTAACATGTGTACCTTTGTTGGTGTGATAACTTCGTGGTTATGCTCTGCAACAAACTTAGTCACACTATATTTTCCATTCATCTGAAGCTTAATCATCATGGATGCTCGGCAATTAGTTCTTGTAATCGGACGCCTAAACTTTGGAGCATCACCTTGTTTTTTATCACGTTTTTTACCTTATTTAGAACAATAGAATCTTCTCTTAAGTATGGTGGTATCATCATCTGGTTTCTTTACCCATCCCCTTCAAGCACTGAACCCTGTATTCTTAGCATACCAATTGTAAAACTGAAATGCACACTTGTCAGAAGTAAACTCCATACCTAGTTCTCGCTCTTCATCTAAATTCTCATCTACATTGACCAATACATGCTGACTTGCTTATTGGTCGTCTATTTGTTGGCTGCTTTTTGAATATCTATTTTGGTGTCAAAATCTAACCTTCGTCGTGGTTCATCAAATGCTTGACTCTCCAATGAATAACCAATCTATTTTACCAATCAACCTTTAAAGTAAAAAAGCATTCACTAAGCTTGAATTTGTGGATCATCGCTTGTTACATATATATTCCCATTAAAAAAAAAAGATCTTCATCTTGTTGGGTTGAATTCTCACTTTTTGCATCATGTTAAGACATTCCAATGCCTCTTTCAAATGACCTACAACAATAAAATAGTAAACTCATGAATATAATAATAACTACTGGATGAGCAGACCTGTAAGAAGAAGAAGAAGAAAAAGAAGAAAAGAAGCTGAGATGGTTGTGATCATCAAATGAGCAAACCTGTAAGAAAGAAAGATTCCCATTCACACACACACACACACACACACACACACACACACACACACACATGAGATTGAAAGAAGTGAAATCCTATTCTTGAAAAAAAAAACAAAACAAAACAATGGCAAGTTAATTCCTTCTTTACCATTAGGAATAGGTGCAGGAACCTCATGCCCTGGTTCATGTTCTTCCTTAACCATCCTCTTCACTTTCCCTTTCCTGCACATTATAGAAAAAAAAAATTATATTTGCTTTTAATCCAACCCATGAAAACAATAGCTCTGTAAGCTTTTAAAGCTGTAACATATCGACTTAAGATTTCGTGCCATCCTTAATCCAAAGCCCAATTGGTGTTTTCATCTTCTAACAAAAAATGAAACAACTTGCCTGTTTCAGAAATGTTAAGGCTCTCCTTACTAGCCCACCATATGATGATCCAGACGATTCCAAAAGCTTACCCCATACATGGACCACATGGGAAGGAATCTCAATGACCAAAGTGCTAACCATCCAAAAGAACTGCTCATATGGAATTCTGACATTTCTAACCAACCTCTGTATTGAGTCTCATGGTCTGAGATAAAAGTTTTACCATGTGACCTACATACAATGGGAAATTCTAAATGATTGCATTGTGGGAACTAGCAAGCCTCAACATTTTCATACCTATTCATCTATCTATAGAGGGAGAAGGGAGGAAAAAGAAAAAGAAAAATATTGCGGTAACCTCTCTCTCTCTCTCTCTCTCTCTCTCTCTCTCTCTCTCTCTCTCTCTCTATTTCATCTATCTAATAGAAATAGGCTTGTTGTTTATGGTTATATATCATCTCTAGCTTATTTTGCACCTTATTTTTTGTTCCTATATTTTTTAGGAATCAATACCATCTCTAGCTTTTGTGCTACCAAATGCACCCTAACAGAAAGGAAAGGAAAAAGGAAGAAGATTTTATAGAAGAAAATGAAACTTATCACCTCATTAGTATTGTTAAACTATACAATTGCCTCTTCTTATTGAATTTCCCTTCCCCGTTTAATTTTTAGTTTGGGAAAGGGGCACGATGCCTTGTTCATTTTTGCTATCTCGAGTTCCTTCACATGTACTGCAGATAAAAATGAGAGATTAGTTACAATACTTCAATCTCATATAATAAAATAGCCCAAAAAAAAAAAACCTGTAAATACTCACACATGAAAACCTATCGCATCATACCATGCAAGTGAAAATTCATGTGTAGCCTTCTCCTTCCCACCAACATGTCACATGTTTTGAACCCCTTCCCTACTTGAAATTTATGATAACATTATGCTCCCAAGCCTTCTTCTTCCCATTTTTTTTTTTCAAATTGAATGTTGGAGGGTTGTTCAAAGTGGCACCTACTTGATGAGTAGCCCAGATTTTGGGGCTTGGGAGCATAATGTTATCATAAAATCTGGGCTACTCATCAAGTAGGTGCCACTTTGAACAACCCTCCAACATTAAATTTGAAAAAAAAAATGGGAAGAAGAAGGAAAGAGAGAGAGAGAGAGAGAGAGAGAGAGAGAGAGAGAAGAAGAAGAAGAAGAAGAAGATGCTAAATTTCCCAAATCAATTTTCACATTCAAGTTGGAAAATCCCCAAATTCTAAAATCTATTTCCGAAGTCAAAAAATCCCCAAATCTTAAAAATCCATATACGAAACTAAAAAATGACCAAATCCACATTCGAAAATGAGAAATCTCCAAATCCCCAAAATCCCCAGGCCATTGCAAATAAGATTGAGAAAGAGAGAGAGAGAGAGAGAGAGAGAGAGAGAGAGAGAATCAGACAGACCTGATGTGGAGGGTTTGTGACGCAGGGAAGGACGTGAGGTCGAGCACCATATTCCTCAAGGGAATAACTGTTCTGAATCCATGGAGCTTCTCTAGACTTCTCACAGAGACTTCTTGAATCCACGAGAAAGAAAGTAAGCAAAATAGAAAATAAATTCTAAAAAATTCAAAATTGATTGATGAATGAAATAAACGAGTTTACAACCCTTTAAATAGGGATGCCAAGCAATGGAAGAGAAATCAGAAGCAAACTACAACTAAAACTCCTAGAATTCGCAACTTACTATAAATAGTAAACTTACTATTTATAGACGATCGTGATGTCTACTAGTGCACAAGGTTTTCAACCAAAAATACTAAGTATCCTATTTGGCCTCACCAAGTTGTTCTCCTAATTATTCTAAGCTCTTTTCACGTTGGGCGCAACTCCTAAAGCCCAACGAATGAAGAGTTATAATGAAACTAAAACTTACTATTTATAGTAAAAACGGAATTAAAACGGGAAAACGACCGTCGATCTAGGGGTATTTTACAAATCCATCTTGCGCAAATTGGCATAGTGAGGTTGGGTGGCTAAAGTAGCTCGTTTGCCCCAAAATCATATATTTTATGTCCAATGACTCATTTCGGATTGCGAGATACGCCCGATCGAAGGTCTGACGGTCCGGATCACTTCTGTCGTCGACCGGGCCTTTTCTGATCCATCTTGATCATGAAGTTGTCTGCGACCCGCTCTATGACAGTTTGGGTTTCTCTCGAACAATGGAGGGCTCCTATGGTGTGCTTGAGAGAGGCTTTGGATTCGAGCTCTGATTCATGCATTAGGGTTAGCACGCCGTGAGATACTGTAGAGACATACTAGTTTTTGTTGGATTTGAGAGAGGGAGAGCAGGAGAGAATTCGGGTTTTTATTAGATTTGAGAGAGGGAGAGAATTCGGTTGTTTTTTTCTTGTCTCGAGCAGATACTCAGGTGAAATGGACTCTAATGCCATTTGCCAGTCTTCACTTTACATCATTTCACTTACCTCACTAGGCATGATGGGACCCACTCTGACGCACCAATGCTATCACGCCAGTTATGAGCAACATCCTAGGAGTTACTGGTGGGGGGATTAGCCAATCAGCGTCGGTTGGAAAGGTAATATGATAGGCTTTTCATCTGGAATAGAATAACTTTAATTGAATTTCATTTAATTGATCAAAAGTGTGACCATAATTATTACAATTTTGGCCATTCGATTTACGAACTTAATAACGTGAGGTTTTAGTAAATGGGTTGGATCTTCATCATCAAAACTCGGATTGGAGCAAAACTACGCTTGTTGGGAAGATCATTTAACCACATTTTCAATACATTATAAATTACCTTGATTAGATATCGTTTAGCCTCGATGTCTGGTTTTTATAATGTTGTGGTGACTTTTATGTACAAGAATGATCGTTTTAATCTTGATTTTGATATAATTCAGAAATGTGATCGTTCACACCTTAACACCATGCTATCTAGGGGAGACTAACCAGCAAAGAGAGTGGGTACTTGGGTAGAAAGTGAAAACAAGGAGAAAACAATAAAGGCTTTTAGGATAATGATTCTTCTTTTGGTTTTCTATGTATTTGAGACAACCCTGAAGGATTGAATATATAAAGCTTTACAATGACTATACAAGGTAAAATAATAAATACAAAATCTTCTACTTATACATCGTCTATCTATAGAATCGACTATATAAGGCATGTGGCCTATCTAACATCCCCCCTCAAACTAATGCTAGTCATCGACAAGTAATCGTTTACCAACTAGAAATGAGTGACGTGCAGAAGTGAGGGACTTCGTGAGAATGTCTGTAATCTGATCATGGGATGCGACATGTGGAAGAGAAATGAGTCGAGACTGAAACTTCTCGCGGATGAAGTGACAGTCAACTTCAATATGCTTTGTCTGTTCATGGAAAACCGGATTAGAGGCAATCTGAATGACACTCTGATTATCTACATGAAGTAGAGTAGGATCTTGGGGATGAACGCCCAATCGAAAAAAAGTCCATGTAACCAGATAAGCTCACTACAAGCAGCTGACATCGCTCTATACTCGGCTTCCGTACTAGATTTGGAAACAGTGGCCTGCTTCTTACACTTCCAAGAGATGAGAGAAGTGCCGAGAAAAATACAGTAGCCAGTGGTAGATCTGCGTGTGAGATTACAACCGGCCCAATCAGCATCTGAATAAGTACGAAGATCCAAAGTGGCCGTGAAGGAGAAGAACAGAGATCGATCCAAAGTTCCACGTAGGTACTATAAGATGCGCAATACTGCAGTCATATGAAGAGTTCGAGGAGCAGAAATAAATTGGCTAACAACTTGGACCACGTAGGCAATATCAGGGTGAGTCATTATTAAATAAACCAGACTCCCAACCAAACAGTGGTATAATGTGAGTTCCACAAGGAGATCACCATCGTCATGGCCATATTGAACGTTAAGTTCTAAGTGAGTCTGAACAGTCTTCTGATCCGTTAATGAGGCCAAGGTGAGAAGAGCATTGGTATATTTACACTGGCTTATCAGGATTTCACGTATAGAACGTGAAAATTTAAGTCCAAAAAAGTATGTCAGATGTCCCAGGTCCTTCATTTTGAAGAATGACTTCAGAACTTCCTTTAATGCCGAGATGCTAGTATCATCACTACCAGTCAGAAGTAAGTCGTCAACAGATACGAGAACAATGACGATTCCACGCTCAATGGTGCGCAAGAATAAGGATGGATCATGACCACTTTGAGTAAAGTCAACTCCTGTAACAACATCATGAAAGCGTTGGAACCATGCCCGAGGGGCCTGTTTGAGGCCGTATAGAGCTTTCTTCAGGCGGCAGACCTTATTGATAGGAATTAAAGATCCAGGAGGAGGTTTTAAATATATTGTTTCTTTAAGGTCTACATGAAGAAAAGCATTTTTCACGTCCATTTGAGTGAGTGGCCAAGAGCGAACTGATGCCAGAAGAGTGCGGACAATTTTCATCTTAACCACATGAATGAATGTCTCATCATAATCAATTTCGTGTTCCTGTTTGTATCCTAGAGCAACAAGTCGAGCTTTGTATCGATCCAATGATCCGTCAGACGTGAGCTTTACAAAATAAATCTATTTACTACCAATTAATTATTGGTCAAGAGGTCGAGTGAGAATGTCCCACGTATAGTTATCATCCAATGCTTCAAGTTCACCTGCCATAGCCTTCTTCCAACAATCATGACTGGCTGCCTTATGGTATGAAGTAAGAATAGATACAGTCTCCAAGGTAGTATTCATGGCAGACATAGAGTATATCAAGCGATCAAGCTGGCAATGTACACGAGTGGAACGACGTATTAAGATAGGATCTAGATCGGTAATGGGTACAGTAGGGACAGTAGTAGGTGATGAATCTGTACGTGGTCATCATGAATAAACAAGTAATGGACAAGGAGGTGTACTCGAGGCAACTGGAATGTTAGAAAAAATAGTAAGACCAGGAGAGTCTAGTGGGGGCAAATGAGGAATAGACGAATGGAAGGCAATATGCTCAAGAAAAATAACATGTCGTGATACACGTACACGAGGAGAGACCGGATCATAGCAACGAAAACCCTTCTGAGTTTCTCCAAATCCGAAGTACATACATTTGACTAATTTTGGGGAAAGTTTGTTACGTTCACATGATGTCAGATGAACATAATATACACAACCAAAAACACGAAATATGGAATATGTAGGAAGTGAACTGGTGAGAACAAAGTAGGGAGATTTACTGTCTAGAACCGTGGTTAGTAACCGACTAATCAAGTAGACTGAATGCATCATAACTTCTGCCCAGAAGGAACGAGGAACACTCATAGCCGTCATTAAGGTATTAGTAGTTTCAACAATATAACAATTTTTTCATTCAGCCACCCCATTCTATTGTGGAGTATCAAAACAGGTGGTCTGATGAGTAATCCCATGACCCTGAAAATATGTACGAAAATTAGTGGAGAGATACTCTCCCCCTGAGTCAGAGCGGAGAGTTTGAATTTTTTACTCGAAATTGAGTGTCCACCATAGAATGAAATATTTTGAATTTTTCAAAAACTTGGGACTTAGAGTACAGAAAGTAAATCCAGGTGTAACGTGTGAAATCATCAATGAATATAACATAATATTATAGTCCGAAGAGAGACATAATTGATGAAGGGCCCCAGACATCCATATGCACTAGTTTAAACATAGATGATGATTTTGTAGTAGTTAAAAGAAAGGGAATACACTTACTTTTTGAAAGGCAATAGGAAGAACAAGAATAATCCAAATTTCTTTTATTAAGAGAAATATTCTCTAACATGCCAGAAGAAAAGAGCTGAATCAAACGATCAGAATGTGGATGACCCAGGCGATAGTGCCAGAGTTTCCATATTTTATTTGCCGAACAAATATCTGAGGAAGATGGAGAGAAGAAACAACGAGCTGGAGTAACGGATAAGTGAAAGTCTAGCACGTCCAAACATTCATGCCGCCTACCCTTCCCAAGTACCTTCCCCGTTGCCAGATCTGCATAAAACAACAATTTAGAAGAAATATGACTCAGCAGTTATTGGATGTAAGTTGACCAACAGAAATTAAATTGGAGGAGAGTTTAGGTACATGAAACACATCACGATGGGTAAACTGGCGATGGGCAGAAGGAGAGAAAGTTAAGGAACCAACGGACTTAATGGGTAGTTTAGTGTCATCCGTAGTAGAAATATCTTGATTTTCAGTGTAGGGACGAATATCGCGAAGATGTGATACATCACTAGTCATATGATTGGAAGCAACCGAATCGAAGAACCATGGAGAAGATGAGATTATACCTGACATACCAGCCGCAGAAAGGGCCTTCATGATCTTCTGGAGCATCATAGGAGTCAAAGGTGAGGAAAGATTGTCAACAGAACCAGTGGATGCAGTATCACTAACAAAAGGCTCGAAAGAAGTAGTCGTAGAAGTAGCAGAAAGAGCACGACCACGGTCACGACCCCGACCACCATATCCACGGTCAAATGAGGATGCATAGGTACATAAACGACAGTCCTGAATACCTTGACCAGTCCGTCGACAATAAGCGCATCAATCTTTGCACTGAGCGACGACATGTCACACTTTGTGACAGCCACAACAAGTTAAAAGAGTGGAACCATGGTTTGGTGCAGAGGCGGATACAGCAAGTGTCAGGTCAGATGGTCCCTGACATGTCCCCTGAGAGAGGACCTGCAGTCATTGTTCCTCGGCTAATAAATCATTAATAATCGAATTCATTGAAGGAATTGGGCTGCAGTTCAGGAGAGCAGCCCTGCAATGCTCAAATTTCGGACACAGTTTCATAAGAAACTGTTTAACTTGCGCACTCTCACGCATTATTTGGAATATTTTAAAGTCAGTTGGGAATTCAGGATCCATTATAACCATCTCTGTCCAAATTGTAACCATTGAAGAGTAGAAGGTTTGAATACTTTTGTCACCCTGAGTAAGGTGAATCAGATCTTGTTCCAGGCGGTATAACCTAGCTACATTACCCTGTTGATATATTGTCTGGAGATGCTCCCACATTGCCTTAGCAGTGCAATGTGGTGTGAGGCCAACAACTATTGATCGATCGACCGAATCGAGAATCCAGGTAATAATCCGTTCATTTTTCATTTCTCAATCAGTCACTTTGTCGACATTGGTGGAAGTGGGGACAGTAACAGATCCATCAGTTAGTCCCCACAAACCACAACTCTTGAGAAAACTCTGAAAGTGGCGGATGACCCATAGATTGTAGTTGGTGCCATCGAAACTACATCGTGGGGCCTCTGTATGAAAGTCTTTGTCCATAGATAGGAAGAGATAAGAACTATGCAAAAGAAGAAAGTACCGTGCAACCACAAATTAGAGCAGCAACCAGCAAAAGACAGAGATAGCAGCAGATCAGAACAGCAGATTAGAACAGCAACCAGCAAAAGACATAGACAACAGTAGATCAAAACAGCAGACAGCAACAGATCAACAGACAGAGACAACAGGACATGTAGTAGTAGGTGCAGTAGGAGGTGCTACAAGAGAAATTAGATGCAGTAGGGATGTGCTCGGGGTCGTACACAGGGGAGTGCATGCACAGGGGTGTGCGTGGATAGGGGCATGCGGAGAGGCCAGACGAGGGTTGTTGACGCAGCAGGATAGCAAGGCAGGGCCGGATCTGACAGGGGAGGAGTCAGATCTGACAGGGCAGGGCTGGATCTGATAGGGGAGAAGCCAGATCTGACGAGGTGGGTCGAATCTAACAGACGGTGGTATCGATGATGAAGAAGATGCCAGATTAGAATTGGTATTGCTCTGATACCATGAAAACAAGGAGAAAACAATGAAGGCTTTAGGATAATGATTCTCTTTTTAGTTTTCTGTGTATTTGAGACAACCCCAAAGGGTTGAATATATAGAACTTTACAACGACTATACAAGGTAAATACAAAATCTTCTCCTTATACATCGTCTATCTATAGAATCGGTTATACAAGGCATGTGGCCTTCTGACAGAAAGAGCTTATTTTTTTCATTTTCTGCATATCAATTGTTATGTACATAGAGTTTCTGAGGTTATGAATAGACCCGACTTGATCTTCATTGGATTTAGCATTAGCCGATTGGGTCAAATTGAATTTTTCCAGAGGTATCAAGTGCCCTTTTGACTTGATCTGTTCTGATTTTCAATGTTTATTGGGTCGACTAGAAACAATTTCTTCACAAAGATATATAGCCAGGGTTTCTGGAGTGTTCGGGTCGATTTGGTTGGGATTGGATTAGATTGATTGGGTCCCTGATTTATCAAATTGGCCCGTTAGTTGATCCTAGGACATGCTGAGGATGCTCCACGTTGAGTGGATCGGAGACAATTTTATCATAGACAACTTCCAACTTGAAGTTTGAAAAGTAATCATTTGCCTTAAATGATCTAAGGTAGGGGCACGAGGCCCAAGGTGGAGGCACATATAGTCTAGTCCAAAGGGAGGGCGGATGACTGAGGTGAAGCATACAAATTGAGGTCCAACCCATATAAGTGAGAGAGTATAAAGGGGAGTGAGTGGGACTCAAATTTGGTGGTGACCTTTCCACTACTATGCTGGTGGGTTCTCCATGACTCTACCATAATGTATGTGTTTTATCCACGCTAACCAGTCATTTGCCAGCTTATTTTAGAGTATGAGCCCAAAAACAAGGTACATCCAAATCTTAAGTAGACCAAATTATAAGAAATAATGGTGATTGAACACCCACCATTAAAAACTTCTTAGATGCTACAAAAGTTTTGTATCAAGATGAGATTTATATTTTCCCTTCTTACATGTGTGCCTTTTTAACAAGTTGGTGACAAATAAACATCACAGTAGGCTATATAATGTTTTTTTTTATATTTAAATTATAGACATTCAGCCACCTTTGTTACCTGTGGCTGTCCATGTGAGATTTAGGTCTACCGCATTTCACGCCTTAAAATAAGGGGGAACCGGCTTAGCTGTTACCCCACGACCGCTTAGCAGGTGTTACCTTTATCGTGTGGGGACTACTTTGATGAATTTTTTACCATATCATTTAAGGACCTGATCAAAAAAACATTAAGCTGATCAAAATCTCAGGTGAACCACACCACTGGAAACAGTGGTGAATGGCCATTAAAAGCTTTTTATTGGTCATAAAAGCTTTGGATCAAGTTGATATTTATATTTTCCCTTCACCCGGGTTTTTTTCACCTTAACAATAGGTTTGTTGGAAAAGAAAGATTACGGAGGGCATTACTATGAGCCCTATGAAATTTTTAATGGTTGGTTTTCAATCAACCTTTTTAGAAGCGGTGTGGTTTACCTCAGATTTGGATGTGCTCAATTTTCAGGAACACGTCCTAAATTTAGGTTGGAAAAACGGATGGAGCCTGGATATATAACACATCATTAAGGTGGGCCCCATGGTCAAGATAACACCCACTAAAGTGTAAGCTGCCAAATGGATGGATGCGTGAATAAGCACTTAAATCATGGTGGCCAGCACGATCAGCACTGACCTAGTATCAAAGGGAGTGGGATTTTAGGGGCTTTCCCATGAAGTTTCTCCACTAGGAAGCTAGGTTGGGTCCATGATGATGTTTCTAAGAAATCCACTTTACATAGCACATCTCATTTTAATATATTACAAAAAAATGAGGCAGATCTAAAGTCAAGTAAGTCAAGGAGGAAATAATGGAGGATTGAACGCTGAAACATTTACAAGGCCACAAATGTTTTGTATTAAGTCTTTTGTTTTTTTATTCATTCCAGTCCAAATGACCTTACAAACGGTTTGGATGGTATATAAACATCAGGGTGGAGTTTAGAAAGGTTACAGTGGTTGACATTTCTTTACATAGTTTTTTCCTTTGGCACGGTTCACTTAAGCTTGAGATGTGTTGTGTCACGCCCCAAACTCGGAAACCGGGCTCACAAAATTCCCGATCGCCGAATCTGGCGCCGACAGCCTCCGTAGAACCCCATTCTCGACTCCCAGCGCCCATTCGCCAGGTTCCGATCCTGGGATGCTACAAGGAGGATTTTCAACATCAGTTTGATTCGTAATAAGCATAACCAAAGGCATAACCCACAAACAACAACCAAAAACATTCATCACATTTCCACTATAATCAAAAACTTAACAGGTACAGTGAGCATAAGGGAAATACAATGAAGATAGACCAAAACTCCAAAAGAAGATCAGCCACGCGTCCAAGCCTCAGCGCTGCTGCGATCCAACGTCACCTGCACGCAACGGTCGTGCATAAGCTTATAGAAAGCTTAGAGGGTGGTGAAAGTGTATGCTCAAGGTGATAATGTTGTTATGCAGTATCAGAGTAATGCGGAACATGCTGATGAATGCTAAGAGTCCCATTAGCCGTACCAAGGCCATGCGGTGCAAAGAATGATGTCGGCCATACCAAGGCCATGCAATGTAAAATGCAAGTCAAGCATACAAATCCTCATCTAAGTCCACATGTCAATACGGCTCAAATGAGGAATATCACCATACACTCCAAACCCGATTGCCCCCCATCGCGCGCAATAAGGTGAGTGGAAAAGACCTCACTATCCCCCTTGTCGGTGGTGCACAAAGCGGACCCATTCCTCGAGCCGGTCGAACTCAGTCTACCTCCTCTTGGGCCGGTAAGGCCGCACCCCCTTCCAACCGACCACGACAGGGAGGGAGATGCCGCCTACTAGTATTCGCCCTCATGCATCCAGTCTAGACGTTTGAGCAACCTCCTGGTACCATAAGGGTTTAGGGACTTTCACCCGGGATATCTATCGCACCCCATGTAAAACAGGATTTAATATCCAATCCCGCCAACCACGATACGCCTGGACACAACCCCGATGTCGCTAGGGCGGAAGTAACCATATCACACAATGCGAATGCATGAATCACACTATTCAGCAATCCTCCGCGTATCGTGCGCTCATGTGGGCAACACCCCCTCACGGAGCCCATAAACCATCTACCCAAGGCATATACTATGATCGCATTGCTCATATCAAGCATACGTATGATGCATATGATTATGAATCATGGAATTAAATATGTTATATGGGATGGATGATAATCATAACAAGGATGGGCCTACACATAACACTTACGAGCCTAACAATGGGCCCTAGGGAAAGTCATAATGCGGACATTTAACCACACTATACTTGCAATGTGGACGTCAAACCACCATTGCAGGCATGACTGTCATAAATATCATTACATGAATCATGTTGGGACTGCACATTGCAATGAACCTTAAGTATATCTCATTGGGCCTTCAATACATCAAATGGGCCGTATCTCATGGGCCTTATATTCATTAAGTGGGCCACATCAATGGGCCGCATCAGTGGGCCTTATGTTCATTACAATGGGCTATAACCCGTGGGCCTTAGAGTGCATCAAATGGGCCTGCTCACATGGGCCTTGTATGTATCAAATGGGCCTTGCCAATTGGGCCCCATACATGTATCAAATGGGCCTCACCAATTGGCCCCATTACATCAAATGGGCCTCGACCCATGGGCCCCTAATATATTAAGTGGGCCTCGACCCATGGGCCTTATATATATATATCAAAGTGGGCCTCAACCATGGGTCACAAGTACTGAGGTGGGCCTTACCTATATATCAAGGTGGGCCTCAATCACGGGCCAAAAAAAATATATATATATACATATAATATAGTATATAATATATATATATATAGTATATAATATATATATACATAATACATATAATATTATATGAAATATAATATTATATATATATATATACACACACACACACACACGCACACATCACAGTGAGCCCACACACTCATCACAGTGGGCCCACCACTCATCTTAGTGGCTCTACGCCCACCGTCCAGGCGGACGGTGGGAATGAAACACCTACATCAATGTGGGCTCCATGTGGGGCCCACCATAATGTTTATATGTCATCCAACCCCTTGATAAGGCCAGTGGGCCTTAGATGAAGGGTAGAAACAAATTTCATTTTGATCCTAGACTTCTGTGGGCCCCAAAAGGGTTTCAAAGGTAGGGGTTAAATCCCGCTGTTTCATACGGTGTGGGCCACCTGAGCCTTGGATCGAGCTGATTTTTGGGGTGAGCCCATGTCGTGGGGCCCACCATATGAACGGTTTAGATATCATATAAACATCAAGGTGGGGCCACGGCTGGGACCGTGAGACCCCTCTAGGAGAAGGGGTCTATTTATAGACCTTTATTTTTTTTTTTTTTTTTTTATGGATTTTCTTTTGGGGTTTTCCAGGAATCCACTCCGTCCATGCTCTCCCATGGCTCACCACGAGCTCAAGTCCAATATCGGACATGTTTTGGGTACAGAAATTAGGGAAGGTTTCAATGGTGAAAACCGCCATTTGGTATGGTATGGCCCGCCCGAAGGTCTGATTAACCCCATCTTTTGGCTCAACGCCTAAAACAGATTTGGGAAAGGAATGGACGGCATGGATTTAATACATACATCAAGGTGGAGCCTACACCATTGGGCCATCCCCAAACCAAGCAATTATATTTTTTTCTTTTACCTTTTCCATGAAACGTCCAGCGTCCCTGGACGCTGGACTCTCTCCAAATATACTAGAGGTGGGCCTTGCTTATGTGGGCCACCTCATGGAGGATGGTGTGTATACTACACACAAGGTGGGCCCCACTCGTAGGTGAGTTGGATGGAATACATACCCTATGGTGGGGTCCATTCAAGTGGGCCACACATAACCTCATAAAAATAAAAATAAAAATAAAAAAAAATAAGACAATTAAAAATAAAAAGGGAGAGAGATAGAGAGTGAGACCGTGTGATGGAGGGACCCCGGCACTATGGGCCCTCCCTTGCACTAAATCATACATCAAGTGGGCCCCATTACACATGGGTCTATAAAATTAGATCCAACGGTGGAGATCCCTTCTCCACTAAATTAAATGGTCTAGATGACCCTAAGCATACAAGAAAATAAACATCATGATGGGGTCCATGGAGAATGGCCCCATCATGGAATGTTCATGATGATCCAAGTGGGCCATCGGCCACATCTTAGGGTCCAAAGTGAGATCCAAACCATTGATCGGTTGGCCTCACTTGGCCCATCTTAAAAATATGAAAATCTACCCTATCAAGGCACCCACCACTTGATCTTCTTGCTCCCTTGGCTTCCTTAGTTCCTTGAGCTCCTCTTTGATGGTGGAAGATGAGAAATGGATGGTTGAGATGAGAGATCAAGGGGTAGGAGATGGGCCACACTTGAAACTTAGGAGAGAATGGGAGAGGGTCTCATACGTATGGTGCTCTCTCTTTGGATTGGATTTTTAAAAAAATGAATAAGAGAGATAGTTGTAAAGGGAGAGAGAGAGAGAGAAGGAGATGGGTGATGGAGTGATGGGGGATGGTTTGGGTTGAAATTTGTGAAAAGGTGTATGGTTGTTGTTGAAATTTGGAAAAGAGGAGTGGTGAGGTGGAAAGAATGGTGGACTTTTGTAAAAGGTGGTGATGGGTTGTTGTACTTGAGGTATGGGATGCTTTAATGGTTGATTGATGGGACTAATTGTAGAGATTCCCTCGAAATCCACAACGCGCGGTGTTTCTTCGGAATAAACGCTGATCGGCATCTTCTTGCCTGGATATCGGTTCAGTGCGCAAGTCACGGCGTTGGAACCGCGGCGACGACGCGGTCGCTATGATATAACTTTCAGACCAAGCCGACGTCGGTGCGCGGGACCTGGCTTAGGATCGTGCGCAAATACCGAATACGGTGCGAAGGTTGCCGGAATTTGACCGGAAGGACCGCGGAAGCTAACGGAACAGTACGGATTAGGACACGGGTCTTACATGTTGTGTTCAAATAATGACATGAGAAAATGGATGGAAGAGGTGAATTGCTCACAAATATCACAGTTCGCCCTACTTAGCTTTTTGAGTGCCGCAATCAGCACTCGATGCTACATGGATAAAACAAAGGTGGCCAGCACCAACTGACCTCCACAACGAGCGGTAGAGGTGGGCATCGAGTCGAGTCGAACCGGATTCGATCCAACTCAACTCGGCTTGAAATTTTTAATGAACTGACCCGAACTCGATCCGATGTGAGACTGAGTTCGAGTCATCTAACTCAATCCGATTTGTTGCACTGGCCTAGCCCGAACTGAGTCTGACTTGGTCAGGAAAATCGAGTCAGATCGGGTTGGGTATGGTTCTGATCACGTCTTCTATTTTATTTTTTATTTTTTTGAAAATTTAAAAATATATAAATATATTATTTTCACTATTAAAAATTCCGTAGGGCCCATCATAATGTTTATTTTCCATCCAATCTGTTAATAATGTCACAACTACATGGATGAAGAGCAAAAACAAATTTCATATTGATCTGAAACTTTTGACTCCTAAAAGAGTTTCAATGGTAGACGTTCAACCCCTCACTGCTTTTTGCAGTGTGGTCCACTTGATCTTTAGATCTGTCTTATTTTTCGGCTCAAGCCTTAAGACGAGCCTGCCAAATGGATGGACAGTTTGGATATAACACATACCTCATGATGGGACCCACAGAACTTGCTAACATCAATGCACCAGCTAGTGCATGGTACGCCTGCCCATCCCCTTCCTCACGTCAATACACTGTCAGAGTGTCGGGAGTCAAAATCGGTGTAAGAGGCACCGGTTGAAAGGACTGAGGAGACGGATTGGCTACTCCCCCTGCCACTAGCCAATGGTTGGTGGTCGGTGCTCTATGGACCCCACCATGATGTATTTATTTCATCCATGCCATCCATCTATTTTTTTATATCATTTTATGGTATTAAACAAAAAATGAGGTATATCCTAATCTCAAGTGGACAACATTACAGGAAACATTGTTGAATGAACATTGTGCATATTGGATCAGATCGGTCCGGATTGACCATTGACCAGAACTCGACTCGATGTACGGTCGGATCTGAGTGGGCCAAGTCGACCCGACCCGATCTTGGCCTTAGATTCTGGTCGGATCAGATCAAACCAGACCAGTCAGATCGAGTCAAATCCGTCGGATCGAGTTGGATTGTGCCAACTCTTTATCGAGCGGATTAGGTGAGACCCTGGATCCTAGGTGGGACCCTTGACTGTGGGGCTCACATGGATGTACGTGCCTTAAATCCACATCCACATTGGCTAACCGTTTTGAAAGATCATTTCATGGCATGATCCCAAAAAACAAAGTAGATCCAAATCTTATGTGGACCATACCACAGGAAACACTAATGATTAAATCCCCACCATTAAAAGCTTCATAGGGCATGGGAACGTTTATTTGCCATTCAACCTGTTGACAAGATCACAAAGATCTGGACGAAGAGATGACATAAAATACCAGCTTGATCCAAAACTTTTGTGGCCCATGAGAAGGTTTTAATGGTTGATTACCACTGTTTTCCTGTATTATGGTTCATTTTTTATTTTTTTATTTTGGATAATACCCTAAAATGAGCTTTCAATTTGGATGGATGACGTGGATGTAGTCGCATGCATCACAGTGGGCCCTATAGTTAGGGGCTCATAAAGTTTTTAAAGGTGGAGATTCAATCACTACCACCGTTTCATGTGGTCTGATCCATATAAGATTTAGATATCTTCAATTTTGGCCTCATGCCCTGAAGTAAGCTTTAAAAACAGTTGATGGTTTGATTTTAAGACACAAAGATCACTGTGAGCCCTACAGTCAGGGTCCCACCCACTCAGTGGATCCGGAGTCTCACCTAATCCACTACTAGTGGAGGCAGTGCGCCACCGGCTTTGGATTTCACAGGAAGTTCTTGTACTGAGAACTTAGGTGGGGCCAATGTAATCCTTGCACATCAATTTTAAGGCATGGTACCTAAAAGTATCTAAATTTAAGATTCAAGATGGCCATACCAGAGGAAAAAGAAATTGAACATCTACCGTTGAAAGATTAGCATGGCTGCAAGTCTTGTATTAGGATAAGGGTTTTGGATTTTCAGTTCATCCCAATGACAATGATCTTATAAATTTTTTGGATGACATAGAAGTATCAAGGAAGAGCCCACGAATGTTTCAATGGCAAGAATTTCTTTTCCCAATATTTTCTCTTGTATGGCACATTCGAATCTTAGATCCGGCTCAATTTAGGGCCGAATGCCCTAAAATGAGCTCTCAAAACAGATTAATTGGATGGATTTCTAACAAACATTCCTTAGCATAAGTTTCCAGCGCAGGTACTTATTGCGCAGGAAATCCCACATCCCACCGACTTCATTCATGACACGTGTAAAAGATTAGAGCAGCGGCGGGAGCGGATTAAGACCGACCCGGGATCCACCAAGGTGGGTGGGAACCTGACGGTAGGGCACTGTGATGCATGTGATTATATCCACGCCGTCCATCCATCATCATAGCATGGTTAGAAAAACAAAGTTGATTCAAACTTAGGTGCACCATAATATAAAACAGTGGTAATTGGTTATTAAAAATTTTCCTTGGACTACAAAAGTTTTAGATCAAGCTGATATTTGTGTGATCTATTCATTCAAATCTTCGTAACCGTATTAACATGTTCAATTACAAATAAACATTCAAGTGGTCCATGAAGTTTTTAATGGTGGGATTCAACCACTATGGTTTGGCTGGACAATGTCGATTTAAGACATACATCACTTCGAGCCCCACAATCAGTAAGCGGGATCCATAGCTTAATTGAATGCGGATTTCCTATCAAAGCTAGTCTCCTGCGCTGGAATGTTTGGTGGGGCATATGGTAAAAAATTAACTTGTTCATTCGATTTTAGCTTTTCTATATTACTTTAGGACATGAGACAAAATTGACCAAAATTCGGGATCTACTACGCTGAGATGTTAGATGGGGTACAATGATGTTTGTCGAAAATTCACCTTGCTCATTAGTTTTTTGTTTTTTCATATCATTTTAGGACATAAGGCCAAAATTTGAGCATGTCCAAGCTAAAATAATAATAATAAGAGAAAAAAAAGTGAAGAAAAAAAAAAAAAGAGAATAAATTTACTAGAGTTGAAACCTTCCTGAAACCGACATTGATGTTTATATGTTATTAAAGCTTGATGAAGTGAAAACACCTTAAACTTAGCCTGATTATAAAACTTTGTAGTGGCATGAATGTTTCAAACTTGAATTCTCACTATTTCCTCTTTACCTGAGCGTTGGATTACCTCAGTTTTAGTTTTAGATCTTAAAATGAACATTCAAAACGGATGGACGGTGTGGATTTCTCACAAATATTACGGTGGTCCCACCTAGCATCCTAGGACAGTAACTTGCTGGGAAAGCATTCTCAGGAAACCCGTGTCGGTCTCACCTAAACCACTGCGGCAGGTGGTCCTTTGTGCTGCTGCCACGTGGTGGGTGAGCTCATTAGGGTTCCCACTCCAAAACCTTTAAATAAAAGGGTTACGAGATTCGGCCGCTGCCATCGCCTCATCCCCTCCCTCTTCTGAATTTCATGACTGATCTCTAAAACCGTCTTCTTCAGGTACGTTTCTTTCTATCAAGTTATCGACGGGAACGTCTCAGCCGCAGCTATTCGTAGATGAGATACCGTGCAGCTAGCTGTTTGTGGGACCATCTTGAAGGTGTTGCCCCACTATGAAAATAGGCCGATCCAATCATCCGGTGGGCCACAACAAAGAAAATAATGGAAAACCACCCATGAACCTCCAACTTCGCTCGGTGGCCCACCTGATTCTTGCGATTTTTTATTTTTTATTTTTATTTTTTTTAATTTTAGGGTTTAGGGTTTTTAGGGTTTCTGGTGGGACAACTGTGATGAACGGATTAAATGCCCCCACACACGCCACGATCCCCTCCCCCCAGCTAGTTTCCCGGTTGTTCATCTACATCTAGTTGCCGGCGAGGCATTCCTTCATACAACCATCGAGGCAAATACCGCCGCGAAAATATGGCGATATTGGATGGTTCAGATCATTTGATTGATGCGATTCTTACATGTTTAGCTAACAATCTTTAGTTGATGTTTTGACTGTCCGATGCATCCAGAGCTACTTCTTTTTTTCTTTTTCTTTTTCTGTTTTTTTTTTTTGGGTAAATAAAACTCCATGCTGATCTAGGTCTGGCCGAGATAAATAAACCGATAACCTGTTAAGGTGCCCCTTATAAATGTTTCATCTCATTTTAATTATGTATGAGGTGCACTCTGGTGGCCCACCGTGAAGATATGGGGTCCACATGGTATGTTTTTTACATCCAACCCGTCCATTGGATGTTTCCCCTTAGGTTACCCCACGGCCTGAAAAGATGTTTGATCCAAAACTATGGTGGGCCACAGCACAGGCAACAAGGTGGGACCGTGGGAGGTGGATCAGGGGAATCTCACCCTTGATTCTCACCTGGGCCCACATGAGTTGGAGAGAAGCCTTAATTTGTGTCCTGACCCTTCATCCAGGTAAGCGACTAAACGGTCTGAATTCCACATACACAATATGATGGGCTTGCCATGAAAATCAAACTGAGCGTCCCCTCTAAAACTGTCCTGTGTTGTAGCCCCGAGTTTCAATTTGGGCTGATATTTGGGCCCTAGGGGTAAGATAGACGTGGATCAGGTGGTGTTGGCGTGGTGTTGCCAACATCACCCCCAGTGGTGGTGTGGGGCCCAATGTGATGTATGTGTTTTTATATCCACACCATCCATCTGTTTTACCCCCCTCATTTTAGGGCTTCCCAAAAATGAAGTAGATCTGAAGCTAAAGTGGACCATACCACAAGAGACGATGGTGATAGAATGCCCACCACTAAAAACTTCTTGTGGAACACAAAAGTTTTGGATCATGCTGATATTTGTGTTTTCCCTTCAGCCAGTTCTGAGTGACCTTGTAAACAGGTTGGATGACAAATTAATGTTATGGTGGGCCCTAGAAAGGTTTCAAGGGTGGGTGTCATCATCATGTTGTTTCTTATGGTGTGGTGCGCTTAAGTGTCTAATCTACTTTGTTTTTTGGGTTCATGCCATTAAATGAGCTAGAAAAACAGACGGATGGTGTGGATATAAAACACGTCACATTGGGCCCCATAACGTCCAACACATGAACACACCACCGCTGGGGGTGGTGTTGGCAACACCACCTAATTTGTGTCTAGGGTAAGTTGAGGCGATGCTTCGGATTGACGGGTTGGAATTGTGAATACATCACATGGAGGCTACTCGTCCTTGGTACCAATGGATTGTACCCATTATGAATTAGAGATCATATTTCTTCCTATTAAGAATTAAAAATAATCTGGATAACCAACCATTATGATTCCCTAGAGATGCAAAGGGCCTGTTTTAGTGCTATAGCTTAGGTTCTATTTATTAATATTAAAATGAAGTAGTAGTACAAAGGACTACCCGATAACACGAACATACAAACAAATGACACTTGACATTACATTCTTATCACGTAGTCAGTTGGAGATTAGCAAGTTTATCGGGCGGGTGCCATTTATGTAATGAAATCAGCATATCTAGTGAAAAAGACCAACCATCATAACTACGAAAGATCCCACCAATGCCACCTTTACCAGAGTTCACTTAGGATGAGCCATCAAAGTAAAGTTTGACTCATCCCTAGAGCTGGGCACAGGACGACTCAACTCGTTCATATCCGACTCGACTCAAATTAAGTGGGTGAGTTGATCCGAACCCAGTAGACTTCGTCCAATCCGAACTCAAACTGAGTCGAGTTCGGGTCACCCAGTAACTTGACTCGACTCGAAATCCGACTTGACTTGAAATCCGACTCGATACTGACTCGACTCAATTCAAAATCCAACTCGTAATTAAAAAAACCTAGATTTGACGTTTCAGATTTGAGATGCCATGTAGCTGATGGAGAGGTTGCAATTCCAACAGGTGCACTTAGGTTCTAAGTTGTGATTTTAGCTCGTGGATACCCACCACACCCGAGCCGACTCAGTGTTGACTCGACTCGACTCGACTCGGTACTTGTGACCGGGTCAGACTCAGTTTGGGTTAGTCCAAGCCAGACCCGGACTCGGATCGGGTTAGGCATGCTGGAGTTGGTACCGAGTCGGGTCGAGTTCGGGTTAAGTTTATTTCAAAACCGAGTTGAGTCGAGTCAGCCTTAACTTGGTCTGACTCGACTCAATGCCCAGCTCTACTCATCCCGTGTTATGTTGGTGCCATTTGAGTCCATAGTCATGTTGCTTTGGGTGATTATGTTTATGTTGAATGGGTGCCATGCACATAGATTTGGGATGGATGCATGATTGATATTTGTATCCGAAACTCCGTACTTGGGGAATGTATCCTAGACCTCACGGGGTTTTTGCTTTTTCTTTAAAATGCTTTTGAGCTTCCTTGTCTTCCAAATTTTCCATGGAGTGTAGGCGATGGCTGCTTTCGAAATGAATTCGAATTGGGTATTAAATGCAGTTGGTGTTGCCCAATTTAGCAGGCCTTACAAGATTCGATTGTTATGGTTGTTGGATGGCATTAGTCAGTTGCAACCATAGATGCCGACCAAAGTCGTAGTTTATGGATAGTTGTTGAGCCAATTCCATAGGGTTTAGTTAGAGTTTAATGGAAAGCATGATCTCTCGATGAAGAGCAGACTAACGAACACGGTACCGTGTTTCCTTCGCTTATCATCCACCACCTTCACCTCCACCTCCACCTCCACCATCTGAAGAGGGCTTACTAACATCTCCTAGTCGCCCAACATTCACTTTATAGAATTTCAAAAACTCATGAAATGATACTCTTGTGGATACAAAATGGAGCCCTTTCTTTTCAATACAACACAAAAGAGTACTATTTGTGAAATTTGGCAATTCTACTCACAATAAAAATTTCAAAATCACCCGACAGGGTTAGGGCGAGTGGCCAACACGTTGGTTTGCTCCCTACAGGCATGGGTTCCACTCCCCTCCCCGACATTACCTGATGCATGTGGTTGCGGGCGATTGCGTGCATCCACAAGGAATAATCACGCCTAAAGAATGGGGGGCGGGGATACCCTGTGTTCTAAAATTAAAAAAAAAAAAAAACCAAAACCACCAAATATTTCCTTCCACTTTTTTTTTTTTTTTTTTTGGGAAAGGTGACACTACCAGGGATTAAACCCCGCATCACGCATGCACACTACACTCTTTCCTTCCACTCTTGAGATGGTCGTGGGCCAAATGTAGCTTAAGGGCTCATTTGGATTCACTAAAATGGTGGGATAGGAAACAAAGTTTCTCAAGAAACCATCTTTCCGTTTGTAAACACCAAAGCTATGAGAAATGATAGGAAATTCAATTTCCCAAGCAGCCTTGTTTTCCCACAAAATTGGCTTTTTATTTTCTCAGCATGACCCTCTGGAAAGGAAGTTTCCTCCAACTTGATTTCGATAGTGACCCTTTCGTTGAGAGTGGATTCAGTGCGGATCCATCCTCACGCAAGATGGTGCGGCACTTACTGTGGGGCTCACCTTGATGTATGTATTCCATATCCTTACCGTCTATCTGCTTTGTCAGATTATCTTAGGACATGAGAAAAAAATGAAGCATATCCAATTCTCAGGTGGGACCATACCATAGAAAAAGGTGGTGATTGACTATTAAAGGGCCACAAATTTTGGATCAAGTTGATTTTTGTTTTTAGCCTTCATCTAGGTTTATGTGACCATATCAATAGGTTGGATTACAAATAAACACTACAGAAATAATACAGTGGGCCCTAAGAATTTTTTAATAGTAGGTCATTCAATCATCATTGTTTCCTTTAGTATGTTCTACTTGAGATTTGGATATTCTTCAATTTTAGGCTCATGCCCTAAAATGATTTGAAAAAACTGATGAACGGTGTGGATGTGGAATACATACATCAAGTCGTGCCACACCTAATCTGCTCCCCTTCCGGTACAAAATGGGTGCTGGTTGGTGCAGGAAAGTCTCTGTGATCCCATCATGATGTATGTCTTTTATCCACACCGTCCATCCATTTTGCCAGCTCATTTTAGGGCATGAGCTCAGAAATGAGGCATATCTAAATCTCAGGTGGACCACACTTTAGAAAACAATGATGATTGAATGTCCACTATTAAAAACTTTCTGGGGGCCACGAAAGTCTTGGATCAAGCTGATATTTGTTTTCCCCCCTTCAGATAGGTCTGTGTGACCTAATTAACAAGTTGGATGGCAACTAAACATTGCAGTGGGCCTTAGAAACTTTTTAGTGGTGGGCATTCAAACGCCATTATTTCCTATAGAGATTTCAATCTGCCTCATTGTTTGGTTCATGCCATTCAACGAGTAGGCAAAATGGATGGACGAAGTGGATACATCATGGTGGGGCCCACAGATCTTCTCCGACACCTTCCAATTTCCTTCCTATTGGAGGGGTCACTGCCGTATCCTGACTCAAATTACTCTTTTGGAATTTTCCTAAAATTAAGATCACTCTTGGAAACTATCACACAAGGTGTTCTGTATTGGTAACGGTGGCAGTAACGGCCACCACCGTTACCTTTACGATATGGGTCATAACGGCTGTTACAGCCCCCGTAACGGCCGTTATGGTCTCTCTTATTTATTTATTTATTTATAAATTGAAAAAGAAATCCCGAAAAACATGTATCTGCCTCGTAATGTTGATTAAAAAGAATGGAAAACCAGTATTTGCCCCATAACAGACAATTACGGGGTTGTTATGGCCTTTATAGGGACGTAACGTGTCATTAATGGCAATTACGGGTCATTTTTTTCCATAAAGGTTGTTTTGACCGTTATGACCTTGTAACGTGTAACGATTGCCACCGTTACCTTTACGTAACGGCGTTTATTGCACACCACTCTCACACGGCCTCATTGTGCTCTCTATGTCCAATCCACCCCATCTAGAATGATCATTCCTCAATGTTACGCACTGAGACGAAAAATCAGCCTTATCCACAACCTAGGTGGGCCACACCACAAGAAACTATGTGAGCCACACATGTGTTCAAGTTGGACGATTGGCCACTTTTTCTAACCATCCATCTTTCTCAGATGGTGTGATCTACAACTGGATTTTTTTTTTTCTTTTCGTTCCACGATCACAACCATTCTTCCTTACACTAGTGTGATCTACTATCGGATCGACAAAAGAATATGATTTTTTTTTTTTTTTTGGTCCATGATCACAATGTACAGTATCCTGATGGATCTCTTGGCTTGCTTAAATGTGTGCCAAGCCCCTCATGGTTGCTGTGATGAGATCTATCCACGAGATTGTACTGTTTTTTAATCTTGGCCTCCTAATCATCCATATGTCCAATAGATGGGACGCGGATTTCCTGCAAAAGCCTTTCTCAGGAAGTTCCTGCGCTGTGATCCTAGGTGGGGCCTACAGTGATGTTTTTGAGAAATCAACACCGTCCATCCCTTGTGGGAGCTCATTTTAGGACATGCGACCAAAAATGAGTTGGATCCAAGACTCAAGTGTGTCTGACAAGAGGAAAACCGGGGAAAGAGTTTCCTACCGTTGAAACTTTCCTGGGATCTTCCTTGATATTTATATTCCATCCAAACCGTTTATAAGGTCATTCCCACTCGGATGAATTGAAAAATCCAAAAATATCTCCTGATATGAACCTTTGTGGCCATAAGAATGTTTCAAACGGTGGTCACTAAATATAAACTGTTTTCCCTGGTACGGAGAGTTTTGGATACATCTCATTTTTTGTATCATGTCCTAAAATGACCTCCCAAAACGGATGGACGGTGTGGATTTATAAGAAAAATCGCCGTGTGCCCCACCTAGCATCCGAGAGCAGGAATGCGAAAATCCGCGTCCCAATAGATGGGAGCAATTGATCAAGAGATTGCCACTCTTTAAGTGTATTTTTTCAGAGTTAGGCTTATGTGATTATCGATCACATGGTGGCCTTCCTGAGTTTTGGATCAACTTAAGTTTCAGTTGTAAAATAAATAGGGAAAGGTGCACCAATTGTAGCTAAAAGAATTTCTCCATAAAAAATTATTTTGCCAAACATATGATTTGGAAAAAGACCTCGATTTTCTTGAGAAAATGTTGTTGATAAACAAACATTAGAATACTATTTCCTTTCCCACACTTTCATGGAAATAAGGTTTCTTGAGAAATACAATTTCCTTTCCCATCTTTTCCACAAATCCAAACTGGCCATAAGGTTATTTTTTCATATGAAAATTTTAAAAATATTGTTTCTCGAAAACCCAATGATTGATGAGCCACACACCAACAACACAATGTTTCTTTTATTTGCTGAGAGAGCCCAACTAAGTGGAGAAAATTCCGAAGCTCTGTTTTCCTGGAGATGATATGCCAGAGCAAGGAGAACTAGAATATGGTAGAGCCATGAAGCATGTCCCTGTAGTGAACGTTAGAGATCAATCAGGGTTGTCCATGTAGCGAGCCTATCATGGATGGCTTATGTATCAAATATTATGCAATAAAACATTTTCTCCCCATCACTTTTCTTGACTTTCCCTCATGTAATGTGGACCATCAAGCATTTTAGTTTTCTATTGTTGCTTCTGATGACCTTTGATCAAATGGCTAGGGTCACTCAATCTGTATATTTCTAACCATTTGCCATCTTTAGTACCAGCAACTGTACGTATGGTCCCACCTCTTTCATTTTCTGGTTCATCTCCCCCCATTCCCCTGGAAAATTACAACAAATTGATGGTGTCTGGGGCCAATAAATCTTGGTTATCCAAGTATGGACATTTTCTCATGTTTCATGTCCAAACATGATGACATTGTTCAAAAATCACGAACTCGGACTTGACTTGGTCGAGCAAGTGGAGGATGTGCGGAAACCAAAAGGCCAATTTTGGCCTTTTAGGGATTTTTTTGTGGAGACTCGGAGAGTCGGATTCGATAGTGACCCCTCAGGTACTGAGCTCAGTACTAGTCGGTGCTGTGGGCCCCACTATAATGTATATGTTTTATCCACTCCGTCCATCCACTTTACAGCATAGTTTATGTGCATGAATCCAAAAATGAGACAGATCCAAATCTTAGGTGGACCACACCACGGGACAATGGTGATTGAATGCCTACCATTAAAAATTGTCTGGTGGCTGCGAAAGTTCTGGATCCAACTGATATATGTGTTTTCCCTTCATTCAGGTCTGTGCGACCTTATCAACGGGTTGGATGGCAAATAAACATTACAGTGGGCCCCAAAAAGTTTTTAATGGTGGCCGTTCAATCACTACTATGTCCTCTGGTGTGGTCCACCGTAGACTCAGATTTGTCTCATTTTTGGGATCATTTCCAAAAATTCTGTCCGAAGTGAATGGATGAAGTTGCTTAAATATATACATCAAGGTGGGGCTCACGCAACTTTACCGGCACCGACCAACTGAATCCAAGTCCGCTTGAAGGATTGGTTTTGTTTGGATTCTTCTGTGGGGCCCACCTAAATGTGCGTGTTGTATATTCACATTTCCCATCCATTTTTCCATATCATTTTAGGACATGAGCTCAAAAATGAATTAGTTCCAAATCACAGGTGGGCCATACCATAGGAAATAGTGATCATTGAACGACCACCATTATAACTTTCCTAGGGTCTACGGTAATATTTATTCACCATCCAAATTACTGATAATGTCACACAGACGTGGATAAAGGTGATTGACCATGAAATATTTTATGTGGGCCACAAAAGTTTTGGATCAAGGTGATAATGGCACTATGATGATTTCAATGGCGATCGTTCAATGATCAATGTTTCATGTGGTATGGCCCACCTGATATTTGGATCTACTTCATTTTTTGGTCTATGCCATAAAATGAGCTGGAAAAATGGATGGGTGGCGTGGATATGCATCACATTCATTGAGGTGGGCCCCATCACAAAAAAAAAACATTATTGATCCAAAACTTCTGTCCCCCAACAAGTTTGGATCCTGTGTTGTGCTCTATCGGAGGTTTGGATCTTCCATATTTTTGGTCTCATACGTAAAATGAGCTGGAAATTTTGATGGACGGCTGGATAAAGCACATATCATGGTGGGGCCCACAGAGCTTTCACACCAATTACATGGCAGGTGTTGAGGTCACCAGCCAATTCGAATCCCGCTTTAGCGTATTGAGTAAACTTTGTGGGCCTACCATCATGTATATATATTATCCATGCCGTCCATTCGTTTTTACATATCATTTTAGGACATGATCCAAAATTGAATCATATCCAAGCTCAAGTGGACCAAACCACAGGAAAGAGTGTGCATTCATGTATATGTATTATCCATGCTGTCCATCCGTTTTTACATATCATTTTAGGACATGGTCCCAAAATTAAATTATATCCAAAGCTCAAGTGGATCACACCGTAGGAAACAGTGTGCATACAATCTACGAACTGAATTAAGCTGAATCAAACCGAGTTGAATCAAGCCAAGCCGAGCCGGTTCTGCCTTGGTTTGAGCTTGGTTTGTTTTTTCAAACGGGCTTTACTCTGTGGCTTGGTTTGGTTCGAACTTCTATTCGAACCAATCCATGCCGAGCTTTCGAGCTGGTTTGTGTCCAGCTCTAGCGATGATTGAGGTTCATAGTATATATGATTTTTAGACCGTAACTCATATATGAAGTAGCCAACTTGATTAGCTGTTCCAATCACACTAGGTATCATCACATGCACAGAGGAAACAATAGAGATGAGCAAAGCGCAAATTGTCTTAACAAATTTATATTGGGAGAGAATCACACCATGTCGTGTTATCATGGTCCATCCAGACACTTGGACACCAATTACAAGATCCAGGCTATCCATTGGATGCAACATACATTTCATGTGTTATTGTGAAAAATTCAGACTGATCGGTTGATCAAATAAATTCATAAGATGGCCTTTTTCATTTCCATTTTTTTTTCAAGCAATGGATGGGATGATTAAGATGGCCTAATAAAATTGCTGCCTTAGAACCCTAATGAATCCATGATGGTGCCTATTGAATAAAAGTATCACATTATTGATTGGACCTATTTTTATACTAAGGGCCTTTATTCTCTATATGTACTATTGATTGGACCTATTTTTATACTAAGGACCTTGATTCTCTATATATACTATTGATTGGAGGTAGGTTAGAATGGTTAGATTGGTGTGGTTTATTCACAGTAGGGCATAAAATGTATGCTTGAACCAACGTATCATCTGGATCTTAAAATGGGTGTCCAATTATCTTGATCGAGCTTGACTGAACCATGTGAATATTTTTAGGAGTCTCAGTATTCTTTAATTACAAGAAACATTGTAATCAAGATGCTTCATTGGTAGGGTTCCTTTGCCTCATGGTAGAGGTGGTGAGTTCTAACCTCTGCCTTCCATCTTTTTACCTAAAATATTCACTCTGCAAAACTCTCTTAGGTAACAGAAAATCGGCCAGTCCACTAAGTTGATGCAAAACGGGGGCAGGCTTAAAGGAGTCTTGTAGAAGAACTCAAGTCTTTGTTTTATTTTATAGGTGGTGGGTTCAAACGTCCACATTGCATTGTTTACCCGACTTTTTCACTCTACAAAACTCACCCGAGTAACATGAAACTCATCTAATCCGTGGAGTTAGTGCGAAACTATGAAAGTTTAGGGGAAGTCTGGTGAGTCTTGTAACAACCTGAGTCATGTAGGAACTTGGCATGTTTTCGTGCCAATCCGAATTGATCTCATACTGAGTTGATTCACCGAGTTTTGAAACAATGCGTTAAGATAGGGGTATCAAATAAATCAAGTGTATATTTATTGTATTAATACTTTCACTACTAGTATCCTTTGTAAAAAATAAAAATAAAAAAATTAAACTTCACAAAGTTTTTCTTTTTTCTTATTTCCCTATATCTTCCAGTTTTGAAATCCATTTTCATAAAGAAATGATTTTTTCCACAGGAAAATGGTGGATGCTGGCGTTAATGTTCTCTTGGATAAATTGGTTACATTCCTTGCAAGCGAAGGTTATTGTTTACTTGAATTTGATGAACAGTTTGAGGAAACAAAGAACAAGCTTCGTAACGTGCAGAGCTATGCCAAGGAAGCTGATCGGGTGAAGAGAAAAGATAGGAAAGAGATCCTCAAGACAGTAATGAGTGACATAAGAGAGTTGGTATATGATGCTGAGGATGTAATAGCAGATTGCAAGCTTCTATTCCTGAAAAAGGTCGAAGGGAGTGCACTGAAATTTCTGAATTATTGCTCTCCTACCGTTATGCAATTTATTTGTCGGATGGTAGAGCGGTTGAGTAAAATAAATCAAGGAATAAGAAAGGTGAAGGAGAGGATACCCTACTTGGGTATAGTGGTGGTTGGAATAGTTGGAATGGGTGGAATTGGAAAAATATACTTGATCAAAAGTCCTATTTGGGTACAACAGTGATTGGAATAGTTGGAATGGGTGGAATAGGTAAAACCACGCTCGCTCAAAAGATATATGGTAGTATGCGTGAAAAACTATTTTAAACATTCTTTTTTGTTTTATGTTTCTCAAAGCTTCAAATTAGATGGACTATTGAAGAAGACGCTAAAGAAAATAAACGTAGTAGATGAATCTAATTGGGGCTACTGACAAAAGAATGTATCGTACCCAAATTCTTTCTGATGAAGATAGTTGGTCCTTATTCAGCAAAGTAGCTTTTGCAAGAAACAGAGGTAAATGCATGAATTTGGACTTCGAGGGATTTGATAGGGAGATAATTGCGACATGCGGTGGGCTTCCTTTGGCAATCAAGATTGGAGGTGGAATGATGTTGGCTAATGGCTATTCTATCAATGAAAGGAGGCGAATATCAGAGCACCTAAAGGAGGAGTTGGGAAGAGACGGGAAAATGACATTAGAGATGGAGAAGAATGTTTTGCAGAACTTTCTAATATCAAAGTATCCAAAGGAGGAATTCGTAATCAGTAAGAAAGATGAGGAGGCGAATATCAGAGCACCTAAAGGAGGAGTTGGGAAGAAACGGGAAAATGACATTAGAGATCGGAGAAGAATGCTTTGCAGAACTTTCTAATATCAAAGTATCCAAAGGAGGAATTCGTAATCAGTAAGAAAGATGAGCTGGTCATTTCAAGGCTAGAGATAAGCTATGAAGAGCTCTTGGCACATTTAAATCCTTGCTTGTTGTGCCTTGTTATGTATCCTGAAGATTTTGAAATATTGGTTTTCTACATATTATATGAGTGTAGGGTGAATTTGTGAGGGTTTTGTTTGGGGAAGAAACAGGAAAATGACATTAGAGGTCGAGAAAAATGCTTTGCAGAACTTTCTAATATATGTTTGATGCTAGGGCTGTCTAAAGACGTGTTTGAAAGATGCTTCTATTATTCATGCAAACTGCATGATATGGTTCTGAATATGGTTATAAAAATAGCAGTGCAGAGAACATTTGAGCGTGTTTTGTGGAGCTAGGCCCACATTCATTGTTCAATCGCACTGTGTAGGAATCTTTAGGAATGCAGATTATTTTGGAGGCAGTTCCAAGCTGCCGACATTGTTTGGGATGAACGTTGAGAGCAGAGAGATAATTTCAAATGTAAAAACAAAAGTCTGTGAGTTAAGGTTGTTGAGGGTGTTGTATCTTTCAATTGGAACTCTTATGTAATCTTCAGATTTTATGTATATAGTCACAAGATTAGAGAAGCTGACTGCCTTCCCCATCTTTAGGGGTGATTCTATAGAATGCATGCCAGAAGGGCTTGGAAAGCTTTCAAATCGAGAACTCATGTCTTGGTGCTAGAGTTCTTGAATGAGTTGAAGCTCTTTTTCTTTTTTCTTTTTTCAGAAGGGCTGGTGTCTTGAAGTTCTCTGTTGTCCTTTTTTTTTTTTTTTTTGGTAATGCACCTAAACAAACGCACCACACTCGAACCCATGACCTTAGTGTTGATAGGCACTCTTTATCAACCAATGAACCATGAGTTGGATCCTATCTAAAGCTAAGTGTCATTTTCACTGGACATTTCAGCTGATGGAATTTGGAGGAAAGGAGGTGGCCAGGCTATACCCAGTCAAGTGAAAAAAAAAAAAAAAATCATGGGATGGAGCATTGAAATGGTGATGAGGAAAACATTTAAGGCTCTGTTCAATAGATGTCTGAAAATGAGATCATCTCATTTTAGTTAGCAGTAATTATGTATTGGAGATCTTGATTTAATAATACAATGGTAATCATGTAATAAAGAGAAGATCTCCAAAACCTAATTAATGAGATAAACTCATATCTAGTCATCTGTTTGGGCCACCATCCATTCGTTTAATGCTTTAGAACAAGCTCTTACTGTGCTTCATTCCATCAATTCTAGGGGCATTTTTCATGAGTAGTGACTTCGATGCTCTTCCATGGTGTGATGGTTGATACGCACATGCTGAGAAACCATGCTCGTGCTATGAAAGTGAATCAAATTACATTATCGATACCGTGGGGTCCAACGAGATTAATGGACAGTTGAGATGAAACCGTTCCAACGAGATTAATGGACGGTTGAGATGAAAACACCCAGCAGTCCAATTTCAACAAACAAATGGTCATAAATTAGTGCTCTGGGTCATTAAATCAATCTTATTTAGGAGATAAGACCTCTATAGTGCTTCCTGCAATTGAATGGTTTGATTTGAATTAATATTTGCCACGTGTATGATTTCTTAGTGCCTGTGTATCAACCATCACGCGCAACACCAGTATCAAATAAACTCTCAATCATACATATTGTGGCATGGCAATAGCTAACGTGTTCATGTCATGAATGGGAAATGGTTATAAATAAATTAATCATGCATGGTTATGCCCGCATGAATTCCGTGTATCCAAACACAGTGCTATGCCCACAGGTACATCTACACTTCATTTCAAGTATCAACATGTAATGTATGTGATACATCCTAGCGGTCGATCTGATGGTTACACTGCATAGATGATCTGATCAAAGTAAGTGTGCCTTCGGAAAAAAAAAAAAAAAAAAAAAAGAAAAGAAAAGAAAAGGACGGATGGTTTATAAAGGCTTTCCAACGGCTCACATTCAACACGGAGGTGGCCTTATTATGAGACAAGCCTGATTATTCGGCCAGGTCATCCACATAGAAGGGCCCACCTGATGAATGGTTTGGAAATCAAGACTTACCCACACCCAAGACGAGATGAGCCTTATGGATGTATATAGAGATGTGCCTGGACCCACTCTGATGTTTGTGAGAAATCCACTCAGTCTATCCGTTTTCGAGCTCATTTTAGGACATTAAACGAAAAATGAGGTGGATCCAAAACTTAAGTGGGCCACACGAGAGGAAACAGTAGGGATTCAGTGTGCACCGTTGAAACAATCTAATGGCCATAAAAGTTTTGTATTAGGCTTTTTTTTTTGTGTTTTCACTTCATCCCATTGGGATTGACCTTATAAACGGTTTGGATGGCATATAAACATAAGGTGGAGCCCAGCAATGTTTCAACGGTAGGAATTTCTTTTCCCAAATTTTCCTCTCGTGTGACCCAGTTGAGCTTTGGATACATCTCATTTTCGGTTGAATGTCCTAAAATAAGCTCTAAAAACGGATGGACGGGGTGGATTTATCAAAAGCATTACGGTAGGCCCCACCCAGCATCCTTGCGCAGGAACTTCCTGGGGAAGGCTTTCGCAGGAATTCCGCCTCCGTCCATTTCTGGGTGCAATACAAGAGTATCTCAGACAGAGAAGTTCCAGTATGGTCAGAAACTGTCCCAAGCGAATTGTCTCCTAGGTGGGCCCATGATGCCTATACTCCAGATGGTTAATATGGGAAACGGATTGGCTACTCCCCCTGACACCAGCCAATGGCTGATGGTTGGTGCTCTATCGGTCCCACCATGATGTATGTGTTTCATCCATGCCGTCCATCTATTTTTACAGATCATTTTAAGATATGAGGCCAAAAATGAGGTATATTCCAATCTCAAGTGGACCACATTACAGGAACAGTGTTGAATGAGTGTCGAACATTAAAAACATTTTGGGGGCCATAAAAGTTTTGGATCAAGTTGATTTTTGTTTTTTCCCTTCATCTGGGCGTGTATGACCTAATCAACAGATTGGATGTCAAATAAACACTACAGTGGACCTAAGGAGAATTTTAATGGTGGATATCCAATCACTATTGTTTTCATGTAGTGTGGTCTACCTGATATTTATATCCCTCTCATTTTTGGGTCAAAACCTAAAATTATCTGTAAGAATGGATGAACGGAATGGATGAAACACATACATCATGGTGGGGCCCACAGAGCACCGACCACCAGCCCCGGGGATGGTGTCAGGGGGAGTAGCCAATCCGTTTCCGTTAATATGTTATTCCCCAGCATGGGTGGGTGATGGCAAAAAATTTCTTGGACTATGGCATCCAACCAATCCAACATTGATCAACGAGCCCCAATGTGGATGGGTGATGACTGAATAAATAAAATAAAATTCTCAGATTGGGTGATACATGTAATCCAACCGTTGATCTTGCAAGCCCCACCATGGATGGTGATGCCCCACAATCCTATTAGGTTTTGAGGACCTTAACCATCCCATCTTTGCACATCATCATCTATTAACCATCTATTTTCTGGACAAGGGTCAAAGGCATCCATCTGAACTCAAAACTGTAGCCAGTTCCAACATGAGATTCATTTATCTGACAAAGAGCTTTTACTACAGGAGAGTTGTTGGGGAGTTCATGCGAATAGGAATTGATTTAAATTGGAATCACTAAGGTTTTCAAAACAAGTGTCTTTTGGTGTATTTGATGTGAATTAGATTTCAATTCACACTAAATACACTCTCTCAAATGCATTTACTTCATTACTTCACACCAACTATCATGAAATACACTCCTAAATGATCCCCAAAGCTTTTAGATGTAGACAATCACATGAGCAAGGCTAGCTACCGAGAAAGGTATTGGGATCTATGCAGACAAGAAGGGTGAGAGAGAGAGAGAGAAATAAAGACAATTTTATTAAAAAAGTAAGAGAGTGCCCATACGGGATGTGTGTGAGTTATTATTATTATTATTATTATTAAAAGAGAGACAGAATTATTATTATTATTTAAAAAATATTTTGTGAGTACATAGGATGGAGTACTCATGTGGATGTAGTGTGTGTATATATATAAAAAAAAAGTCATATAAAAGAAGACTTTTGATTTCTTAATGTTTCTAATATTAAGGAAAATTGGCAACTAAATACTTCAATTGAACTCAACAAAAGCTTGCTCAATACGATCCTAATTCATTAGGAATTGGTACCAATTTTCTTTGGATAAATCTTTACGGTAGGAAGAGTTTTCATGGAACCTTAAAAGTGCATTTGACGCTAAAAGCCGTGTTGAGTCAGCATGTGATACCGTCGCAACAAAGTCAAGGAGAACTTGCTGCTGACGCTCGATGCTCTCTCAGTATGTGATGGATGTTACGCATGCGATACCGTGTAAATCTGTACGTTGGGTCTTGAGTTGGGGAATTGACTGGCTTTCCACATGTTACCTTTCTTTATGGCTTTTTTAGGGCTACGAGGGTATTATGTTTCACCAGAGTTGCTACTAACTACTTACTTCGATACTAGAAGTACTTAGGATTGATAATCCGAAGATCCTTATCTTTGAGATGACTATTGAGTTTACATTTTAGAGATTTTGAGTAAGGGAACATGGTTATAGAGAGGAAATGTGTTAGGCATCTACTTTGCCGTACTGATGTACCATTTATACTTCATAAGATCTCACACACAAAAGATGTAATGTAATGCAATATTAATAATGGCCAATCGATCCAAATTTTTTTTATGGGTAGGATTTGATTATATCAACAGGCCGCAGAGCCAGGGCTGTACATCGAGCTGAATTGAGTCAAGGTGGGCCAAGCTTAGCTTGACTCATCCCTGCTCTCTTTGAGCTCAAGCTCACCCTCAAGCTTAAATTGAAGCTTGGCTTGTTTGTCAAACCTTTCAAGGTGAGCTATAAGACCCGTATCCTAATCGACCCTCTGTACGATTCGTTTTCAATGACGGCATATTACAGGGAGACTATATTGTCGAGTTTTGATCGCGATCCTATTTTAGTACCGCAATACCCTGAGACTTGTACCCTAGCGACCGTGCAGGCGCTACGATTCCAACGCCACGTGGCACACCCAATTTCGACCCCTAGATTAGAAGTTACAATTTTAGAACAATCTGAGGTGGGCCGCACAATGCATATGGGCTCCACTTGCACAAATCCTCATATTGTCAAATTAATCAAGCCATCAAGCAACCCATCCATCACTCATATCACTCTCTCCCCATCAGTCAAACAAACTCATGTCTTTATCATACAACTCATGCTAGCCATCATTATTTCTCTCTTTTTCTTCCCATTTTATCTCTCTCTCTCTTTATAATTCTATCTACGCAAAAATCTCTACCACAAAAACTCTCTAACTTCCTCACATTTCTACAAATTTCTAGTAAGAGTAGAGAAAGATTAAGAGAGAAAAGAAAGAAAAATTAGGGAGATATTAAGAGAAAAGAAAGAGAGCTTGTGAGACGATTATGAAGAAAAGAAAAAAGAGTGATTAGAGGAGGTTAGGTGTGGAGAGGAGCTTGGTGGACCATCCAAGCCGTCCGATCGACAATCTGGCCCGATCCGACCGTCCATCGTCACTGCGAGTGCATAAGAAGGTCAAAACCCTCCTTTTCATTGTGATTTTTCTATTTTGGTGTGCACACAAGGGTGGGACCCACCTTGATCATGTATAATTTGTATGGTGGACCCCATAGTGGCGGGGGGCCACCCCGATGGCCGAATTTCTTCCCTTGCTTCTCATTCTTTTCCTTTCTTTTCTCCTTCTTTTCCTTTAAATTCATGGTGTTGTGAGGCCCACAAGTGGGTCACGCTATTAGAGAGCGTGCCCCATACGCTATCATAGTGTGAACCACCTTGTGTGGCCCACTGTGATATTTATTTGCCATTTAAACCTATTGATTTATTTAATTACATCTGAATGGTAGAAATACACTAAAATTGATATGATTTAAAGCTCGTTGACCCACAATGACTTGTCCAATCTGATGGACGGAGTGGATTTGTTTAGGTGGACCCCACCACCTTATAAATAAAAGAAAGAAAGAGAGAAATGGGCAGATGCCAGACGTTGTTATCCAGCGTCACTATTAACGCATCCCCTTGGCGGGTGTTGGGACGAGGTCCACTCGTGGGACCCACCATGATGTATATGTTTCATCCATATCACCCATTCGTTTTCCATTCTCATTTTAGGCATTGAGCCCAAAAATTTAAATGGTCCACCAATCAAGTGGACCACACCAGAGGCGACGGTAGGGCTGGGAGCACCCCCTCATGTCAGCCATGCGGGCATGGGATGGGAGCGTCCTAGTCGTAGAACCCACCTTGATGTGTATATATTGGATCCACACTGTCCACATTTTTCTATAGATCATTTTAGGCTATGGGCTGAAAATGAGACAGATCCTAGGCCTGAGTGGACCATATTCAAGGAAACAAATCCCACTATTGAAACTTTTTAAGTCTCGTTATTATGTGGGAGTGTGATGAAAACTTGCCCAATCTTAGACTCCTTTGGTCCAAGGAGAGTTGAACGACAAGATGGATGGAGTGGATCATCCACTCGTGGACCCCACTCAGCATTAAACACACAAAAAAGGGAAAAAAAGAAAAAAAAAAAAAAAAAGAGAAAGAAATGAGATTTTTCCCACTATAAATCTCACCTTTAACCCACCGATTTTTTGAATCACCCAAACTTTACTTTCCGTAACTAAACCACTACTGTACGGATTAATTCTTTGTAGATGAAATACCCTTACTTTCATGGTGGCACTGTGATATTCACAATGCCACCGTGGGACTCTGTCTTGTCCATGGTGGCACCATCCACTACCAGAAAAAGGTCAAAGGCTATAGCCAAAGACATATCACCACAGATTATAACTGTAGCAAGGTCGTAGCCATTGGTAGCATAGCCATTGCTTCATTATATTCATAGCTACTAGTTCTATGGTTATGGATCTAACCCGTAGCTATTGCTTCTATTGCGAAAAGTACATACAACTACGGATAATTGACCGAGCCTAACATGAAATTGAGCGAGCTTCAATTGAAACTGGGCGAGCCTAACATGAAATCGAGCGAGCTTCACATGAAATTGAGAGAGCTTCACATGAAATTGAACGAGCTTCACATGAAATCGAGCGAGCCTAACATGAAATTGGCCGACAAGTTGGGCAAATTGGCCAAGAAGTAGGTCAAATGGACCGAGAACTCTGGCAAATTGGAAATCAAATTGCTCAGTACGCTCTTATCGTACTAAGTAAACTGAGTTGGGCCCACCTTGAATGTATGTGGTCTATCCACGTCGTCCATCCGTTTTTCCATCTAATTCAAGGGGTTAAGCCCAAAATTGAAGCATATCCAAAGATCAAGTGAATCATACCACAGGAAACAGTGGGGATAATCGTTTCCACCGTTGAAACTTTGCTAGGCCCTATAGTGGTGTTTTATTTTTCATCCAACCTGTTCATAGGATGATGTAGACATGGATGAATGGAAAACATATATACAAGCTTGATCCAAAACTTCTATGCCCTACAAGAAATTTTTTCGGTTTAAGTTTAGGGCAATTTGATCAAATATACCTATAGTGCGTGCTTTCTTCGATGGAGACACAATTTTCGTCCTTTCTGTAAGTGCTATAGTTTATATCCCTGTCTGTTGTCAAATTTGTGATGACAAAATCACTGTTATGTTATATATAACTTGCTTAAGTGAAGCTCTTTCAAGGATCAACATTCATGAACAAGCTAAGCTCACAACAAGCAAAGCTCACAAGTACAAGGATCAATCTTGAATGAAAGAACTGCTCATAAGACAAGACGCAAGCTGCATGACTTCAAGAAGAGTTCAAGGCAGTTTGTACAGTTTCAAGAAGAGTTCAAGGCAGTTTGTACACTTTCACGATTGAGCTACATCAAGGTTTGATCTACATCAAGACTTCAAGGCTCATACTTCAAGGTCTCTTATTCCTAATGTTTCAATGTCTATACTTCATGGTTGAGGTTTGATTGACCACAGGTTGACCTTAGAAGTAGGTCATTTCGGATACATAAACCGAATGTTTATTTTTCATGTAATTGGTCTGTTCTTCGACTAGTCCTAGGCCTTCTTCGACTAGTCCTGGACTTGCTTCGACCAGTCTAAGAAATTCCTCGACCAGTCGTGAGTTTGTTACAAATTCCGGATAAAATCTATTAGCCTTCGACTAGTCCAGGAATCTGTTCGACCAGTCGTAGGAACAGTGTCGACTGATCTTCGACCAGTTGTACAATCTTCGACTCGAAGTCCAGCGAAGATTTACAGGACCTACGACCAGTCGAAGGAAACCTACGACCAGTCGTAGGTGACCTACGACCAGTCGTAGGAGAGATTCGACCAGTCGTAGAACAGTCAGAGCATATCCTGCCGGATTTTTTAAATATCTGTTATGGCTTCGACTAGTCGAAGAGCACTCTAGACCAGTCGAAGACCCGATCTTCTCACCTATAAATAGTGCACGAATCTCAGAAGAAATCATCGAATTACTTAATCCTTTCAAGCCAATCTTCGTCGAACTTCTGAGAATTAATTCTGTGCTCCATCTAAGCTAAGTGTGCTTATTTAATATTCTCTTTCCTTAGCTTTATTTAATTGATTTTGTTTCTACTATTCCAATCTGATTTGATAAGAAGAATTGTTATTCCCTTTCTTTAGAATCAAAATCAATTAAGGCAAGCCCTATTTGGTTTAATTTAAAATCTATTAGAATTAGAACCATTGTAATCGAGTACTGGACATTGAACTTGGACATTCAATCATCTACTTTGATTTGGTTCTACCGGGCTGCTACAACGAAGGAGATATTCAGGTATTTTACATATTGTAAATTCCTTTCTATTATTTTGGTTTCTTTTAAGATTTGCCAGAAAAATCTTGTTATATTGGTTATCTGAGGAAAGCCAGGAAAACTCAGAAGTGGGGTTTTTTAATTGTGTAAGCCCACATACAAAGACACAATTGTAAGGGTTTTGGGTGAACCTGGGAAAACCTATTTTTAGTGAACGCTAATATCCCCTGTGTGAGGATATTAGGAGTGGAGTAGCTTTTTGTGTGGCTGTTGTTTAACAGTTGGTGAACACACAGGCGAACCACTATAAACCCTTGTGTTTGATTGATTTATTCTTCTAATTTTTAATTATTCTTTTGTGGGATGTATGTATGGTGGTGAATGTTGTAATTATTTAATTCAAGCTTTGTGAGAATGTTGTAATAGCTTAGAATTTATTTTCTGCTATTCCTTTATCGCTTGATTTTCAATTTCATTTGAAAGTTGTTCAAGAGGTTGCCATGCCATTTTTATGGTGTATAAGTACCTAGAACAATACATTTTTAATTACAAGTTATTTCAATTCGAGTTTATATTTATTATTGTATTCCTCTTCGGTTTGAGACTTGATACAAAGATCTTTCTAGGAATAAGGTTGTCCTACCATAAACTCTGTTTTTGGTGTAAGGTTGTCCTTAGAACAACGTTTGTATCAACCTCTCAAGATCTGAATTTTGAGGTTACTTTAATTTACTGCATTGTAATTTACTTTGGCTATCATTTTCTTTTTATTTCCGCTGTTATTTTTTTTTTTTGGCATTGTCCTTTTCACCCCCCCCCCCCCCCCCCTCTAGGACATATAGCTTGGCCTTTTCACTTTCTTGACAAACTAAAATGAAGACAAAGAAATAACGATTTGGTGGAAGGGTTTCCTTATCTGAAAAAGATGGAAGATTTCATAAAATGGATTTTAGGTAGATGGGTATTGCTGTATGAAGAGGATAGAAGATTCTAGAAAATGGGTTTTAGGTAGAGGGGTATTATTGTATAAAGAGGAGAGAAGAATCCAGAAAATGGTAAAAAATGCATTTATAATGCAGGGGCATTTTCGTTTAGAAAAAGGCAATGGTTTAGTCTTGGAAAGTAAAGTTTGGGAGCGTTTAAAAAAGCCGGTGGATGAAATGTAAGATTTACAGTCAGAAAAATCTCAAAAGAAAGTAAAGTTGGGTGTTAGTGCCCAGCGACGTGAGGGGCAAAAGCCTCCTTGGGCTGCCCCCACTCGTGGATTGTCAAATCAATCAATCCATTAATCAACTCATCCATCACTCATGTCACACTTTCTCCTCATTAGTCAAATAAGCCCATGCATTGCTCATGCAATACATGCTTAGCCATCATTCTTTCCTTCTTTTTCTCCCCATTTTACCCATCTCTCTTTTCATAATTCTCTATCTACCCAAAAAATTCAACCATTAAACTCTCTAACTCCCTCTCATTTCTACCATTTTCTAACAAGAATAGAGAGATATTAAGAGAGAGAAAGAAAAATATTAGAGAGGATTAGGGAGAGATTCAGAGAGTAATAGAGAAAACAAAGAAAGATTAGGAACTGGATATCTAAAAGTTCACACATTTCTGGCCTTGTGCGTATCTTAATTTTCATGAGTATTCTAGAGAAGATCCCAATTTCTTTAAAAGCGGCCTCACTTCTTTACTCATATAGGTAGATCTATTAAAGATTATTTTGCTTCATCTCATCAAAGTCTGTTTATAGACCTATTAAGAGTTAGTACTCAGCCTCCTATGAAATACAGAAACCAAGCACTAGAGTTTTAGGAATAAGACTCAATTTATTTTTAGTGTATGTTTCAATTACATACTTGACTTGTTTGTCCCTTTGAACTTAACCTATATTTCAAAATTTAAGTAGGATTGTCATTAAGAGTGAAAGTTATTTCTTTATGCATCTTAGTCACATTTCTTTAGTGGTTCTTCTTATTTGATATATTGATAAACCTTTTGTTAATGGATTTGTTAAGTTTAGGATGGATTTAATATATTATACTGTGATTACTCAATCTCTGAGCAATCTTTTAACAAAGTTATGCCTTAGACCTACATTTCTACACTTGCCATTATAAGTCTTACTCATAGCATGACAAAGAGTAGCCTAATTATCACAAAAGATAGATATGAGAGGCGTAGGTTTTGGCCAATATGGGAGTTCCATCAGTAGGTATCTTAACTATTATTCCTCTTTACAAGCAGCACCAAGTGCTATAAACTCACTTTCTATTATAAAGTGAGATATGCACGTTTGTTTCTTCGATACCCATAATATTGCCCCTCCTCCAAGAGGGAATATCTAGCCACTTGTAGATTTACATTTTATGTTATCTGCATGCCAACTTGCGTCGTTGTACCCTTCAAGTATAGCGGGATACGACTTATAATACAGTCCATAATCTATGGTTCCTTTTAGATACTTCAAAATTCTTAATATTACATTCTAATGTACTTGTCCTAGTTACTAGTATACCTGCTTATCATTCCTACAGTGAATGGTATATCGAGTCTAGTACAATTCATTACATACATTAAACTCCCAATAATACTAGATATTCTTGTTGTGCTTTACATTTACCAGTATTTTTAACTAATTTAATGCTTGGATCAAATGGGTTTAAAATCAATTTACCATCATAGTTATTAAACTTCTTTAACACTTTCTCTAGATAATAAGATTGTGTTAAGGCTATTCAATCATTAAGATTATAAAGCTTAATTCCTAATATTACATCAACTTTACCTATATCCTTTATTGCGAAGTTGGTACTTAGAAACTTTTTAATTTCTTTCACACAATCCACATTTGGTCCAAATATTAGCATATCATCTACATATAAGCAGATAATGATTTGGCCTTTAATATATATGCATTTCTCTACTTGGTTTATTCTAAAACCATTAGATTGAACTACTTAGTCAAACTTCTCATGCCATTGCTTAGGAGCTTGCTTGAGCACATAAAGAGATTTGACCAGTTTACACACTTTCTTCTCTTGCCTAGGTTGAACAAACCCTTCAAGTTGTCCCATATAGACTTTCTCATATAGATCATCATTTAAGAATGTTGTTTTAACTTTTGGATGGATTACTAGGCTGTAACGCCCTGAAATTTGGGGGTCGAGCAAACACTCGACCTCCAAGTTCCCCTGTGTCACTTATATCCTAATTTTAGTGACTTGCATATAATTCAATTTAAATGAGCAAAAATGAAATCGACTATAATATAAACCACAACCACAACTAATCGCTGAAATAAATGCAGCTAGAGAATATGAGTCTACAGGCAATATCAAGCAGATCGCACGAGGCATCGTCCGGCAAAATATACATGTGAAATGTCCAAAAGAATTTGTGCACTATATTTCCTCGCTCAACAGCCCATAATCAACCTGCACAGTCTACGGTGACCTGCCCATAAGCTGGAAGTAGAAAAACTCCTCTTCCTCGTCTATGCTCACCCCACTCGGCTCGTAGAGCTCCGCCTCACCTGCATCTAATGAAGTGTCTGGTTGATGTTTTAAAACACCATCCTAGAGTGGGAGTGAGTAGCTAACTCAATGGGTATCATTAGCCATAAGTTACAACAAATATCAATTCTATGATGAATTTAATGAAAAACATACATTCACACATCTCTAACTAATCTTGTTAATGCATATGCATGAATTATGATATGGTGTATGGCTGTCCCTAGAACAATACATTTTTAATTACAAGTTATTTCAATTCAGTTTATATTTATTATTGTTTTCCTCTTCGGTTTGAGACTTGATACAAAGATCTTTCTAGGAATAAGGTTGTCCTACCATAAACTCTGTTTTTGGTGTAAGGTTGTCCTTAGAACAACGTTTGTATCAACCTCTCAAGATCTGAATTTTGAGGTTACTTTAATTTACTGCATTGTAATTTACTTTGGCTATCATTTTCTTTTTATTTCCGCTTTTTTTATTTTTATTTGGCATTGTCCTATTCCCCCCCCCCCCCCCCCCCCTCTAGGACATATAGCTTGGCCTTTTCACTTTCTTGACAAACTAAAATGAAGACAAAGAAGTAACGATTTGGTGGAAGGGTTTCCTTATCTGAAGAAGATGGAAGATTTCAGAAAATGAATTTTAGGTAGATGGGTATTGTTGTATGAAGAGGATAGAAGATTCTAGAAAATGGATTTTAGGTAGAAGGGTATTATTGTATAAAGAGGAGAGAAGAATCTAGAAAATGGTAAAAAATGCATTTGTAATGCAGGGGCATTTTTGTTTAGAAAAAGGCAATGGTTTAGTCTTGGAAAGTAAAGTTTGGGAGCATTTAAAAAAGTCGGTAGATGAAATGTAAGATTTACAGTCAGAAAATCTCAAAAGAGAGTAAAGTTGGGTGTTAGTGCCCAGCGACGTGAGGGGCGAAAGCCTCCTTAGGTTGCCCCCACTCGTGGATTGTCAAATCAATCAATCCATCAATCAACTCATTCATCACTCATGTCACTCTTTCTCCTCATTAGTCAAATAAGCTCATGCAATACATGTTTAGCCATCATTCTTTCCTTCTTTTTCTCTCCATTTTACCCATCTCTCTTTTCATAATTCTCTATCTACCCAAAAAATTCAACCATTAAACTCTCTAACTCCCTCTCATTTCTACCATTTTCTAACAAGAATAGAGAGATATTAAGAGAGAAAAAGAAAAATATCAGAGAGGATTAGGGAGAGATTAAGAGAGTAATAGAGAAAAGAAAGAAAGATTAGAGACTGAATATCTAAAAGTTCACACATTTCTGGCCTTGTGCGTATCCTAATTTTCATGAGTATTCTAGAGATGATCCCAATTTCTTTAAAAGCAGCCTCACTTCTTTACCCATATAGGTAGATCTATTAAAGATTATTTTGCTTCATCTCATCAAAGTCTGTTTATAGACCCATTAAGAGTTAGTACTCAGCCTCCTATGAAATACAGAAACCAAGCACTAGAGTTTTAGGAATAAGACTCAATTTATTTTTAGTGTATGTTTCAATTACATACTTGACTTGTTTGTCCCTTTTAACTTAACCTATATTTCAAAATTTAGGTAGGATTGTTATTAAGAGTGAAAGTTATTTCTTTATGCATCTTAGTCTCATTTCTTTAGTGGTTCTTCTTATTTGATCTCTTGATAAACCTTTTGTTAATAGATTTGTTAAGTTTAGGATAGATTTAACATATTATACTGTGATTACTCAATCTCTGAGCAATCTTTTAACAAAGTTATGCCTTAGACCTACATTTCTACACTTGTCATTATAAGTCTTACTCATAGCATGACAAAGAGTAGCCTAACTATCATAAAAGACAGATATGGCAGGCGTAGGTTTTGGCCAATATGGGAGTTCCATCAATAGGTATCTTAACTATTCTTCCTCTTTACAAGCAGCACCAAGTGCTATAAACTCACTTTCCATTATAAAGTGAGATATGCACGTTTGTTTCTTCGATACCCATGATATTGCCCCTCCTCCAAGAGTGAATATCTAGCCACTCGTAGATTTAGATTTTATGCTATCTGCATTCCAGCTTGCATCATTGTACCCTTCAAGTACAGCGGGATACGACTTGTAATACAGTCCATAATCTATGAATCCTTTTAGATACTTCAAAACTCTTGATATTACATTCTAATGTACTTGTCCTAGTTACTAGTATACCTGCTTATCATTCACTGTGTGAATGATATATCGAGTCTAGTACAATTCATTACATACAATAAACTCCCAATAATACTAGATATTCTTGTTGTGCTTTACATTTACCAGTATTTTTAACTAATTTAATACTTGAATCAAATGAGTTTAAAATCAGTTTACCATCATAGTTATTAAACTTCTTTAACACTTTCTCTAGATAATAAGATTATGTTAAGGCTATTCAATCATTAAGATTATAAAGCTTAATTCCTAATATTACATCAGCTTTACCCATATCCTTTACTACGAAGTTGATACTTAGAAACTTTTTAATTTCTTTCACACAATCCACATTTGGTCCAAATATTAGCATATCATCTACATATAAGCAGATAATGATTTGACCTTTAATATATATGCATTTCTCTACTTGGTTTATTCTAAAACCATTAGATTGAACTACTTGGTCAAACTTCTCATGCCATTGCTTAGGAGCTTGCTTGAGCCCATAAAGAGATTTGACCAGTTTACACACTTTCTTCTCTTGCATAGGTTGAATAAACCCTTCAAGTTGTCTCATATAGACTTCCTCATATAGATCATCATTTAAGAATGTTGTTTTAACATCCATTTGATGGATTACTAGGCTGTAACGCCCTGAAATTTGGGGGTCGAGCAAACACTCGACCTCCAAGTTCCCGTGTGTCACTTATATCCTAATTTTAGTGACTTGCATATAATTCAATTTAAATGAGCAAAAATGAAATCGACTATAATATAAACCACAACCACAACTAATCTACTGAAATAAATGCAGCTAGAGAATATGAGTCTACAGGCAATATCAAGCGGGTCGCACGAGGCGTCATCCGGCAAAATATACATGTGAAATGTCCAAAAGAATTTATGCACTATATCTCCTTGCTTAATAGCCCATAATCAACCCGCACAGTCTACGGTGACCTGCTTATAAGCTGGAAGTAGAAAAACTCCTCTTCCTCGTCTATGCTCACCCCACTCGGCTCGTAGAGCTCCGCCTCACCTGCATCTAATGAAGTGTCTGGTTGATGTTTTAAAACACCATCTTAGAGTGGGAGTGAGTAGCTAACTCAATGGGTATCATTAGCCATAAGTTACAACAAATATCAATTCTATGATGAATTTAATGAAAAACATACATTCACACATCTCTAACTAATCTTGTTAATGCATATGCATGAATTATGATATGATGCATGACCTCACAACAACACTCCCTCGAGTGACTTCGTCTAACGATCGCGCATGACCAATACTCCCTCATTGCGACCTCAACTGCCAAGTCGTCAAACTAACTAATGCAATGTGATCGTGAACATGTTAGCCGAGTTTTTTTTAATTAAGTCCGTTTATCCAGCAGGTTGGGAAAACTGGTACGCCTCAACGATATCAACGCACTTATCCTTTTTGCAAAGCCATGACCCCTCAACGTGGGAAGCTAGGGCCCCGCAATCCTTGATCCCATCAGGTTCCTCACCCCTAATTACAAGCACGTGAGGAGTGCTAAAAAGCGGAATCTCTCGTGGATCACTACGGGGAGGCTCATCACATCAGCGTAGGCCGATAGCTCGGGTATAGTGTCCAATTCCACCATGCCTGGCTCATGAGACTGTATCAATTTCTAGCTGTTATCAGTAGGCGCCAATGGGCGAGTGGTGTTTCAGGTTCCAAATAGGCATGTGCAAACATGGTTGGTCAGTCAGTGGATTAGGTTGCCCAAGTTTAGGCGAGCACTAAACACACGACATCAAGTGCAAGCAACCCATGTAATCTTACTACTGTCGCCCATTCATGTCCGCCCAAATCAGTCAGTCTAGTCACAGGACGACCCAACCAATGGGACCACCCTCACAAATCACAGATTCCTGACCAACTCAGAGAATGGGCTATATTCAATAACCTTCTAAGCAGCTAAGAGTTTCATCTTTAAGTACAGATGAGATTAAGTGCACAGTACAATAAGCATAACATTTGAGAATATTAAAATAAATGCAACTACTCTTAACAACATAAGTTAGACGTGTGTACATGTGGTGTTGGATTATCTAAGAGACAAAACATCACACATCATCCATAGTGCAGGAAAATACAATCATGCATACAACAGGGAAGAATGTGCAAAAAAAAAAATAGACGCAAGAATGAACACGCAATACAAATTTCATGCCCAAACGATTTGAAGACCAATTAAACATCAATTTATCATTGCATGCATGTTAGGTAGAGTTATCATATAGGTTCTTAACTAGATTTTCTCTAAATTATGCATGCACATCAATCTAGCATCCACAATCATTAAATTTATCCTAAAATTGGTACTTGGCCACCTAAGGATAATGGTCCGCACATATGGGTCGCTGAGATCTTGCGGAATCGTCTTAGGGGTGCCGAACTCGCGGGTCGATTTGCTGAGGTTCTGAGTCAAATGCATTCGCATGTTAGGATACGTGCAAGAACCTAGCTTAATAAAATAAATTTTCTAGGAAAGATGGGCGATTACCTCTAAATTAGTTGGAATTTGCTTTTATGGATGTGGATGTGAGAGCCTTTGGGGGAGAGGAAGGAGATTCTTTAAGGCCCAAGTCCCTTGGGCCCTACCTCCTTCTACACTCTCTTCCTCTCTCTCTTCTTTCTCTCTTCTCTCTTTTGCTGCTAGAGTAGCTATGGAAGTGAGTGAGAGAGGGAGCTTAAGGATCTTATATCTTAGATTTTGGGCCAAATGGCCCTAAGTTATATTATTTCCCCTCAATTGACCCTGTGAGACCCAGTTCTGGCTATTGGGACTGCCCTGATGGCCCCCTGGCCATGAAATTTGTATGATAAGTGCCCCATGGCCCGTTGAAGGGCCGTACAAAGTTTGAAGGCAAATGGATACGGGATTTTATCGTACGGGTCCGACCTTCAAACGGCCTTGTGGGGTCCATTTTTGGTTGTTGGGGCTGCTCTGAAGGCCCCCTAGCCATGAAATTTGTAAAATAGGTGCCCCATGGCCCGATGAAGGGTCGTGCAAAGTTTGAAGGTAAGTAGATGCGACGTTTTATTGCAAGGGGCCGATTTGCGATTAACGGTCATCGTTCCACGATCAGGGTTCAGATTTTGTGGATGGGTGCAGAGAAATGTTTTCAGCCTTCAGTATAAATTTAGAAGAGATCCAATGGCTAAAATGTCCTATTTTTCTGTTTCAAGCAAAAGGGTCATTGATTTAAAATCTTAAACTTTAGGCTAAGGCTGGGGCGAGTCAAACTTGGCAAGGCCCGACTGGATAGCGCGGATATTTCATTTCTGGGTGCCCTCTGGGTCCGTAATTCATGTCGAACCACAAGCCCAGTGAGGCCTATGGCCTCCCTAAGTTCTAGATTTTTTTCGCCCTTCCTTGGGTGTTGCATGGCTTGTACAGGCAGTTGCCAAGTACAATCAGGCGAACCGACTTTACGGCCCGCGCTCAATTCAAACGTAATCAAACTTGACCGCATTAATGGGATAACCCAGGTCAATTTGTTGGTGGTATCCCTCACATGAGCGGTCTAATCGAGTGGTCCTGCGGTAGTTCCCATGTGGACACCTCAGGGCACTGTTCTAGTTGGGTCAGGTGTTACAATCTACCCTCCTTATAAATAAATTTCATCCTCGAAATTTGTGCCCGTTCATATTGCTGGAGCAGGTTTGGGTAATGCTTGCGGACTTCTGCTTCCGTCTCCCAAGTGGCCTCCTCTTTATCATGGTGTGTCCACAACACCTTAACTAACGGGATGACTTTGTTGCAGAGCACTTGTTCCTTCCTGTCTAGTATTCGAGTGGGTCGGAGGACATATGTGGTATTTTCCTTTAGCTCCACATGTTCCCACTTGATGACATGCGTAGGGTCAGGGATGTACTTCTTTATCATTGAAACATGAAAAACGTTGTGCACTCTTTCGAGCGGTGTGGGTAGGGCTAGGCAATAAGCAACTAGGCCCACACGGTCTAGGATTTGAAAGGGCCCAATGAATCGTGGTGTGAGCTTCCCCTTCTTGCCGAAGCGCACAACTCCCTTCATTGGCGAAATCTTGAGAAATGCATGATTCCCTGCTTCAAATTTCAAGTCTCTCTGCCTCGTGTAGGCATATCTTTTCTATCTGCTTTGGGCAGCTAAGAGGCGGCGTCGAACAATCTCAATCTTCTCAGTCGTCATTTGTACTAGGTCTAGCCCTAGCAAGCTTTTCTCGCCAATTTCTACCCAACAATATGGAGCTCGACACAGGTACCCATACAAAGCATCATAGAACGCCATGCCAATGCTAGCCTGGAAGCTATTATTATAAGTAAATTCCATGTAGGGAAGGCAATCATCCCAGCTCTCCTGAAAATCCAACACACAAGCTCACAACATATCCTCTAATATTTTGTTTACCCGTTCGGTTTGCCCATCTGTCTGCGGGTGGAAGGCGGTACTGAATTTTAGCTTTATTCTCATAGCTTCTTGGATGCGAGTCCAGAAAATCGACGTGAATTGGGTGTTTCAGTCCGACGCAATTTTTAACGGGACTCCATGAAGTCATATTATCTCCTTAATGTAGAACTTGGCCAAGTTATCGGCGGTGTTAGAGGCCTGTAATGGAAGGAAGTGGGCTGATTTTGTTAGCCGGTCCACAATCACCCATATTGAATCATGTCCCTTCCTTGTCTTGGGCAATCTGGAGATAAAGTCCATGGATATGAAATTCCATTTCCATTCAGCCAAAGGCATGGGCTGGAAGAGGCCTAACGGTCAGCGGTGCTCGGCCTTGACCTGTTGATGAGTGAGGCATCGGGACACATAATCCGCTATTTCCTCCTTCATGTTGTCCCACCAATACTTTCACTTTAGGTCTCGGTACATCTTGGTGCTTCTCAGGTGCATCTCTAGTTTGGAGTTGTGGGCGGCATTCAGGACTTCTTCCCGTAGTCCATGAAGATTTGAGACACAAAGACGGCCTCGATACCGCAACCCTCCATCAGAACTGACTCTCCACTCGGATTCCACATCATTTTCCACTCTCCCTTTCATCCTTTTTAGCAACTCATCGCCTTCCTGGGCTTCGATGATTTTACTATCAACCAGTGGCTGAACCCGAACGTGGGCTATGGTCTCGTAAGGTTCTTCCATTGTTAGCTTCATGTCGAAATCCCGTACAAATTCCACCATATTCCATTCTTTCACCATCAATGGGGCTACAAATTCAAGCGCTCTCTTGCGGCTTAAGGCGTCCACCACCAATTGGCCTTGCCTGGGTGGTAGGAGACCTCAAACTTGAAGTCCTTCAACGTCTCCATCCAGCGGCACTGACTCATGTTCGGACCCTTTTTAGTGAAGATGTACTTGAGGCTCTTATGATCACAGAAGAGCTCAAACTCCTCTCCATAGAGATAGTGTCTCCATATCTCCAAAGCAAATACAACTGTTGCTAGTTCGAGGTCATGGGTAGGATAGTTCTCCTCATGCTTCCTTTGTTGCCTAGAGGCGTATGCAATCGCATTGCCTTTCTGCATGAGTACGCAACCCAAGCCCACTCGAGAGGCGTTAGTATAAACGGTCTACTTGACCCCTTCCTCGGGTAACATGAGTACCGGCGCCAAAGTCAGTTTATCCTTCAACTCTTGGAAAGCCACTTCTGTCTTCTCATTCCAGGCGAACTTAATGTCCTTTCGCTAAGCTGGAATGACGGCTGGGTTGTTTTCGAAAAGTCTTTAATGAACCACCGATAGTAGTCTACAAGGCCGAGAAAACTCCTTACTTCTGTAACCGAACCTAGTTGCTTCCAATCTTGTACAGCTGCTACCTTGGCTAGGTCCACAGACATGCCTTCTTTGGACACCACACGACCTAGAAATTTGACCTCTTCCTTCCAGAAGTCGCATTTTCGAAACTGCACATACAATTAATTCTTCTTAAGGGTTTCGAGGACTGCTCGCAAGTGTTCTTCGCGACTCTTCGAGTATACTAATATGTCGTCAATGAATATGATGACGAATCTGTACAAGAAAAACCTGAAGACTCTATTCATGAGATCCACGAATACCACTGGAGCATTAGTGAGTCCAAACGACATGACTAGGAACTCATAGTACCTGAAGTAGGTTCTAAAGGCCATTTTCTGCACATCCTCCTTCCTGACTCGCAACTGGTGGTACCCGATTGTAAATTGATCTTTGAGAAGTATTGATCACCTCTCAGCTAGTCAAACAAGTCGTCGATTCTAAGTAACAGGTATTTGTTTCAGACCGTCACCTGGTTTAGCCTCCTGTAGTCTATGCACAATCGCAAAGTGTCATCCTTCTTCTTCACAAATAGGACTGGGGCTCCCCAAGGCGAGACGCTGGGTCGGATAAAGTCTGACTTTAACAAATTATCAATCTGAGTCCTAGGCTTCTCCATCTCACATAGGGGCATCGGTAAGTTGGCAAGGAGATGGGTGTGGCCCTCAGAGTTAGGTTGATTGTGAAATTTATCTCCCTTCGAGGAGGAAGTCTAGGTATAGGTTCCACAAAGTCTTGGACCACTGGGGTGGATGTTAGCGAGGGTCCATCATAACCATCTTCCAATGAAGCATAACACAAAACTCTATATGAGTAGCTGACCTGGACCGAAAATGTGAAGGTGGCGCCTTCACTCTCGTGTATCGTTACCGAACGTGTATCACAATCGATCTTTGCCTTCATTTCAGCCAACCAATTCATGCCCAGGATAATGTCGTAGAGGAAGACCTTTGTCATAATTAGGTCTATGTTCACCACCTTGCCCCCCAAATTTATGGGGCAGTTATGACAAATATTTGTTGCCTCTGAGATGGTCCCTGCCGCCGCAATGATTTTTACTCCTATAATGGGGGTGGTGTGCAACTCTAGATGCTTGACAGTTGCATTTAATATGAGAGACGTAACGGATCCGGTGTCTATCAAGAGAAATATGGGGATACCTTGTATCTGGGTGGTCACGTTGAAAGTTGTGGGAGCGAGAGCGACTGCTTCCAGGGCCTTTATCGTCAAGGTGTGGACCCGAGCTTGTTGCGGGTGATTTGGTCACTGCATGGACCGTTGTGGCAGCCTATTGATACGTTGAGGGGGCATGGAATCATGGTCCCTTATTCTTGAAAAGCAAAACGGCTCGGAGTGGCCTAAGTGTCATTGATTTCACGTTTGTGTGCATGGTAAGATGTATATTATCTATGCTAATCTAGCTTATTGTAGTCTACCCTCCTTAAAACTTTTTCACCCTGATGGTTTACTATAATTTTATTTATTTATTTATTTATATATTCTATTATTTTTTTGTAAGATTTGGATTTATGACGATGATTCCTCTCTATTTAGTGTAAAATATATGTTTTTAATGTTCGGCCAATACGGAAATATGGTTGTAGTGGGCTTGAACCCGATACATCGATCTACCTGACTAGGGTAGAAGGCCCATTGTATCCCTTCTTAGTCATTGTGGATCTTAGTCTTCTACTCGGTCATAGTAGTGAGTCCATTGGTAGTCGCCCAGGATTGAGAATTGGGTCTAGCCGCGAATGCTTCGCAGGTGTATAGTTCCGTAATTTCGTAGTCCGATCAATCTAAATGTTTAGGAAATGACCATCATTGAAAAGTTTAAATCTCCTATTTATAAGGTTGTCCTTTGGGTCTTGGTCGAAGAAGGTTCTTGTTTTAATTTATGTCCAAATTAGGGGTTAACAAATCTCTCCGTATGTCTATGATCAAAGGTCATTCTAAGGGTTTCTAAAGGTACAAAATTTTATATGTATATTACTATTTCGATCTTATGTCTAGTGGGTTATAAGCAAACTACAATTCAGTTTCATAAATTTCAAGAATGAATGAATAATCGAAAGTTTTAAGATATTCTGGAGGTTTGGAGTGCTAATAACGCTAATAAGGACGCGGGAAGGTAAAGATGAAGGATATCATCTTCTCGATGTTGTCTGAGCCTTGAGTCCATAAGAGAATAGAAAAACTCAATATATTTTACTGTAGTCCACCTCTAACATGAGCTTACAGAGTATTAAACTATGAAACTCAATCCTACTTAAGGGTCCTAGCTTAATTACACCAAAACAACTTAAACAAGTATATATATATATAATCAAATTTAATCACGGAATAATTCCTAATACAATTATAAATAATTTCTAAATAGACACCCAATGCTAAACTTTAATATGAAAAGACATGACTAGTCTATTGGCAACTCGAAGTTGTAGAAATTTTTGTTTTCAACCCTTCTATTATTTGTAACATATTCGTCACCTTTAGTTATTGTATTATTTTTATAATTTTTATAGTAATCCATCATTAAACTTACCTTTATTTCATAAAATTTCGTTTCATTTGAAGTTCTATAAAAATTATAAAAATTTAGGAAGTATTAGTTGTCCAAAACTAACGAATTTCCGTTTGTTTGTACAACACCACTACCGCTTGTAACGTTCTTCATACTTAAAGTAACTAAATTATTTTCTAAGTTTTTATTATGATTCATTAGTAAGTTTAAACTCATATTACAAAATTTCATTTCATTTTGGGTTGTAGAAAAATTATTAAATTTTTAGAAGTGAAAGTTGCTTGAACTAACAATTTTTTATTTTTTTATTGTGAAATATCTATAGTCCTTGTAACGTTTCTTATACTTTTAGTATGTGAATTATTTTAAAAGTTTTTATAATTATTCATTATTAAGTTTAAATCTATCTTACAAAATATCATCTCATTTAGAGTTGTAGATAAATTATAAAAATTCTAGAAGTAACCACTGTCTGAAACTAATGATGTTTGGACAGTTGTCAAATTATTCTAAATTTAACTATATTATAATTTTTATTTTATTTTTATTTTATTTTTATATGAAACTAGACTTATTAAGCTTCAATCTAGCTTTTGAATCACCTAAATTTGAGTTATATCGAAGGAGATATGATTTTTCAAAGTTGATACAAAATTTATCCAAATCCTGGCGGGGGCCATGCCGCAGGATTGTCGAGACCTTTTGACACGCATATCTCACAAACCAGAATGATTTATTCGACATGCTATATATGAATTTGGGTTGGGAGAAGCTACTCTATCCAAATAACTTGGTTATTTCACAAGATTCCATCAGGTTAATAGTCAAAAATATATTTTATTTATATTTTTACTATTTATAGTAAATTTTAGTTTAATTATAGCTCTTCATCCCTTGAGCTTCAAGAGTTATGTTTAACATGAAAAGTACCAGAAAAATTAAAAAGAGCAAAGTAGTGGAAAGTGAGATTTCTAAGGGGGATGGGGCGAGTCGCACTTGGTAAGTGCCGACCGGATAGTGCGGATATTTCATTTTCGGGCACCCTCTTAGTTCGTAATTCATGTTGGACCACAAGCCCAGTGAAGCCCACGGCCTCCCTAAGTTTTATATTTTTCTGCCCTTCCTTGGGCGTTGCACGACCCATATAGGCAGTTGCTAAGTACAATCAGGTGAACCGACTTTATGGCCCATGCTCGGTTCAAACGTAATCAAACTTGACCGCATTAATGGGATAACCTGGGTTAATTTGTTGGTGGTATCCCTCACACGAGCGGTCTAATCGAGTGGTCCTACGGTAGTTCCCACATGAATGCCTCAGGACACTGTTCTGGTTAGGCCGAGTGTTACATAGGCAGTGAATTGCTGCAAGAGAAATTAAAGTCCTAATGGTAGATATACAAACAATATGAGCATATGTATCAAAGAAATCGATGCATTCCTTTTGTATAAAGCCTTTGACTACCAACTGAACTTTAAACTTATTTATGTTCCATTAAGATTAAAATTTCTTTTGAAAATCTACTTATATCATATAGGCTTTGAACCTGATATAAGATCGACCAGATACCAAATATTATTGGAGACTATGGAATCAATTTCATCATCGATGGCCTCCCTCTAAAACTGTACATCATAAGATGAGAGAGCTTTACTAAGTGTTGAATGATCACCTTCAATACTAGTAGTAGAATAATTTCCTTTCTTATTTCATTTCTATCCCCTTATATAAGGAATTTATAAAAATCTGGTCCAAAAGAAGTTTATTTTCTTGCCCTTTTCGATCTTCTTAGTTCATTTCCTTCTGGATAGGTGTTAAATTTATCATGAATGCTGTTAAGTTTTTCATTCATTAGTTCTACTATATTTTCATTAACCTGCCTTTTTGTATGATTATTTATATAGTCCTTCTATACTGTATTTTCAAAAAAATATAGCATCTCTAGACTCTATAATTATATTTTTATCAACAAAAGTAAATTGCTCTAAAACTAAAAATCTATTTACAGGACCATTAAACACATAACCCATAAAGGCACACCTGATTTCTCGAGGACCAAATTTTACTATTTTAGAATCAATTATACTGACTTCTGCTATACTTTCCCATATTTTGTAATAATGAAGATTGAGTTTCTTCTTTTTCCACAATTCATATGCGGAGACATCCAATTTTTTGTGTGGGATAACATTTAGTATACGATTTGCTATTAACAATGCTTCCCCCCACAAATTCAGTGGTAATCCAGAATTTAATATCATACAGTTAATCATCTCAACTAATGTCCTATTTTTGCATTCTACTAAGCCATTTTGTTGAGGTGTGTAAGGAGCAGTAAATTCATGGATTATATTATTTGATTCATAAAAGTCGTTGAATTCATTAGAAGAGTAATTACCTCCTCTATCACTTTTGAGGGTTTTAATCTTTATATTTAACTGATTTTTCACTTCGGCCTTATAAAACTTAAACATTTCAAAGGCTTCATCTTTAATTTTTATCAAATATACATAGAAAAATCTAGTGAAATCATCGATAAATATGATGAAATACTCTTTTCCACCACAAGTCAAGGTATTATTTAAATCACATATATCGGAATGAATTAACTTCAAGGGTTGTAATATTCTAATACCATTGGTTTTCTGGTTATTTTAAAATGAGCACACACATCACATTTCCCTTCTTATTTTATTCCATATTTTGGTATAAATCTTAAGATCATCATTCTTTTCACTAAATGATAATTAACATGACCTAATTTAGCATGCTATAAAGAAATAAAATCTACTATATAAACGGAAACATCATTATTATTATTGATATTCAATTTAATCATACTATTACATTAATATCATTTGGTTATAAACATACCATTCTTAGTAATAACCAACTTATCAGACTCGAACACTTTTAAATCCTCGCTTATTGAGAAGATCGCCTCACACTAGATTTTTAGACATGTCAGGTGCATGTAATACATTTGTTAATTTCAGTCTTTTTCCTGATGTTAACCGAAATTCCACCGTTCCTTTCCCAACAATATTCGTACAAATGTTACTACCCATCTTCACTTCTTGTCTATTTGCAATACCTTCATATATCTTGAAGATGTTTCGGTCTTTTGATATGTTTCGGTCCATTTGCACCAGTATGCTCACTATGTTATTATCCATCATACATTTGTCACTTCCTGTGATCCTACTCTAAGAAGTTTGTGCCATTGGAAGCTAGGTGAGGCCCACCATGATGTTTGTGCATAATACACCCCATCCATCCATTTTGGCGGCTCATGTTATAACATAAGCTAAAAAAACAAAAGAAGCGTGCCGTCGTGTGTGCCACGCTATAGAAAACAATATTGAACTCAACTGTTGAAACATTCGTGGGAAAACAGTAGTTACTCAACTCAACTGTTGAAACATTTGCAACCAGACTGATAGTTTTGTATTTTCAGTTCATCCTAATGAGAATGGTCATCCAATGGATGACATAAAAACACAGTCTAAACCCGTGGAGGTGAATTTCTTGCTCATATCCATACCAGGCTATGGGAATAGCATAAATAGAAAATTTTCTGGTATTTTGCTTTTAAACTGAATACAATCTCTGGAAGTGCCACATGGATGTTTCTTAACATCAAAGCTGGCTAAACGGACAGAAGCAGGCCATATGGCACGGAAATCAGGTGGTGTGTTGTTGTCAAAACAAGTTCGGTGTCATGTATGTGTTATGTCCAGATCGTTTTATACCACAATATTATTTTAAGACAGGATAAAACACAAGGCAGATCTAAAGTTTCGGTAACTTTGGATGTCAAACAAACGTCATGATGGCTATTTCAACGGTGGACATCATTATCATCACCGACTTTCTATAGTGTGGTTCATTTGAAATTCAGATCTGTCTCATTTTTTTTAATCTACACTGAAATGTTCTCTCAAAATGGATGGACGGTTTGGATATAACACATACATCATAGTGGGGCCACACAAATTCTTACGTGTGGCACACGATACAATCCGCCGCGATCAATATTTTCGGGTGCTCCAATGATAACAAGTCACCGACCTGCTTTCCTTCTGCCACGTAAAATAACAGTACGAGGGACATATCGTCCTGATGCACAGATGCGTACTAAACCGTCCACTTGTAAGCCATCTCTCAATGTAAGAAAGGAACCATCAGATGAACAGTCAAGATCACTCCACCGTGGACCCACCTGTACGAAATGATGGCATCCGGACCCTATTCATGTTATATTGCATCCGGACCCGACAATCCATCTCATGTTGTGATGGGAGGTCTGTTCCAATAGATCCCCACGTATTTCAACGTGATAAGTCGGGATGTTAGCCGTTGGATTTTTAAATGTCTCACACCGTTTATCTAATAGGGCTTCCCTGGAAATAGGTAATGATCAGAAAAGCTTTCAAATTGAACATTTCACCACTCTATTTTCATTGCACAAAATTTATAGCGACTGTCCATATCCAAAGTGAAAAGGCCAAGTTATCAAAGGTTAAGAGAATGCAATTTAAAAGCTTTATTTTCAAATATTAAAAAAATGAGGTTTGGATCACTGGAATATGCAGCAGATTCAAAGTTGCGACGTACTGTATTAAATACTAGGCGCAGGTTGTACCGGATCAAAACATTAAATAATGGTCCCCGATGTTTCCGCCGGTAACACCGGAAGCGGATTGCGTGGGTGTACGGACGCGGAGGAAAGCCTTTCGCAGGAAAGGCATCGGGAACTTAGGTGGGGCCACGGTGATGTTTGCGATAAATCCATCCGTCCATTCGTTTTTCAAGCTCATTTCACGACATGAGACCAAAATGATATGAACCCACAATTCAAGCCGGCCATACGATAGGAAACAGTGGACCCAAGATTCAAGCAGGCCATACAATAAGAAACAGTGGGTATGAGCAGCCGCTCTTGAAACATTCTCGTTGCCACAAAAGTTTCATGTCAAGTTATAGTTTCGTTTTTATTTTTTATTTTTTCATTCAAATGGGAATGGCCTTACAAATAGGACGTTATAAAAAGTTTTAACAATAGGAATTTCTTTCTTCAATTTTCCCTCTCGTGTGGCCCACTGGACTCTTAAGTTTTGTTAAGTTTTAGTCATATGAAATAATATTTCAAAATATATAGACAAAGTGAATTTGTTCCCAACATCACCGTTGCCCCACCTAGGTGCCCAGCCGAGGAACCATGGGCATTAGTGGGTTGTTGACGTCGCTAAGTTACGAGCTCATCAAGAGGCATGTGTTATACATTTATGATCCATTTATTTTTCCAGTTCATTTTAAATTAATGAGTTAAAAAATGAAGTAGATCTAAAACTCAACTAAATTACAATACTACTCATTGAAATCTTTACAAGAACACCTCATGCTTATCTTCCATGCAAATTGTTAACAAGGTTACACAGGCGTGAAAGAAGGCAAAACGCAAATATTAGCCATCTCCGTGGCATTTGTAACTTTTGAGAGGATTACAATGGTAGGTGTTCAATCTCCACTGTTTTATGCAGTGTGACCACTCAAGCTTTGGACCAACCTCTTTATCAAGCTATGCCATAAAATGATCCCACAAGATAGACAAATGGTAGGGGTGTAACATAGGATGTGGATTGTGTCCTACGCGGGTAATCCAAGCGAGTAGGGTTCCGTGGGGCCAATGTGATGTTAGTGTTTTATCTATGCTTTCATCATTTTTCTCAAACTATTTTAAGATATGAGCCAAGAACACAAGGTAGGTACAGGGCCTAATTGCACCACAAAGTAGGGATTGAACATTCACCATTCAAAACTTCTCGGTGGCAGGAGAAGTTTCGAATCAAGCTGATATTTGTGCTTTCACTTTATCCAAGCCTACGTGGCCTTATGAATACGATATATGGTGTGCGTGTGCGTGTGTGTATATATATATACATATATAGAGAGAGAGAGAGAGGTGGCCTTTTAGAAAGGTTTCAAGGGTGGGTGTCATTATCAATGCAACTTTCCTTTGGTGTGGTCCATTGGAGCTGTGGACTTGCTTCATTTTTAGCAAAATACCTTAAAATGATATTAGAAAAAAGATGAATATGATAGATAAAACACTTACATCACGATGGGCCCCACGGAGCCCTGCTCGGACAGATTACCACCCGGGCAGTCGTAGGACGCAATCCGTGTCCGTATAACATATACGTCATGGTGGAACCATATAATAATTCGACGACAACAACACACCACTGAGCTTAGTGGTGGCAAGCCACACAAACCAGGCAATCCGCTTAACTCAGCACCATAGTGCGTGTTACCCTTATAGTGGGGCCCACCTTGATGATGTGTTATATACATACTCCGTCCGTCGGGCTTTCCAGCTAATTTTAAAATGTCGTCCTTTAAAATAAATATATCCAAATCTTAGGTGGACCACACCATATGAAATAATGGTGATTGAATAGCTACCGGTAAAAACTTTCTAACACCCATGGTGATGTTTATTTTCCATCCAACTTGTTAATAAAGGAAAATACAGGGTCCGCTTGATCCAAAACTTATGACCCACTAAAAGTTTTCAATAGCCATTCACCACTGTTTCTTGTGGTGTGGTCCAATCAAGATTTGGATCTTCGTAAGTTGTGGGGTGAATAACTAAAATAAGCTGTAAAAACGGATGAACGGTGTGGATATACAACATATTCATCAATGTGGGACTCACAAGTCAGGTTAACACCCACCAACGCCTTACCCGGGTAACACCTAATCCTCTCCTACACTGCATCTGATTATTTTTCTACCAAACTCTCACATGCATCCATTGAATGCCATGTGATGATAAGGGCCAGATATGAAGCAGCATCCCACATCGGAAAAATCAAATGAAGCAGATCTCCTCCCTTCGAAAGACTCATCTTCCCTCTTTTTACCGACTCACCATAGCTTTATTCATCTTGGTAGCCATTGTCTACTGGCAAGATCTCAGCTGCATTTTCAGCCACCCATCTCAGCACACCCAACAACAACAGCCCATATTCATAAAAGGTGAGTTGAAAAAAAGAAAAAGAAAAGAAAATTAGTCCAATTCATGTTGGAAAGCCTATGTTTTTTAACTGAAATTTGCATTAGAGAAGGATAATGGTGTGGCGACGGGCTTCAGAGAGAGTGAGGGAGGGTGCGATGTTTTCAATGGGAAGTGGGTGTGGAACGAGACGGCCCGGCCGCTCTATGAGGAAGGGGAATGTCCGTATATACAGCCACAGCTGACATGTCAAGAGCATGGCCGGCCAGATAAGGGATACCAGCATTGGCGATGGCAGCCTCATGGGTGTTCTCTGCCAAGGTATGGATCTCGATCTACATCATTCTTAGAATACTATTAATAGTAAAAAATAAATAAATAACTCAGGGTGTGTTTGGTTGCCCCAAATATCACGAAATTTCAATTTCATGATATTTTGGGCAACCAAACGAGCCCTTACTTTGGAAACTTTTCTTGATTGATTGATCTCCTTTTTCTGTACGAAATAACTGTGCTTTTTTCCAATGCTGATCGCACTGATGTCTCCGTTTTTTTTTCCATCGGTACAACTTGCTTGGGATTAGGTGTTATCTGGGCAACACGGTAATGGGTGTTTGCCTGACCGTGGGGCCCACATTGATGTATCTTTTGTATATCCACGCCGTCCATCTTTTTTTGCCTCCTCATTTAGGGGCATCGTTCCAAAACTGAAGCAGATCTAAATCTAATGCAAACCACAAAGCAAGGATTGAATGGTGATAGTCCGTGGGAACTAATAAACATTATAGTGAGCCCTAGGAACTTACTTTTTAATGGTGGGTCCATGACCATTGTTGCCTGCGGCATGGTCCAATTAGTTTTTGGATCTGCTTCATTTATGGACCATAATCTAGAATGAGGTGGAAAAAATGATATAGAAGACATACGTCGTGATGGGTTCTAGAAATTCACACTAACCTGTTACACGGGTAACACCTATTCATTTCGTTCCCATGGGGGGTGATAATTTGAATCTCAGCCCTCCATGACTGAGATCACCGTTCAATCTTTTAAGCCTTTTTGTGAAACATGGGACTTTGCAAAAGGGGACATTCTTTTTGGAAAGCTCATCTCCTTGAGCTCATTTTCAGCCGTGAAAAATACAGGAAATAAAAATAAAATGAAATCTTTAGAGCCAACTTAGAAGGGATTTCTGTGGTTGAAAATACACTGATGGAGACCACACCAAAGATATATCCGACCCTTTTTTAAGGCCCGGCGGATGCACGCAATCACTCGCAACCGCATGGGTAACTTTCCAATAGTGAATAACTTTCTCCAGCTGAGCGGAATAGTCCTTGTGATTATACGCAATCATTCCTTTTTCATTCTTGTTTTTATTGGGTTGTTCATGATAGAGCCTGATTGGGAGCGTGGATTCCGGATTTGAAACCTCTTGAATTTGGAATCTTCTCATTTTGTATGGCATTTTGTATGGTACCCTGAATTTAGAATCCATAGAATCCCCTCTTATCCAAAAGTAGATATGCATGATATATTACATGAGTTTATGAGTTTGAATTTAATTCCTAAATCAGCTTTAATATATATGATTAATGTATGTATGCAATGTTTGACACCGTAGTTTTAACAAGCCTGATGAAATATATATTTTGCCCAAAAATGATGAAATTCCAAGTCTTGTATAGGCTACAGGTACAAGATCACATCCAAGTGATTAACCAATGATTTTTAAACATTGATTTACATGGATAATGTTTGGACGGCGCATATCATCGTATTAAAGTAATTATAGTGATGCAATTGATAATCTAATTTTTTTGGGAATATCATCAGTGGGTCACATGCCCAATCAATCGACTGTCTAGTGACATACATGTTACACATGCAACTCTTGGAGGATTTTAAATGTAATCCAAACTTTCACTATGGATATTTGAAACCTCTGGATTTGAAACCTTAATTACTTACTGTGCCAAACATCCCAGGCAATTTGAAATCGCCTCAAATCCATGGTGCCAAATGACCCCTAATTGTTTTGGGATATCATCAATGGGCCATGTGGCCAATAGATAAATAGTCCAGTGACACACATGTTACTACACAACTCTTGGAAGGATTTCAGATGTAATCCAAGCTTTTACTCAAATTCCCTCTAACCCCCAAATCTATCCTACCAAACGGTCCCTTGGCACATTGCATTATTTACACTAGCCAATATACTATACTTACATAAATATCTTCTTTATTATAATGTTAATGGTTTACTTTTTATAATTTTATATGTTTAAGAGGTGAAAAGACATTTTAAAAAAACACATGCACACCTTATTACATGAGCACCCATGTGCACCGTTGCACACATGTCATGGGCATAGAATCTTAACGGTCCACATCTCTCTCCCTCTCTCTATATCCACACAGAGAGGAATGCTCACATGCGCACCATTCTCACAAGAGCGGGTGAGAAAATTTTCAAAACTCATCACACGTGATGTGGATATAAAATCTGAACTGTTCATGTGATGGAGCACCCCATGAAATCCCCGAAGCCAGACTTTTACCCTTATCCAAAACTTTGGCGAACCATAACAAAAGAGAAATCAAGGGAGGAAACTGTTTGCATTTTCCATAGCCCACCAAAGTTTTGGATCAAGTGAAAGTCAGGCCCTAGGGTTTCACGGGGTGCTGCATCACATGAACGGCTCACATTTTGAGCCCACATCACATCAGGTGTGATGAGTTTCAAAAAAGTTCTGACAAGAACGTGAGAACTTAGTTCACGGGTGAGCATTCCTACACACACACACACACACACACACACACACACTCCCATACAACTAGTGGCACATTTAACTAGAGCTGGGCAATCCTGACCCGATCCGGTGGATCCGACCAGATCCGATCCGACGGCCTGGATCAGTGCGGATCGAGTAGGGCAGTCCAGATCCGAAAGATTTTTAGGTCGAGTTCGAATCTATACCTACTCGAACCGATCCGATTTGGAATCCGATCCGATTGGATCCAACCCGATCTGGCCCCATCATCATGTATGTGTTTCATCCAATTTACATATCATTTTAGGGCTTCATGTAAAAAAATGATAGTGATATAAATCTCAGGTGGACCACACCACAGGAAAACAATAATGATTGGATATCCACCATTATAATCCTTCTAAAGTCCACTGTACTGTTTATTTGATATCTAATTTGTTGATTAGGTCATAAGGACCCAGATGAAAGGAAACAATAAATATCAGCTTGATTAAAAACTTTTATGGCCTCCAAAACGTTTTTAATGGTCAATGTTCATTCAACATTGTTTTATACAATGTGGTCCACTTGAGATTTCAATATACCTCATTATTTTTCTCATAACATAAAATGATCTATAAAAATAGATGGAGGGCATGGATGAAACACATACATCATGGTGGGGCCCAAAGAGCACCGACCACGGGCCATTTGCTGGTGGCAGGGGGAGTAGGCGAATAGCCCATATGGCGTTTGCGCTCCTCGAGCTTCGGGCGTTCCTCGAGCTCCGAGTTGTACAAACGGTTCAAAGGAGATCAAAGTTATATGGGCCCCACTGTGATGTATTTATTATATCTACACCGTTCATATATTTTAAGAGATCATTATAGGACATTATCCAAAAAATGAATAATATCCAAAGATCATCTCGACTACACCACAAATAGCAACAGAGAATGATTTTCACCGTTAAACAATTCGTGTGGTCCACTTGATAATTAGAGCTGTCTTATTTTTCATCTCAAGCCTTAATACGAGTTCACCAAATGGATGGACGGTTTGGATATAACACATACCCCATGATTAGACCTACATAACTCGCTAATGTCGATGCAAAATCACAATTGTGCTTGCGTGAAAAGCAAATCACGATTTCTTGCCGTGCACGTCAAGTAAACGTCCAGTAAAAACATGAATACGTAGATGGAAAGCTCTTTCAGAGCGATGTGGGGCCCACCGTGATGTATATGTTTTATCTAAGCCGTTCATCCATTTTGACATATCATTTTAGGCCTTGAGTAAAAAAAAGGGCATATATTAAAGGTTGAAGTGGACCACATCACATGAAACAGTTGAATTAATTTTATACGATCCGAATTGTACCCAACTCGATCCGACTCAGTTTCTTTGACCGAGTCGGACTCGGTTTGGGTCAGGCGAATCATTTATCGGATCGGCTTGGGTCAGGTGACCCGAATTTGGTTCCAGATCGAATCAAGTTCGGGTCAAACCATTGACATTTTAGATCGGATTGAGTTAAACCTAATCCGATCCGATCCGGACCAATGCCTAGCTCTACATTTAACCAATTAGCATGTGGGGGCCACCACGGTGTTTGTATGACATCTCATCCTCTAGCAAGGTTATCCCACCATAAGAATAGGATGCCCTAGATATCAGGACAATCTAACTATGAAAATGGGATCCTCCACAGGAATGGCAAAATTTTAGATGTTATTTCATGGATTTTAATGGTGTACCCCACCTAATAGTTGGAACAAACTGATTTTTGTGGCATCTCATTTTCACGATGGCATAATTTTAATGGAAGGGTAAGATGTTGTACAAATACGTGGGCCGCACCTGCTAACCAGCTGGACGTACAACTACTATGTGAGCATTACTCTCTCTCTCTCTCTCTCTCTCTCTCTCTCTCTCTCTCTCTCTCTATATATATATATATATTAAAATGGAAGCCGAAAACGTGAGCATAACTCTCTATATCCGAAAACCTTGAGGGTCACGCCGGTTGTCTTTGACCAAAGCCCAACCACACAGCTGTGTACACGCCGAGGTTACTTTCACAAACAAAACACCATGTGGATGGAACCTTTTACAAGAATCACTCCTGTCCATCACATATATGATATACTGCTCCATTCTAACCGTCCATCGTTGTAACTCATATCATAGAATGGGGTTGCATGTTGTCTAGTTTGTAGTATTTTGTTGGATTGAAAATGTCGGTCCCTTTCTTCTTTATTAGTTAAAGGTGTGTTTTCTTCGTAAGCACGTTTGGAATCCAACTTTTCATTGTGCTGGAACCCTATCCAACAAGTGTTACTGGAGGCGTGTAAAACACCCGAGTTCTGTTGTGCTCATCCTTATATGTGTGCAACATCTAACCGTTCATCAGTTTTAAGTCACCTCATGGGCATCATATATGACAAACTTCAGCTTATCCAATTACTCATGTGGCTCAGGAAAGCTTCTATGGTGGGCATCCCAATCTCCACATGTTCCTTGTGGTGTGGTCCACTTGAGTTTTTAATCAACTATATTTTTGGTCCACATAACGTCTCACGAACATGGACGAAGGGAAAACAAAAATATCAGCTTGATCTCCGGACAAGTTTTCAATGGTAGTTGTTCAATTCACACTCTTTCCTGTGGTGTGGTCCACTTGATTTTTGTATAAACTTCAATTTTGGATTCATAATCTAAAACGAGCTGGTAAAACGGATGGACGGCGTGGATACGTCTAATACATCACAGTGGGCCCCACAGAGTTTATTTAATACGCAAAATCTGCTTCCATAAGGTGTGGGAGCGAAAGACAACAGCGTGGAAGGCGATGAAGGCAGGATTGGAAATTAAAAAGATCAAGGTGGAACCGTACGTATATTTGTATGTTTGGCTTCTGCTGTAAGCATTCGTATTGGAACGGCCTCTTCTTCTATGTTCCTTTATAAGGGCATGTTCTTGCCTGCATCAGTGATCCACTACCGTCATAGGCCCACTTGTATGATGATCCAAACCAAGGCATTCTACTCGTTCAACCGTTGATTGGCATCCTCCTTTCATAGCCGTTCAACGAATGAAACTTCTTCTCATTGAATTGTATGCCACCATTTGATAGGCTAGAGCCTAGAATCGTCCAAACATTTTTAGAAAGACCAAATGAACGGCCTCGATCTCATAACTCAATGACACGGTCATAAATGACATGTGACTGCACGTGACAGCTTTTCCTAGTAACAATAACACGCGCCCTAAGAAGCCAGTGCGAATGTCAGTTTTGGTCTTATCAAAATCGGACTTTGCTCTGTTGGGAAATATTCTACGGTGGGGCCCATAGACCCGACCGTGCGTGGCAGGCTGACCCATCCATTGGGACCGTCTGTCTATTGTCCTACAATGTCGATGGAAAATGGTGCAAAATAAATATCCACCGGGTGATCTTACACACCTGATCTGTACCCATAAAAATGACGGCAGTGAAAAAATAAATCAACGGTCAAAATGTAGGAAGGAAAATGATTTTGAAAATACGTGAATTTTTAAATATACGCCATTAATAATGGGTTTCGTTGGATTAACGGTTTTGATTGATCCATCACGTAGACATGTATACAATGGAGCGGTGGCTCCACCATATTCTGGTTCGTCCTGCTCTACCTTATCACACAGTCAAATGGTTTTCTTCAAGACTCCTGTCGGCAGAGTACGGCTACCGCACGCGGTCTCAGCGTCAGTCGAAAGATATTTAAAAGAGAGATCGGTTTAGTGCTCGTCGGGCTTACGTTAAATTGTGGCTCGCAGCAACGGCAGAAACGCATACATGGTCGTACCTTCGTTGTAGGGAATGGTCCATGTTGCAGGGATTGGCATCAATCAGACAATCCCGACCATCCAACTGATTGACTTTTGATCGTTTAAAGTAATTCTTGGTGTTAGTTCTAACTTCTCCCCACCATTGATTATAAAAAAGATAAAAAATCCTAACCGTCCACTTAATCCCGACATCTAGAATCTTCGAAAATCTTGTCTCAGCCATCCACAGTTGGGTACAGTAGATTCACGATCCTGATGAGCCTACCATTGCGTTCCATAGAAGGGTTGTACCACATTTTATTGAGTTAAAACAACCCCTAGTGTCGGCAAGCGAGAGTGTCTTCCACGGCAATGTCACGGAAAGCGGATTGGCTGGTGTACCACAAACCAACAACCTAGCTGGCGTGGGTACGTGTCGTGCGAAGACGAGCGCTGACGCTGCTCGAGCTCCGACTTGTACGAACGGTACAAAGGATATCAAAGTTACGTGGGCCCTGCAATGATGTATTTATCATATCTACACCGTTCATCCATTTGGCGAGATCATTTTAGTTCTTGATCGCAAAAATGAGTAATTTCCAAGGTTTAAGTAGACCACACCACAATTAACAGTGGGGAGAATAATTTTCACCGTTAAAACATTGGTAGGCCCACCATAACGTTTACTTTCCATAGATGAAGAGAAAAAACAAAAATCATATTGATCCAAATTTTCCGTGACACCCAAAAAGGTTTCAATGGCAGGCGTTCAATCCACAAGTGTGGTCTACTTGATTTTTGGATCTGTCTTATTTTTCTGCTTAAGCCTTACGACGAGCTCACTGTCAGGGGCATTCGTGGGGCCCACCGTGTATGTGTTTTATCCATGGAGCCCCCTGGTCATTGGTGGGCATTCGTGTGGGGCCCGCCATGTATGTGTTTTATCTACGCCATTTATTCATTTTGACGAATCCTTTTAGGCAATGAGCCAAAAAAAGAGGCAAATTGAATGCTCAAGTGGACCACACCATAGGAAACAGTGAGGATTGATTACTTACAGCTGAAAACCTCTTGGAAGCCACACAGAGGTTTTGGATCAAGCTGATATTTACGTTTTCCCTTCATCCAGGTCTACCTGACATTATTTACAGGTTGGATGGGAAATAAATATCACGGTGGGGCCCTAGGAAGGTTTCAATGGTAGGCATCATTGTCACCACTGCTTCCTTTGGTGTGGTCCACTCAAGCTTTCAATCTGTCTCCTTTTTGGTCTCATGCCTAAAATGATCTTTCAAAATGGATAGACAGCTCGGAGGAAACACACATCACTGTGGGCTCCACAGCTCCTGAGAGGACCCTCTCACGGTTGGTCATTTGCTAGGTCCTGATGGGGGTGGTACCCAATCCTCACCCCAAATTATAATTATGATGGCCCACCAATGGGATACTCTAACATTATCCCACTTAGGCTACTTTGATTAGTGATTAGTTTTAAAAACAGTTTGATTTAAAATGAGTTTTATAGAAGAGAAAAAACATTTCACATATCAGATTTATTTGAAAACACATCCATTAGAAGTATGAGATACCCCTCTAATCTTATCAATTCACACTACAATTATTGTATCATGGTAGTCATCACAACATTTTTAAATGCATGAAATGAGACTTATTAGGATCACGAATACTGTCATCCCCAGCCACATAGATCTCAATTGTGGAAGTGTGGTCACCTCTAATGTGATCATATTTGCTTGATTCCAAGTATTCCTATTGCTTCCAAAAAATGACGTCTTATGCCTCCAATGAGATTCGAGTTAATCTACTCTAATTGAGACATGTACACACATAATTAAGAAATATAAATAAACCTTTATGACAAAATCATCAATGCTAATTACTAAATGTGATAAACCAAGTATTTATCTAGGCTAGCTATACTCACACTAATATAGTATGTCATATTCTTCTCACTTCCAAATGATAAAGCCGCACTAGACCTAGGATGTAAACTGTTCGTTAGCGTATCCATAATCTACATCTTTGCGCTAACATGTATTATAGACATTGGAAGATTTTGTACCTTCTCCTTCATCACAAGGACTTTAGAAGTATAACAAGTTAGACCTGATCAGGCCTCATTGTTATCAGAGATGCATACTATGAGCCCTTAACCTGAAGTCCTGAGATGAAGTTTTACAGTCTTATTGCCTGACATGTGGCCTAGTAGCAGGTGTTCACTCCCCAAGTATAGGGTTGTGATGTAGTAATAAACTCGGTGAGACCGAGGTCGAATCCCAAGGGACTGAAACCTGTACGTTATCTGAAACTAGGTAGAAATAGAAATAGCCTGAGATGAAATCTAAATCGAATGGTTTTTGAGGAATAATGATGAAATAGTAAACTAAAATATGTAGAATTTAGAGGAAGGAAACTAGGGATTCAGAGGATCCACTTGTAGATATCAGGGAGATCTTATGCCTGCATAAAAAATTATGGAATTTAAACTGAACTTCCGTTGATATAGTTGTCAAGAAGTGAAAGGTATATGAATTAGAATGGATTCCATCATCAAACCATGCCCAGGAGACAAAGCAAACAACAGAATTACATTAATTACCAACCAATCAACAATGCATGAGGGTTAGGAAGGGTACCGTCATCCGACCATGCCCATGAGACGATGGCGAACAACAGAGCTTCCTGACGTCATAAACAATAAAAGGAGAAAGAAATACTCAAAGCCATTGCAGATCTATTGTAATTTCAGTCACAACAAACCATTAAGAACTAAAAGTATTCCCTTAATTTAACCGCAATCAAGGTAGTTCAACAATATAAATTAAATCAACGGCATAAGGTAAAGTCTCCCATCATGTTACAAGCTTCACCTCTTAGCCCTAGCTAAGAGGTTTTAGCCAAACATGATTAGGCTAATAACCTTAGGAATCATGAGAGAAAAGAAGGAAACAAAAAAACAACAGCCAGAGAATAAGAAGAAGAAAAAGAAAATAAGGAAACTAAAGGAGTTCCCTGTCTTCTCCTTCAATCATCCAAGCCCGCTCCCAAGATCACGTGCAGCCACCTGCATTCAATCCTCAGACGTCTCAGCCGTGCCTCTCACGATCCAGCAGCCCACCTCGGTTGATGCCTCTGCTCACGTCCAACCCCCTCCTAATCCTTCAATGCTTTTTTTCTTTTGTAGCTGTGGAAGTCCCTCCAGAAACGCTGGCCGAAGTCGCCTTCCTGAGGTCAGCCATTGCGGAGGAAGTTACGCACTCCTTTCGCAGAACGTGCGCAGCTACACGTGAGGGCCCGGAATTTCTGCCCCTTTGCTGGTACTTGCGATATCCACAACCGACGCAAATGAAGACGTCCCTACGGACGGTTTTGGCCCCTCTACACAATAGACGGTCCGGATCAAGCACCTGACGTATGATAGTGGCCCACCTGGATCAACCGCAGCTCTGTTGCGGAACAGAGCGTGCGCAGTCGGGCGCTGTGAAGGTCGGTGGAGTCCATGATCGAGTTCGGTTTCAAAATCCAGTCCGTCCATTCGATTTCCCACGAAAAATCGTTTAGAGATGGGTGATTTTGGATCGAGTTAGGTGTGGCCCATTGAATTGTAACCCAGCCGTCCATCCTGCGTTCAACGGCTAGGATTTTACCATGGATTGCATGATGTCAAAATATCACCTAGGTGAGGTTAATAACCCTCCTCTGTGCACAATGGACGGTCCAGATTGATGATTTTGATGAGAGCTGGGCCCCACTGCACGGAACCGGCAGAATGCGTGAGGACGCTGTGTCCTTCTTTGATTCGGAGAGGATGGAGTCGGTCAGCGTGTGCTGACCGACTTTGGGACTTTTAGTGCACGGCGAGTGCACTTGTCTACCGTGCACACATGATATACATGAGGCCCCTTTGAAGATGTTTGTGAGAAATCCGCTCCGTCCATCTGTATTCTCTTTTCATTTAACGCGTTGCTACCAATTTTGAAGCATATCCAGATAGCAGGTGGGCCCAAAATCAGAGTTTTAGAAGCTGATCTGTCCGTTGGGCCACTTCCACAGGGATATAACAGATGAAATTTGACGTGTACGGTTAATTTATGGTCCCAATCCCATGTATGAAGTTTCGAGCCAATCGGATGGCGAGAACCCTGTGATCTTGCATTCTGTGCCAATTTCGGGCCTCTTTAACGTGAACGGCTTTATTTCCTCGGATCCCTGGTGTGTAAATCCTTCAGTCTTAGTCCCCTGGGGTTTGTCTCATGCTTTGGTGAATTCAGAGCGTCAATCCATACATTTTAGCATCATTTTTCAGTCCAGGTTCTTAAACACACCCTGCATTACAAACACGATTAATTCAGGCCGTTAAGTAATATCATAATTGTAAATCCATGCAATCAATGGGGTCTAATATGCAATATTTGACCCTCAACAGCAGGCGACGGACCAACTTCTATGTTTGATGAAGCCATAAGTATCCCTTCACATTCTCCTCAATACCACTCTCCCAGGAATCATAGAAATGTAATTTGGAGTGGTCTTTTGTCTTCTGAGACAACGATAAATTCTGAATCCTACCCATTTGAACTCAATGGTTGATGTAGGCACAAAGTCCTCTATTTATCATAAGTATCTCCTTAACATTCCAACAATAAATTTTATGTTTGGACGAGCACAGGCTCAAGTATATACTACGCTCGCCACTGCCTATGCATAAGGAATATTGAATACCATTCCTTGCAGGCACAAAGCGGCTAAACTTATTGCCTTAAGCTAACATATACATGAAGAAACTACTTCAAATAGCTTGAACATGACACTTGCCTTAGGCCAAAAAAGCGCTACCTTAACTCACATACCTTAATTGTCACTATGGTTAAAGGAGATGGTCTATTTTTGAAGGGAAGAGCTAAATGATAGAATAGTTGAATTTTTATTTTTTAATTTTACGAGAGATTTTTGGTTATCTCCTGTCTATGGTGAGGCTCATCATATTTGTGGTCTAGATCATTGAAAGATTACTCCATTCTATTTGGATTGTGGTGTCATGGGAAGTGAAAAGTTCTGATTGATTTGAGTTGGTTGATGTTTCGGACGTAAGCCGGCAACAAAGAGTAGAGCCTCTTGCCTGAGAACTTCATGATGGTGATATTTAGATACATGTAGAAATTTGATTGTATTTACTTGCGTGTTTTGGTTTGACAATAAACCTCCTTTTATAGATCTGAAATGCTAATGTTGGATAATTAAATTCCAGCTGTTTTATATGCCCTTCCAGAGATGGGATGCCCAATCCCAGACCGCCATCCATCTTGGATGGGATGTCAGCAGTAAAAAAGGTCCCATTTCACTTAAGGGGTTTAATCAGCTTTTAAAATGGTTTTATGATGCGGAAGATTATAGACTGTTAATAGATAGCAGCATCACTCCACGCTAAACCCAGCGTGGTGGCTAGTCATTTCTACCCTTTGTCTAGTTCATCTTACTATGGATAGATTATGAGAAATGATCCAGCATGTGCTCTTAGAGCATTATATGTAACGGTGCTCCTACGTGCATTGGGACACTTAGACAGTCCAGTAGACTGATCTGGTCTGTCATTAGATCCATCAACTATTCCATGGATTATCATACAAAAATCGCACTGATAGGACTGTCCTAACCATTTGGTTAAGATCGTATATATAAGAAAAGTGTCCAACCAATAATTTGAGCCATCTATTTTATCAGGTCTCATCATGGATTTCTTATGGTCCTAAAGAATCACTTTTACCAGGCAATCCTAACCATCCCATCTAAGGCTTGGAAAAGGGAAGGCCATAAAAAAGAAGGCCTATCATAGGATTGGATCATCTATTCAGTGCCAAATTTGCGAGGTAGCCCATGAAATGTATGCTGGAGCTAATGAACGGTCCAATGGACTATCCACGTGTCATGTTGCAACTAAGAGGACCATAACCTTTAGTTTATTATTTATTTATTATTATTTTTTGATATTTTGGCTTTTCTAGATCCCTATCATACCTATAATTTGTAACCTACAATATGGGTTTAGAACAAGAACAATGCAACTCAAATGGTATGCCACAAATGGTAGTATAATGTTTTTCTTTTCTTGTTTTTACACTCTTGACTGGTATAGGAGAATCCAGATCCTTTACAACTGTTGTAGATAAGAATTTCATGCAACTAACTAAGTTTGGGCACCATGGTGTTTGCATGATATCCAACCCAACAAGTTTGTCCCACCATGAAAATGGAACGCTTCAAAAATCAAGCCAATCTACTCATCAGGTGGGCCACACAGTAGAAAACAATAAACAACCACCCAAACCATATAAATTTCACATGCATGTGAATAAGTTTGATAAGGAGAAGTGATCTAGTGAACCAAGTGCCTGGGAACCTTCTGATGCACATAATCGAATTTGTGCTTGTTGCAAACCACATTACCTATCGGGACCGACCATCATGTCCAGTCCAGTTTCCATAGGATTTCTTAGAAAAACTGGATGATCCAAACCATCGCAACCAGTGGCCTGCAAAAATGGATGGACAAGATGTAATTAGAAGATAAGTCCAGTCACAGATGTTTAGGGCTACCTGATTGCTACAATTTTGCACAATAGTGGAAGAAGAGTTGCTAGACCTAATGGAGAGTTCATATAGGTGATGTAGATGCCAAAGAGTCCAAATACAACAATGTGCATGAAAAAGTTTCTATGCACTTGGCCTACTAGATCATTTCTCTTTCCTAAGAATAAGTTTGGCAGGATGGATTTTGAGGGATTTCAGTTTTTTTTTTTTTTTCGGGGGGGGGGGTGGGTTGGGGTGGTGTTCATTTGGTAGAAAGGATTTTTTAAGGATTTGGATTTTGATTCCTTCGAAATCCTTCAAAAGAGCTCCTTTTAATTTCCCACGTCAAAGCTGATTTGCAAAATGCACTTGATTCCACAGGTTTCAAATGCACTCTACCAAACGACCCCTTAAATTGGGATGGATTTGGCTTCTACAATATGTCTTCTACATTGAATGTCTTAGTTCATTACCATATGATTTTAGCTCATGGGATGGATTTGTTACAATGTACAGCTTCAATGCAACTTTCATGTGGGAAATGCTGCGAGGGAAGAGGATGATGTTCGTTGGGGACTCCTTAAATCGGGGCCAGTTCGTCTCGATGGTCTGTCTCCTCCACTCTGTCATCCCTGAAAGTGCCAAATCTATGAACAGTCTTGACTCCCTTGCCATCTTTAAAGCTGAGGTAACTTAAGAGGCTACTTCACTTCAGTGACCTGCAGTATGTTAGGCACTGCTTGGAAAGTGCAGAAACCTGCATTTTGTACCGAACCAAACCAAGAAAGTTCATCAAACTGGCTCCAAATGGTGAACTTGTTTCTTTGATAAAAGAAATGAGTACGAGGGCTCAAATACAATAAAAGAAAGGACTCTTTGATTGGAAACTGCGAAAACCCCAATTCACATAGATTGGAATGAAGAAAATCTGTCATACTGAAAACAATTTCAAGTGAGTTCATTTCTTTAAATCGAAGAAACGAAGACAATCGTCATTTCCCTCAATGCAAATATAGTTACTTCCAATCTCGCTTTTAAGTATGTTTTGTACAACATTCCTTATCACAAGCTTTCACTCACTTGTTAGGAATTCAATGCTTCGATCGAGTTCTATTGGGCACCCTTTCTTTTGGAATCCAACGCCGACAATGCCGTCATACATAGGGTCACAGACAGAATCATTCGTGCAGGGTCCATTAATAAGCACGGCCGACACTGGAAGGGAGTCGATATTCTAGTCTTCAACACCTATCTATGGTGGATGACAGGCGCGAAAATGAAGATTCTGTAATCTTCTTCATGGATCAAAAATTCCATTTTTTTTTTCTAAGCTTTTTCTTTCTTTTCAGTTTCTTTCATCACAGTGTTGGTCTTTCATGCCTTTATCACAGGCAAGGGACTTTCAAAGATGAAACAAAGAATATTACGGAGATGGAGACGGAAGATGCATATCGGTTGGCATTGAAGAATATGGTAAAATGGGTGGCCAAGAATATGGATCCTCACAAAACTAGAGTCTTCTTCACTAGCATGTCGCCTTCGCATAAGCAGTTAGTGATTTCCCCCTGCTAAGAAAGTTCTTTCTTCATCACTTTTTCAGTGTCCATGGTTTGGCCATCCAAATTGTGGGCCCATGTGGCTGCAGGTCAGATGATCTAGAGCACCCATCTGGTGGTCCTATTGCACATGGAACAGCTGGCCATTTTTAGTGTGACTATGTGTAGTCATGGGGCTGTGACTGTTTGCTGATGTGGATGGAGGACTTCATGTGGATGAGATCCACCTTGTCTATCAGGTGTGCTACTTTGTGTTTGGACTGGGGCCCAAAAATCAGGCTGATTCAGAACTTAGTTGGGCTACACCTTAGGGAACAGTTGAGATGGAAAATCCTACTATTATAATCGTCCGCTGTGCGTGTGGGGTCCAAGGTGGTGTGTATATCCTGTACAATCGACTTATCTGAGACGCCAAACCAGGATGAATGGATTCCCAGAAAATCAGGCCATTACAAGATTGTGTGGGCCGCACATTGTGAATTTAGAGATTTTATTCATTATTTACACCATTCCGTATGGTGTGGCCTACCTAAGTATTAGATTGAACTGATTTTTAGGATCCATGGTGAAAATATGGCAGAGAACCTGATGGTAGGGCGTGAATCATATCTGTCATTGCCAGTCCACTGCAGGGCCCATTAGATGGATGATTCAGATCATCAGTACATGCATACACATGGGCCAAGGAAGCTTGGCAACTTCCATTCTGACAACTTTATACACACCACATTAATATAGCACATGCACACATGAGAGTGAAGAGGGGAAAAAGTTATGTGGCTGATCTTGGAAGCTTTACAGGAGCAAGGAATGGGGAGGTGACCAAGATGGGAATTGTTACAATCAGACGGCTCCAATCGAAGATCCAACATACTGGGGGAGTGAATCTAGCAAAAGCATAATGCAGGTTATTAGTGAAGTATTTAATAAAGCTAAGGTGCAGATTACATTCCTAAACATCACTCAGCTCTCTGAGTATCGCAAGGATGCACACACGTCGATATACAAGAAGCAATGGAGTCCATTGACACCGGAGCAGTTAGCGAATCCCAGAAGCTACGCTGACTGTGTGCATTGGTGTTTGCCTGGCCTTCAAGATACTTGGAATGAACTCCTATATGCCAAGCTTTTCTTTCCTTAGTAAATTTCTTCCCAAGGTTCTGTTTTGCCATTGTATTTATGTCCTTATAACCGAGTTAATAAAAGAAAGATTTAGCAATGGTTGTGCCAATGATCGATTGAGTTTGTTAATATGGTGTTTGATTCAACGGATTGCGACTTCCTAAGATTGGACTTTGATTGCATCAATGGACTCAGTTGAGTCCCAATAGCAAGAACTTGTTTGGAATGCAATGCGATTGGGTTGGCCCAGTCCTGGCCTGAATCAAGCTCTCTGGTCTGGTTTGAGGTGAGTCTTGGGTCCCAATAGCAAGAATTTGTTTGGGTTACAACTTGACTGGTTTAGTCCAGGCCTGGGCCAAGTTATGCTCATTCTAGTCTAATTTGGGCTGAGCCACGAGACCCAGTAGTAACAACTTGTTTTGATTACCACTCAACTGGGTGGGTTCAGGTTGTTGAGATTCATGGTACAAGTCAATATAGAATTAGGTGTCTTTTATTGAAAATTGTTAAGATAAGTGGTTTTAGAAGGTTTTGGGTAATTGAGTTACAATAGGACAGTACTTCATCTGTGAGACTTGTGCTCTCATTGTTGATCCCCAGCTCAGACAAACACAGGTTGCATAATGTTGTTGGCCGTCATCAAATTTACTCCCCATCTTTCATCATGAATCCGAACAATATGACATTTCAAACTTATTCTAGGTTGTTAGTCATATCTTTCATCATGAATCCGAACAATATTATATTCCAAACTTATTCTAGGGGGTTTTCTGTAAGCGACATACTACATCGGGAACCCGAGCATGGTGAGAAATGGGCGAGGGTTGGCTAGGGTGTCCCCTAAGAGTGAACACAACCCAACACCATGGGGTTGCTATGAGAAATAGGTAAGGGTTCCTACACCATTTTGTAAGTGCGCGCGCGTAAAGTAAGTCTACGAGAATAGGATTCATCTTGTCACATGGAATAAAGTAAGAGTACCGAGTTAGTAGATATAATGAAATGAAGGAGAGTTAACATACCTTGCATTTAGGAAACCGAGTGGAAATGGGACAAAATTAGATAATTTGATGGATACAAACTTTAGTCTATAGGAAATGGGAGAGGAATAGTGATAGATAAACATTTGAAGGATAAAATTATCAATGTTAGGAAAGTAAATGATAAGATTTTATTAATAAAAATTATGTTAAGAGAGGAGATATAAAAATATTGTAGATTGTGAACACCTCTTTTGCTCATTGCGAGCTCCCATGTCTGGGCGTAACTGTCGTAAGAGCTTTTCTCATTAGGCAACATGGCTTATATGAGCAAGGCAGATGTTCTTGGAAGAATAGAGGGTAGCATGGTTACCAAGCAAGAAACTGGCCCATATGAGACCAAGTTGGCAACAACAGGTCTTAACCATTATCACCCTTTTTAAGAGTGATGTCGACATTGTTAATCATCTACTGGATAAGGTTCTTTAGAACCTAGAAATCTTCTATCCTGTGGATGATGGTGTGATGGTATCGACAAAACTTCGGGCCTCGTCTTGTTGGCACCCTAGGGCAGTTGAGACTTGGGCAAGGTAATAGTCCCTTTAGACAGCAGCTGCTTACACATGGGGATGAGATCCTCCATGGGGAATGTATATTTCCTTTCCAGTGGTTCATGTCATGGACGCCTATCGTCTTTGTGTTGAACTTGATAGGTTTCTTGCCTTTGTCAACAACAATAGGGGAAGGCTTGTTTTGGTCTGCCGAGAGCATTCTCTCCTAGGTGGTAGTGACTGTTCGACTTCATAGGATTTTGTGGCCAACTATTTGAAGGTGTGAATAGGGGCCTAAAGAAGGCATAGGTCAACTTGTTATTTATGTTGGAGAGAGAGAGAGAGAGAGAGAGAGAGAGAGAGAGAGAGAGAGAGAGAGAGAGAGAGAGAGAGAGAAACCTTAGGGCCTGTTTGGCCAGCTTTATTAGGTGGGATTAAGGTGGATGGAATTGCAAAAGTTACAATAAATGCATGTATAAGGTTTTGTCTCTGGATTAGGGTTTATCCCATGTTTTCAAATGCTATGTTTGAAATGTATGCATTAAAAAATAAATCCCAAGATTTACTTTCAAATTGCAATTGGATTGAACGTGGATGCAGCGAAAATCCATCACCCCTAGATTGGTAATCCCATCTTACACTTTCCAACACAAGGCTCAATTTCCAAAGCCTATAAAGTTAATTTTAATCCCATATCACACTCCTTCCAAACATGCCATCCCTAATTTCAAAGTAGGATTAGTAATATAATCCCATTTACTACAACTTAATACCACTATCGTTGAACTGTTGCGTTGATTTATTGCTCCATTGTCGAGTAGTGGTCAGGTTAGCAATGCCAACTTCTTGTTGTGAGGCAAAGAAGTTTACTAAGAGAAGTTCTTGCATCTGGTTTTAGGTGTGCACAAATCTTAGGATTAAACCGGTGTACCACTTGAAGGCTTCGCCTATAAAACAGGCATTGAAGAATCGTAAGCAGTAATGTGGAACCATGGACTACTTGCTCATTAAGGTAATGAATTGTATCAGGTGCTCTTCCAATGACCCAGTATCATCATCTTTTGAAAGTCCGAGCATTTGAAGCCAGCAGGGAAGGTGAAGTTGTCAAGCTCATTTGGGGAAACGGATTGGCTACTCCCCCTGCCACCAGCCCGGTGGTCAGTGCTCTGTGGGCTCCACCATGATGTATGTTTTTCATCCATTTTTACAGATCATTTTAGGGCTTGATCCCAAAAAATGAGAGGGATATAGATCTCAGGTGGACCACACCACAGGAAAACAATAGTTATTGGACTATCCACCATTAAAATCCTGCCAAGGCCCACTGTATTGTTTATTTGACATCCAATCTGTTGATTAGGTCATACAGATCCAGATGAAGGGAAAAAACAAATATCAGCTTGATCCAAAACTTTTATGGCCCCCAAAAAGTTTCTAATGGTCGACGTTCATTCAACACTGTTTCCTGTAATGTGGTCCACTTGAGATTGGTATATACCTAAATTTTGGTCTCATACTATAAAATGATTTAGAAAAATAGATGAACAATATGGATGAAACACATACATCATGGTGGGGCCCATAGAGCACCGACCATCAACCATTGGCTGGTGGCAGGGGGAGTAGCCAATCCGTTTCCACTGGACTTCTAATGGATGTGGGGGCACCTGAGTTGTTGCTGTTTGAATTGTGCCCCCACAACAATGATGAGTGCCATCGTTGAGTCTAGCATTAACTATACATTTGCCTTCTTACGAAGGATGTGGGTGATCTGATCCTCCATGGGAGGAGGGTTGGATCCTTCTGCCCCAACCAGCATAATATATGTGACGCATAGGCGGGTGAATTAGTGACCCAGGGAGGACGTGAGGTTGAGCATCATCTTCCTCAAGAGGATAACTATTCCGAATCCACGGAGTTTCTATGGATTCCTCACAGAGATTTCTCGAATCCACGAGGAAAGAAAGCAAGAAAATAGAAATAAATTCTAATAAATTTGAAATTTAATTGATTGATTAATTGTCTAATGTGTCTCCTTACACCATTAATAAAGAAAAAATAAACCAAAAATCGTAATTGCCAAAAAATAACAAAATTCTAACTCTAATAAAAATCCTAATTCTAATAAAACTCTTCTGAAGCCTAATTTCTAAAAATAAAAATTCTAAATAAACTTTTGCTAGAAGAGTTCTAATATAATTAAAAGTTATATCTAAAAAGGAAGGAAATCTAAAACTCTAAACGTAGAAAAATATTAAAAATTTGGAATTACTAAAAATAGTAATTTTTTCCTAAAGATTCGTTTTTGAGCTGAAAGCACGCGTTTTATGACGAAACAGACAGATGCGACCCATCTTGTGGATCGGTTCACTTAAGATGGTCTGTTTCAGTAAAGATTGATAGGTTGTGCGCCCTGTAACGATACCTGAATTAAAAGTTACGGTTAATTTACGGTCCACCTTCTTTTGGCCCAATCATGCTAGGAAAGTATCCGTGACATGTTCTACATCAGACCCCTCCACTTGAAAAAAAACTCGTCATCGAGTTACACAAGAGACTTGGCTCGTGATTCTGAGATAACTTCTGACGCCGATGTTTATAAGTCTTTTTCTTGTACTGGACATTAGGCTCTTGAGCTGATACAATACATGTATTTATACTTTCCTTCAGTAATATCAATTAGTTCCTTCACTTCTTCCTTCAAGATCTTATATTCTTTCTTATAATGTGGGCAATTAAATTAACTTGCCACTGAGACGGGATCAATGTGATTTTATATATCTCGTATGGGAGGCAATTTATTAGGGAGTTCATCGAGTACAACCGCCTTAAACTCCTGCAATACTAGTTCAAAATCCTCTAGGATATTCACAGGCTCTACTTTTTTTTTTCTTTTCAACTAATGGATATATATCTCTCGTTTCTTCAGATTGTTTAATAAAGGTCCGTTTAGATATGAGATATTGTCCCTCCACTTTAGAAGTCTTGCATTGGTTCTCCATTCTCATAAGGGCCATATGTTTGCTACTGATGAATCCTGTGGCTTGTCGCGATTCTATTTCGACGAGGTTGTTTCTCGTGGACAAATAATATTATTTTTCTGCATAACCTTTTACTGATTGACTCTCCTGGTAAGAATTTTGGTTTTGTTGGAATAATACATGATCGTAATCTCGGGGGAGGAATCACATACACAATAATTGCTTCATCCGCGACCACATGAGGATTGACGCCTTCATCTATCTCGTCCGCTCGATTTGAAGTTGTCCCACCAATCGGAAGCTCTGCCTGTCAACTTGTAGGCCAGGAGTTTAACTTTATTTTCTTCCATGATATTCATGTAGTCGAAGAAACGTTCGACTTTAAGCAACCAATCGAGGAAGTCCTTGAAGTAGAGTTCGCAATTAAAACTAGAAAGATCGACTTTATCTTGAATCCTTGATCCATCTGATCTATCTGATTAATATCTCGTCTAGGATGCTGTGAAATCATATCACCGGATCTCACCTTCTCAAGAGTGATCATGTGGTTCACTGGTAGCATCGTCTTACAATCAGTATGATTACGAATTCCAGCAATTACTGGTGGTGGATCACCACCATGATGACGGAGCTGCCCTAGGGCCTCCGTTATGTGATCTGCCCTGCGATCGATGGCAGCCTGCAGCCCTTGCATGGTTTTCCGATTCTCTCGCTGCGCTGCTTTGAAAGCTGTCGCCATTAAAGGTAAATTCCCTAGAGCATTGTCTATGGGATTGTTGCCCGACCCGTTGTTAAAAGTCATCGATCCGAGGGAAAACCTCGCTTTGATACCAAACTGACATGGGGAAGACGTAAGGTCGATCACCATCTTTCTCAAGAGGATAATTATTCCAAATCCACGGAACGTATCTGGACTCCTCACAGAGACTCCTCGAATCCACGACAAAAGAAAGCAAGAAAATAGAAATAAATTCTAATAAATTCGAAATTTAATTAATTGATTAATTGTCTAACGTGTCTCCTTACACCATTAATAAAGAAAAAATAAACCAAAATTCGTGATTACCAAAAATAGCAAAATTCCAACTCTTATAAAAATCCTAATTCTAATAAAACTCTTTTAAAGCCTAATTTCTAAAAATAAAAATTCCAAATAAACTTTTGCTAGAAGAGTCCTAGTATAATTAAAAGTTATATCTAAAAAGTAAGAAAATCTAAAACTCTAAACATAGAAAAATATTAAAAATTCAGAATTACTAAAAATAGTAATTTTTTCCTAAAGATTCATTTTTGAGCTGAAAGCGCGCGTTTTTAGACGAAACGGACAGATGCGACCAACCTTGTAGGTCAGTTTACCTCGGATGGCCTATTTTAGTAAAGATTAATAGGTTGCGCGCCTCGTAACGATACCCGGATCAAAAGTTATGGTCAATTTACGGTCCACCTTCTTTTGGCCCAACCATGCTAGGAAAGTATTTGTGACATGTTCTACATTAATTAGTCAGCCGGTGTGCTAGTAATGCGAGCTAACATGTGTGACTGTTGTCCAATTGGCAACATCGCACAACTTGACCTAGGCAATTGAGTGCTCGGAGAGCTATGTTATCATGCCTCAAAATCCAAAATCCCATTAAGAGGATCGTGATCCCAATTTCTATGATATGAACTAAATTATACATAGTTATATATTGTATTCACATGCAATTTACCATATGCCTAAACTAAAGAGCTATTTAATTATCTAAAAGATAATATCTATAATTTAAAATTAAAATAAAATTAATGAATTTAAAGCCTACTCAACTACCACTGCTATGGCTCAAATTTGGTCTATCCCATTTCACCTTGATGCAGGACGTGTTACAAATACATTCCTAGCATGGTTGGACCAAAAGAAGGCGAACCATAAATTAACCATAACTTTTGATCCAGGTATTATTATGGGGCACATAACCTATCCATCTTTACTGAAATGGGTCATCCAAGGTGAATTGACCCATGAGGTGGGTCACATTTATCCATTTTGTCAGAAAACGCACACTTTCGGCTCAAAAATGATTTTTTTAAGAAAAAATGCTATTTTTAGTAATTTCAATTTTTTAATATTTTCTTATTTTTAGAGTTTTAGATTTTCTTCCTTTTTAGAAATAACTTGTAATCATTTTAGGACTCTTATACTAAAAGTTTATTTAGAATTTTTATTTTTAGAAATTAAGTTTTAGAAGAGTTTTATTTGAATTAGGATTTTTATTATAGTTAGGATTTTGTTATTTTTGGTGATTACGAATTTTGTTTTGTTTTGTTTTGTTTGTTTGTTTGTTTTTTTTTTTTTTTTAATAATATTAATGGTGCAATAGGGACACATACATATTAAACAATTATCATCAATAAAATTATTTCAAATTTTCTAAAAATTATTTTCTAATTTTCTTAATTATTTTCCTTAGGATTTAAGGTATCTCTATGAGGAGTCCAATGAAGTTCCGTGGATTCGTAACAGTTATCCTTGAGGTAGATGGTGTTCGACCTCATCACGCCCATCCCTACATCATACTTCTTATGAGCCACTAGGTACCTGCAGTTTAATGGAGAATAAGAGAATATTAGGGGCGCCGGTTGTGGTCGGAGACCCTCCGATGCCTAAGTTAGGTAAAATGCCTCAAAGTAGGTGTAGTTAGAATCAGGATAATTGTGTGTACCTTCCCTTTGAGTGGGATGATGTATTTATAGGTGTTATTAGGTGACTTGCGTATCCGAGTATATCTGTAAGATATGCTAGAAGGGCTTGTATTGGAATTGGAATTTGTTCCCAAGTATTCCTTTAATTATGCCCAGTTGGCGTGATATTCGTCTAAGAAATCGCTATATGGTATGAGATTCTCTCCGAATGTTTTTATTCTGAGCTCAAGGTCAGCATCCGAGGTCAAGGTCATCATACAAGGTTGAGTTCGGTATTTGGGGTCGAGGTCATCATTCGAGGTCGAGATCGGCATCTGAAGTCGAACTCTATTGATGAGCCTAACTCCAAGCCGGGTTAACTGTTTCAGCATGGTCATCAAGTCTCCTTGCTCAACTCAGCTTCTCTTGTTGTAAGCACTTCGATAGCTTGGAGAGTTTGCCTCGATTGTCTTTTTCCCACGTGTCTCATACATAAGATCAGCTCTATTTTTACCTATAAAAGTTGCCCCCTACTTTCGAGTTATATGCTCATGAGCTCGGGAAGTAAGCAAACTTGGACTGTTGTATGAGCAAGAGATTCTAAATTTCTAACTGTCGGAGGTCAACTCATTCCATGTGTGTTCCTCGATTTTGTCACCTAGTAGTTAATGTAAGAATTGGAAATGGATGGCGCGTGTTGCAATGATTGAGAAAAATATTATGACAGTGGTTCCGTATGAGGAAACGTGCACAGAGTGGTGAGTGTTGTTTCACCTTCCAGACAACTCCCAAGCGGACACTTGCCCCTACTCCATTAATGCGGGCCCTAAGCGAACCCTATATCACCACTTGGAGGAGATCGTGTGTCGAGGCATCCTTTTATATCATTGCAAGTAATGGTAGTATTAAATGCTCTGCTCCCAAGCTTCTTATAAGTATGGGGGTTTCCCCCTCATTCTGCCTGTCATTGGTTTTGTGAAGTCCGAGCTATGTTGATCTCCTTTCTCTATTCTTTCTCCTTAGTTCTTTTTTCGTTCTCTTTGTGGATCGTCCGATCACTTAGCCTTTTTTCCATACATTTCCTTCTTCTTAAATTGCTTCCGTTTCCTCTTTTACCATGTCTTTTAAGGGTTCTCCAGGTTTGTCTGTATTGGGAGCTTTTCATGGCGAATCTATCCATGACAGTGGGGATTCCAAGCTAGCAGCATCGTTGAGTGGACCATCTCCGGTGATGGCAACTCGGGATTAGGGGGTCCTTCCACCTCGAGTAGAGGCGACCTCTTCGTCTTCTCAGGGACCAACTCCATCATTAGGTCCATTTGGTTCTAAGCTCCGATTGGGGTATCTAGTTACCCTTCGGTTGGAGTTCCAGATCCCTGATTCGGTGGGGCTATGGCTATCCCGAGTTGGGGAACTTCTGGGCAATCCTCTCGAGGGAGAGGTAGCCTTTTATCCAATTTTCTTTTTTTACGGCTTGCGGATACCCTTCCACCCAGTGGTGAGGGATGTGCTGCACAGCCTGAGACTTGCCTCAGGACAGCTTAACCTTAACATGTGGTGAGCTGTCTTTTGGTGCTATGTTTTGAGGCACCAGCTCGGCCACTCTGAGCTCACTATGGTCTAGCTTCTATACTTATACCAGGCCAAGAGTAGTCTGGGTTCTCTCGACTAGTACTATTTTTCTTTCTGGCTGAGCAAAGGCTGGGCCATTATTACCGGTAACATTTCCTTTAATAAAGGCTGGAAAAACAAGTGGTTCTTCACTACTGGAGAGTGGGAGACTTTAGCAGCTAAGCTGGGCAGGTTGCAAACTTGAGTTCCTGTCAAGTTTGCCAACCCAGGTCAAAGCCTAAGTTATAGCTTCTAGATGTTGTAGTTTATTTCTAATTTCCCCTTTGTGGCTTTTTGACTGATCCAATCACCTTTTTTGGCAGCTCTTATTCAGCACTAGCCCCAGCTCATGGCGATCCACCTCTGCCAGGTCAGGATTGCCCAGTAGTGTCCCGTAGCCCAACAAGACTGGTGGAAGTTGATCACTCCGACTCTCTTGGATCAGGTTGGCTTATCAGTGGTCGGGTCGGCATGTATGTCTGGTTTCAATAGAATTTTGAAGGTTATCGGTCTTTCTCATACTTTATGTATTTCTTTTGTTTATTTTTTGTAGAGATGGCGGATCGTCCTTGACTGAAGAGGTTGAAACTCCCTCCACAATAGAGCTAGAGCGGCTGAGGAGTGCTGCCAGGAGAGCTGCTCCTTCATCATCATCCTAGCCAGCATCAGGGGTCGAGGCTTAGGAGATTAGCGCAGGCAGATAGGCGACGGAGCCCCCCCCCCCCCGAGGGAGGTTGTAGACCTTGAGTTTTCTTAGATAGATCAAGACCCTCCACTAGAACAATCCTAGGCTTCCATTGTTGATTTTCTTGTCAACGTCGTCGAAGTGGAAAACCAAACAGCACAAATCGAGTTTTCAAGGGATCAGTTTCCTGACCATTCGCATTCTAACTCCTCTACAAATTAGGAACGGATTTCTCCGGTGAATCGAGATGGTCGGAGATACCACGGTTGTCCATTATTGGTTTTCCTGTGGACCGAAGATTGGGCGTTTACTGTATCAGCTTTACCAAGAAAACCGGTATCATTTATATACAATCTTTTTTCGATTTGTACAACTGGAACTCTATAAACGTGAAAAATCAATTGAATTCATGACGTTCAACCAAATTATGAATAGGTCGGTGTTTCACTATGGTTGCCTCATCACAGAGCCCAGTTGAGTAACGAGCAGGTGATCGTCCTGTGATAGCTTTGCCCATGGAGTTAAGATCCAAGCAACTAATGGATAATCATTCCCACAACTATCTAGTCACGAAGTCAAGATCTGAAGTAACGAGCAAGTTGTCATCCTACCAACCTTCTTGTTATGAAGTAACGTGGCTGAATGCTGAACAGTTAATCATCTAAACATCAACCAACTTGTTCATGATGCTCAACTATGCAGGGTAATGAATGGCCTGTCGTTTCCCAATGACTGTCTCGCCATAGAATCCAGTCGTGCGATGAATGGATTGTCAAAGATCTATCCATCATTGACTATCTTGCCATGGAACAAGGTCCTACGCAATGAATAAACAATGACCACAATGATTGTCCAACTATGAGGCCAAGCATGTGATGAACAGAGGTCCATCTCATCACACAAACCACGAATATCTCACATAATGAACTACATCCCACAACAAACGGACTATCATCCTTGACGACCATTTAACCACAAAGTCAGTTGAGTAGGTGATTTATCTTATGTGCTTGACGACCCTTCTCGGCAGGAACAAACAATCATTTCCAAAGAGTGTCTCGCTAAGGACAAATTGTCATTGCTTATCCTTTTTCTTTTTCTTTTTACCACTTATTTTTTCAGGCGAGTGTAGTTAAAACTAATTTATTTAATTAATTGGTTTCGGTGTAATTTATTATTATATTATTATTAAACTTAAGCAAATCACGTGCTTAATTGAAAAGTCATTTCTCCAAAGGTAAAAAGAACTCATTAAGGGGTAAACCCTTTCATTCACAAATCACTTAATTCTATGTAATTGATGACTGGGTAGTTGAGTCGATCTTCGGATATTTAATCTTAAGCTAACTATTACTGAGATTAAGGTTTAAAGGTGTTTGGTTCGTATTGAGCCACTATCAGCTCTGGCATGCTCGGCGTGCACACACATAAAATCAGTGCGACCGAATTCATGACCAACATATACATATCCAGGTCAATGGATCTTTTACTATTCTAATTCTTATGCATTTAATACTGATGCACGTGAATTAGTAACTCCACTTGAGAAATTTCAAAGCTATTATTATTTGGAGAGTGATCATATACGTTCAAAGCATATGGTCATTACTATATGCACGAGCTATGTGTGCCCCACCCACGATGCGTTTGTGGAATCGAAATCGTACATCTGGTTAGCCTCCTTGTGCTCGTCGCCGTACGTCCTTATCCCTTGTTAGGACAGGCCATATGTAGCAGTTTGCAATCATAACTGTAACCTTTATATTCACATGGTGTGGCTCCCACAAGTTTTGGAATGGCCTGACCTATGGTGTTTTCCTTCAACCCCAGTGGACCGCACCTGATTATAAGGTTAGATGACACATACACAACACAGTGGACCCCACATTCCATTGGGAAGTTTCTATGGTAGGCATCACCCTCCTGTTGGTGTGGCCCTCCCGAGTAATGGATTGGGCCGGACTTTGGAATGTAGGTCTAACATGGCGATCGCACCTAATGGACAACTTGGATGGCACGCACACATCACGGTGGGCCCCTACACAGCTCCAATGTATGGTAATTACTATAGATTTGATTGTATGAGATCATTCCCCTATTTAATTTCTTTGCATCAAACCGGCAGTTGTCAATTATTTCCTTCAGTATAGCGTACATGATGAATTGATATCTGATTATTTATTTATTTATTTATTTTTTGCCTTAGGTGCTCTTACTTGCAGGGCAACCTTCTGAATGCATTGGATATAGCACAAACTTGAAGAATTGGAAATTATATGCTAGTTTGTCCCTAAGACAATGGACCCCATGGTACACTGATTTAAACTGCTGATCTAATAGACACTACAAAGCCAAAGATCCTAACCATCTGTTATGTGGCCCACAAGGTTGAGAAGATCATCATCATCATCATCATCAGCCCTGCCTTGTACTATCTATTTGGGTTGGCTTTACCAAGCCTGTTTTGCCAAAACAAGAATGCTCACAGCAGTTTCTCTCAAGTCCAAAGAAGCGTACTCCCCACACTGCTATGCTGGGGGTAGGGACCTACCAGTGCAATTGAAACAAGAAGCATTCACAACTTGAAAAGAATGCAGTTTCAAGATGTAGATTGTATAGCAATACAGTACACTCAAGAAGCTTTTCATAGATACACTGAAGTATTATTGTTAATGATCTAAACACAGCAACTGCAAAGTGATTTCATTGATTTATAAAAACGTACGAAAGCTGGGCAGCTTCACTGCTATAACATCCATCTGTAGGTATTAGCCTCGGGTGCGGGTTCTCATTTGAAAGATAGCTGATGTCTGCCTCCCTATGATACATTGCAGGAATGTTTCTTGAATATGTAATTTATTCTTCTCTACGTCTTTCCAACGAGAGTACTGCATGCTTGCAAAGCAGTCTCCTGATAAATGCCTGTTGAGGACACGCCTGCAATAAGTAGATGTATCGTTATTTATTTACTCAAGGTTTGGATGATGATGCCTACAAATCTCGAATCTAATTGAGATGAAAGATAACCTCCAAGACTCAGATGTTTCAGAAGAAGCTCACTTGAAAGCATTCTTTGATTCTCCTTTCACCATTAGAATCCCGGAGAAGGACAATGAGAAAAACCCCTAGTCCTTGGATCACTTTTGCTTCTACTTCATTTGGATTGTTCATCCCAATGGACTGGAAATGGCAATTTGGTTTCCCCCAGCTGCCTTGAAATATTTCTTTGGTCATGCAAGGAGATTGGCTTTTTATTGAAGTACTGTCTAATCTGAGGCTTGAAACAATGGTCAAGGATTTATACATTTTACAACTGCTTTCTCCTTCCCTTACAATTAGGTCACCACCCTTTCCATTCTTAACAAAATGATTCATTGGCGTTCCTTAAAATTTCCTTTCTCACTAAAGCCACTCTTTTATTTGACAAATCATTCATTCTCTCACATTACAATCATCATCCAACCAACTTCACAGAAGATCAAGGCATCAAAGAATATAGGAAAATTTATATGAACCATCACTGAACTTCAAAGCATGACTTCTTTTCGTTTTGGCTAGGTAAGTTCTGAATTAAGGAACTAGAACAAGGTAACTTTTCAAACGCAATCTCATGATAGAAGCTTTTGAACTCTCAGTTATGAGGTTACCACATCACAGGACATTGTGATCAACACGAATGAGAAGAACAATGAAAGGGCCGATCACTTGCCCTTTCAATATCCTCCAAATTGTGCACCGACACACATAATCTACAATCTCCACATCACATTTCTTAGTCGAAGGTTCGCCTCAAATTCTATCAAAATCCTGACATTTGTTGTCATAGGTGGCATGGAATCTGCTCAAAGCAATCCCAAAAAGTCCGAAAGAAGCATCATTGTTTTATACAAAGTAACACACCTTCATTCACGATCACCAATAATCTTTGCAAGAACAAGTTCCATTCTTAAAATGATGAAATCGAATTATATCTCTAACAATGATTTCCCGTCCAACAATTTTAGATATGATCTTGAGCGCACTATGGCAATCACCACATATTCGAAGGTTCTTGGTAACCCTAATGGGGATGGCAGGTGGAGAATTGATAAGCCCAAAAGCAACCGCAAGCCTCTCACTGTGCCCACACAACAAAATCCTCTTCTCCTCTTCATCAACATCGTGCAACACAAAGTCGGTATTTGCAGAGTAACCCAATTCCCTCATTCGGTTTTCCAAAATTTCAAGCATCTCATATATCAAATCGGATTGCGGATGCTCTTTATCACCTGCTACAAATACATGCAAGACCTTGCCCATCTCGACCCAACTACAAGCGGTGTTTTTAATTACACCCTTCTCTTTCATCAGATCTCTCACCTTCTCAACCATAGCCCAGTTCCCTGCCGCTGCATAAATGTTTGACATCAAGACATAATACCCAGCCCTTTGAGGCTTCAATTCAAAAAGCATCTCCGCTGCTAATTCTCCCAATTCAATGTTACGATGGATCCTACAAGCACCAAGCAAAGCACCCCAAACATCAGCCTCAGGAGCAAATGGCATCTTCTTAATAAGCTCATAGGCCTCAGCTAACCTACCTGCACGACCAAGAAGATCAACCATGCAAGCGTAGTGTTCTGTCTTGGCTGGAATTCCATACCTGTTAATCATACAATCAAAGTAATGAAGACCTTCATTTATCATTCCAGAGTGGCCACAGGCAGACAACAATGCAACAAATGTCACATGGTCTGGTTTTGTGACTGATTTTTCCATTTCTTTGAAAAGAGATACTACTTTTTTACCATGCCCATTCATCCCAAGCCCAGAAATCATTGAATTCCATGAGACAATAGCTTTCTCAGGCATTTCCTTGAACAATCGGTTGGCGTCCTCCAAGTCTCCACACTTGCAATACATATCGATTAGAGCACATGAAGCAAACTCATCTACATCATAGCCACATATAATCAAAAGGCTATGAATTGCTCGTCCCATATAAATATCAGATAACTGGGCACAAGCAGGAAGAACACTAGTAAAAGTGACCTGGTTGGGCTTCAGGCTATGAACCCACATCTCCTTGAAGAACCTCAAAGCTTCATTATCATCACCTCTTTCTTGGTACCCCGCGATCATAGATGTCCAAGAAAAGACGTCTTTCGCAGGCATTTTCTCAAATACTTGAAGTGCAAGATCCATTCGGCAACACTTTGCATAAAAACCAACAACCGCATTGTTGACCAGCACATCCGACCCAAAACCCAATTTTCCAACTAGTTCATGAATCAAAACCCCCCTCTCCAGGTCACCCAACTCCCCACAAGCCTTAAACACACTAGCAAATGTAAAACAATCCGGCAAAACCCCTTCTCCTGACCGCTCCATCTCGGAAAATACCACCAAAGCTTCTTGCCACAGGCCATTCTCACCCAGCCCTGAAATCATCGAATTCCAAGACACAACATCCCTCCTCCCAATTCTATCAAACACCTTACGCGCATCCTCAATGCACCCACATCTCGCATACATTGAAACCAAAGCATTATCCACAAAAACCATCCTCCGAAAACCCATCTTGAAAACAAAGACATGACTCGTCTTTCCTTCCAAAAGGTCCTTGGCATCGCCACAAGCTTTCAAAACACAAGGAAATGTGAAGTCATCAGGCAAGACGTTCGATCTGAGGAGGCGACGGAAAAGACCCAAAGCATCTTGGAAGAGGCCGCGCTTGGAGTAGGCACGGATGATGGCGTTCCATGAGTAGATATCTGGTCGGGGAATTTCATCGAAAACCTGCCGTGCGTGTTTAATGCTGCCACAGCAATCATACGTTCTGATAAGGTGGGCAGATAGAAAGGGGGGAGCATTTTGTGGGATGGCATCGTGAATTTCGATGGCGTATTTGAGGGATTTGGATTTGGATGCAAAGAGTAGAAGAGAGGTTAGGATTGGATTGGGGACGCGTGTTTTGCTATGGTTGAGAGCTTGTACGAGGGAAATGGCTTGTTGGAGGTTCTTCTCTTGCTTGCAGAGAGTTGCGAGGCGGGAGAGGATAGAGCGGGAATTGTTTGAATTGTTGCCACGTGGATGGATGAGCATCATTTTTATGGATATAGGTGCTTGAAGGATCTATGCAAGGACATCGATGGGTTAGGGAATTCTATGAGATCAGCCATTTTTTTCATGTTCTGTGACCAGACATGTTTTTAGCCGTCCATTTGTGGCTAGTAGCTGGACAGAGAAATGATCTGATCCACTTAATTTTGGACTCGGATTGTGCGGTAACTCACCACGCTATATATATATATATACCATAAGGGAGGAAACTGTTTTCATTTTTCATGATCGGCCAAAGTCTTAGATAAGGGCCCTTTTGGTTTTCCAAATTACATTTTAATTGGCTAGATAGACATCATGAAAACTTCTTTACATGTATTACTAATCATTGAAGCATTGCGGGATTCTACTTTCCCACGCTTGATTTTTGAAATTTTCTAGGTGTATTACACAATAACTCTGTGACGAGTCGTTTGGAAATACATTGTACTTGTCACGTCAGTCTATTAATAGGCTTATGGTGTCCACCATTCCAGTTTTACAACTACTATAAATGCCTATTTGTTTTTTGCAAAAAGACTGTTTATGTTTGGGAGGTTACAAATGAGAGCATTGGACCACTCAGGTCTTATACGACCATGACCCAAATCCACCATCTTCACGTCCATCCGCGTTCAGTGGACAATGCAGCAGCGTTAGATCTAACTATTCTCAACATGGAGATCTGCACACTATCATATAGAAGGGTATTGATAGACCATATACCCCTGATAGTAGATGCTGTAATATTAGGTATCCTGGTTTACCTGAAAGAGCCATACATTATGTATTTCAAGAACATGAAAGTCCAAAACATATTATGTCCAAGACAAAAAAGAGTGTCAACGATGCAAACCAAAGTCCAAAATACTCCAAAAAAAAAGCCTTTACAGCCACACTTACGTCAACCTACTTAAACGACCACTACGTCCAACCATCAGTACCGCCAAGAAATGAGGTGAATGGTGAGGATTAGAACCAGGCAGGCGAAGATAATCCTGATCAATGCCGAAAGTGCATTCACTGAATCTTCATCAACGTCCTCCCACTTGCAGTTCCCACTAGCAAATGGACAGTAAAAGGATGGTCCATGGAAAGTTGGTAGAGAATAAAAAAAGAACGAATTGATCTTGTAGGATTCCCAAGAAATTCTTCGATTTCTTCCGGAAGCAGATGATTATTCATTTGCTTCTCGCGTTCCGTGAATAGCCAGGACATTGAGGAATATCTAGAAAGGTATTTCAGGAATCAATCTGATTCTATCTCTGTTCGTTTCGTTTGAAGAAAGGAAGGATCCCAAAGAATCGATCTTTCTTTTAGTTGCTGAATCTCTGTTTGATTGATCAATGTGTGATATTCCGAATCCTCATTACTAATGGAATCGAAAGGATCTCTGGATTGATCAGAAGATCCTTTCAATTGGCTAGAATCCGTTACTTGAACGAAAATAGATCTTATGGAATCATATTGAATATTTAATGATACATTCCGTACCTTGCTAAAAAACCAATCCTTGTTTACCAACCACATTGTCTAACCAAATCCAATTCTCTCTCGATACGTTCCTCAAAAAATCCGATTCGTGCTGATTCTTCCCCCAACTAACGAAGAGATCTTGGCGGAATTGCCACATATTAAATTGAGCACATTTTTGCAAAGAAATACCCCACTTGTTTCTCGAGAAGAGATGGGAAACATGCTCAATATCATTTGATTGAATAGTTGCCTCAGCTCCTTGTTGTTTGAAGAAACCCTCCACTTCAATTGGTCTTTTTTCACAAAAAGCAGACATGAGATAATAAATCAAGTGTTTCACTAAGATTTCGAATAGCTGTCCCGATTTCAAGTTGATTATGTTTCGCTTCTTCCTTGGAGAAAGACGATCAAAGAATTCCTAATCAAGGTCCTTGCGGATCGGATCATCTGTATAGGATACAAAAAGAAACTCCAGATATTTGATATCTTTCTCTTTGAATGAGATCTCAATTCCAGCTACGGTTTCATTAGATATCTTACAACTAGAATCCCTCTTTTTTCTGATCCGATTCCTCTACCACCGCGAACCCCATGGGAGCTGTCATAGAACGTTATCCAAACGTGGACCCGCTGCTGTCACGATCCTCCTGCGTCTCAAGCGTGAATGCATTTGTCATAGCCATACTGTCGCAAAATTCTTTCCATTGAAAGAATGCCTCTGATGTGGATTTGTATCCACGGATGCGAGCCATCGAGTATCCCTCCACCTGTTGACGACATTCCTCCCAGTTATGGTAGATACCTGGACAACGTAAACCTTTTTCGGCATCTGCACATATTGGGAAATATTAGTAATGTGTCATAAATATTATAGGAAACATAGAACAGCAATATGAAAAATGGCCTTTTGCATTTAGAGTAGAGAATACCTGAGATAACCATGAAGATTACATCATACCTGATATTGTGACTAAATAGACCTGCATAGTTAGTACGTACCCTAAGTAGATATAAGGAGCATAGTCCGACATAATATGAAGTAACGTCCAAAGTAAGAGCAGGTAATACGGGTTTTTAGGCAGTGAGGAATAAGTATTAAATACAGGGCCGAATTCAAAAACGTAATAGTTATCATCCAAAAAATATACAGTCTTCCAGTTGCTTCTCAATAGTGCTAGCAATCAAACAGTATAACAGATAAAAAAAAAGTTTGTCTAGCATTTCAACAGCTAGTATACTTTACCTGCTCATTCAGAAAATCCAAACTATTATCCAAAAAACCAAATGGCTAATCAGTCATATCAAGATAATATCCCGAGAGAGAAGATTAGTGGATAAAAGAACAGTTAGAAGACTGATCTGGTGCAAGTATCATCAGTATAAAGTCGAGCCTCATGGACTCAGGAAGCGAAAGGAACGATGCAGATTGTTGTTCATCTTTGGACAGGATCCTTGTTGCGGGTACGACCTCGTTACTTATGAGGCCATCAATCTGCTCGAGTGTAGGTACAATCTGCTCTATACGTATGACGTCTTTTTCCTTTGTGTATTGTTAGTTCCAAGGACTTGACGGCATCTGCCACCTCACTCATCCCTTTGCCAATTATATCGCAAGGGCGTTCTAATCTGGCTCTCTTCCTAGAACTGGTTGTGCTGCCCGTGTTGATGGAGTTGTTGCTATGTTGATTCAGACTTCTGTTTGCAATATGTGCACTATCATGACTTTGAAATGACCATTGGATGTTATGTCCACTATCTCCCACATCGTCACTTGACAGAACAAGTGTATCGTCATTAAAATCAACTGATGCAGTCGGTGTAAGATCGTCATCGCGAGACTTTCTTGTACCTCTTTGTGTATGCATATTTCCAGTCGAAGCACGAAGTCCAATAGCTCGGTCACTTCCAAATAAGAACATGAGGTCATCATACCTTCTTTTCGATTTCCCACGAACATGTTGGGCATAGGGATGTGACTATTGATAAGGACATAAAAATATATTGATTAGTAAACCTCAATCGAGCAGTTTTGGACAATATAAATGATAAATGAAATTATAACATCTCACCCATATGTAATCATCCCATATGTCATCTGGCGCGGTAACTAACTTCTTGTCGTCATCCCAACCGAACCCACTCGCGTTCAGGGTGTCCCGAACCTCAAAATACAACCTCTTTAGTGATTGCAAACGATTACCAACATGCTTCTCTACAACTAATATCCCTAGTGCACTCCTGACACTTTCCACAACCATTTTATAGGTTTCCTTTTTAAATCCGTTCGCACTCTTGCGGTCGTTAGTAACCACATCCATCAACGTATCGATGAGACAGTTATCCATTTGGTCGGTCCAGCATATAACACCACCTGACATAATTGTCTCATCAAGCGATTTCGATTTGTATTTGCATGGTGTCCTTCAGGGTGTGTCACATATACCTTGCCCAGATTGTTTCGTTGGTGTAGTCTAGTTCATCGTCACTATATACTTCGATAATATAAAAATAGCACAATGAGCATATTTAGTCTGACATGTACAACCAAAGCATCTAGGTCAGGAGGATGCATTAATTTACACTAGCTGAAATATTATACGCAAAAACTTAAGATAGTATATAGAAATGGGGATTTTCATCATTACAATCATCCAAAAGTATATAGGGATCTTCTAACACAGGCTGTCTAGGCAAGACGGTACAGTCATGTGATGATATTACCTATTGAAAAAAGTCAAATTACAATTCAAATTTCAAACCATACGACTCACAGGATGAGATTCGTTCCACATCCTAGTTGCAATATTGTCTCGATATGTCGCACATTCGTCCTTCTCACATTGTGTCACGTTAATATCGCATGGAGATAAATCTATACTCTCCAATACATCTGTAGATGAGATTTAATCTTCTACCAAACCATGTCCTCCAGATATACTGATAAAGTTATGTAAAACATAACATGCGATGACTATCTTCACCTGTGTTAAAAGGTTGTATGGTGGAGCTGATTTGAGGATTGGAAAGTGGGCTTTCAATACTCCAAAAATTCTTTTTATAACGTTTCTTAGTTGAGCATACCGATAGTTGAATAGTTCTTTCTTGTTGGAAAGATTGTGGCCCGTGCGGTACTCATTGAGGTGATACCGTATACTACGGTAAGGAGCCATAAATCCTGGAGAATGAGCGTAACCAGCATCAACTATGTAATACTTACCTACAATTAATTACGATGAATTATCAATCTAATTGTGTGGAAAATCATATTATCAATTGGCTGTCAGACAGTTATAAACTCAGTACCCATAGCCATAGTAAACCGATCGATGGAACGTATCAAAGCACTCTGTAAGATGCGTGTGTCAGAAGCTGATCCCTCCCATCCAGCAAGCACATATACGAACTTCATGTCAAATGTACATGCACCCAGCACGTTCTAAGAAAGTACCCCTTTCCTGTTACGGTAAGTTGTACTTTTCAATGCTGGTACATAGGCGGGTATATGAGTCCCATCAATTGCACCAATGCAGTCCTATGTTCACCGTGAATAATCAGGAAAACAGATAAAGTATATGACATTGCACAACATTGCATAATCTGATTTTAACATACTTGAAAGTAATCATTCCAGTTAGGATTGGCTAGGATCTCGACTGGTGTATCCGCACCTTGGAGTTTCATGAACTCCGAATACAAGCCGATAATAGCATCCACCGCTTTACTAAAATAGCAGCTCACCGTTTCTCCAGATCTTATAAACCGATGCCCGATGACACGGTTTCTAACATTATGTCCTACCGTGTGAAGGAACATGACAAGTTATTCCTCCATAGATATATGTTTTCTATCTGGAAGTAGATTTTTATCCTTAAAAAGACGAGTATAGGTTGAAGAATGTAGCTTTGTTCATTCGAAATTGTGCTACACACTTATTGTCACCCGCTCTTATAATCACATTTATTAGCTTCCTTCTTTCAAAGTCTCCGAATCTGGAGGGTGATTTAAATAAAATATTATTGCAATATTCACCGACAACAATTGTTGTAGTTGCTGCAGTAAGTGTATCTGCAAAGGTAGCCATTTCGTCCTCCGTCCATCCATGTGCATCCATGTTTTGTTGTTTTCTTGTATAACATATCGACTGTTCGGATGATTCAGCAACATCAAACACATCAATATTCAGCACCAATTCCATATATCTGGTCTAGGGAATTTTGAAAGGTTCAGTCCATATTTGGTATCCTATGTCTTCTTAAATGAAATTATTATATTGGTGCTTCAGTTTCTACGAAAATTATACGTATTTCTAAGCTGTCAATCAAGAGGCTGTCCATCAGACCATTCAGGGTGAGGTTGAAGTCGTTGTCAACTCCATACTAAGAAATGAGTCATAATGTTTTTCTATATAGGTTCATTGACTGACTTAGAGAGACAGTTAGCCAAGGGGGATGAAAATGTAGGGGTTGTTTAGGTTTTACATGAGGTGCATTTGAATTGTGTGCAATTAGCTTGAGCATGTTCAGCTAACGCGAGCATGAGATAAAGGCTACAAATGATAAGTAACCATGTTCAAATAGTAGAACAAATATCTGTCATGGTTGATAGCTGTCTCAGCATGTTTAGTTAACCTTGGGAAAGATAACATAACAAATGATAGGTAACCATGTTTAGATTGTAGAACAAATATCTGTCATGGTTAATAGCTGTCTTAACATGTTTAGTTAACCATGACAAAGATAATATAACAAATGGTAAGTAACCATGTTCAGATAGCATAACAAATATCTGTTATGGTTGATAGCTGTCTCAGCATTTTCAGGTAACTATGGGAAAGATAATATAACAAATGATAGATAATCATGTTCAGATTGTAGAACAAATATCTGTTATGGTTGATAGCTGTCTCAACATGTTTAGTTAACCATGAGAAAGATAATATAATAATTGATGAGTAACCATGTTTAGATAGCATAACAAATATCTGTTATGGTTGATAGCTGTCTCAGCATGTTCAGTTACCATGAGAAAGATAATATAACAAATGATAGGTAACCATGTTTAGATAATAGAACAAATATCTGTCATGGTTCATAGCCGTCTCAGCATGTTTAGTTAACCATGGTAAAGATAATATAACACATGATAAGTAACCATGTTCAGATCAAATATCTGCCATGGTGGATAGCTGTCTCAGCATGTTTAATTAACCATGACAAAGATAATATAACAAATGATAAGTAACCATGTTCAGATAACATAATAAATATCTGTCATGGTTGATAGCTGTCTCAACATGTTCAGCTAACCATGGGAAAGATAATATAACAAATGATAGGTAACCATGTTCAGATAGTAGAACAAATATCTGTCATGGTTGATAGCTGTCTTAGCATGTTTCGTTAACCATGGCAAAGATAATATAACAAATGATAAGTAACCATATTCAGATAGTAGAACAAATATCTGCCATGGTAGATAGTTGTCTCAGCATGTTCAGTTAACCATGACAAAGATAATATAAGAAATGATAGTTAACCATGTCCAGATAGTAGAACAAATATCAGTCATGGTTGATAATTGTATCTATTTGTTCAGTTAACCATGACAAAGATAATATAAGAAATGATAGGTAACCATGTCCAGATAGTAGAACAAATATCAGTCATGGTTGATAACTGTCTCTATTTGTTCAATTAACCATGACAATGATAATATAAGAAATGATAAGTAACCATGTTTAGATAATACAACAAATATCTGTCATGGCTGTTAGTTGTCTCAGAATGTTCAGTTAACCTGAGCATGAGATGATGTAAGAAATCATCCCAACACACACAGCTGAAATCAGTCTCATCCTTGTTCAGTTAACCAGAGCATGAGATGATGTAAGAGATTAATTAACTACACAGACATCTAAAATCAGTCACAGCATAGTCGGTTAACCTGAGCATGAGATGATGTAAGAAATCATAGCTACACACACAATCAAAATCAGTCATGGCATTTTCAGTCTTACCGTGGCTCTGTTAGAATAACAAATGAGAGCTACACACACAGCTAAAATCAGTCTCAGCATGTTCAGTTAACAAATTTTTTTTAAGGAATGACAAATGATATCTACACACAGCTGAAATCAGTCTCAGCATGTTTAGTTAACCATGGCAGAGATGATATAACTTCTGATATCTACACACACAGTCGAGCGAGTATCCCATGTGCCTATTGGACTGGGAATGTATCAAGGAAAGAGCCATGCATTGAGCACATTCATTGTGAAAGTAGAAGAAGGAGAACATAAGGTTGTTGGTTGTCAGCACCTATACGATGGCCCACCATTTTTTGTTTTATAGGATCAATGTCAAACATGTGGGTTACAAGTGTCCGAAACAAGCCAGAACAGGATATCAACTTCTATTTCATAAACGAACTACTAACTTAGTCACGGTCTCCAGACATTCAACAGAGCTACATGACTTACCTGTTCTAGCGTTGCCATATCTGCTGGCGGGGGGTGGATGTCAGTCGTAGACGACAGAGGATATTTTTACATGACAGGGTACAGATTAATTATCGAAAATGTTAAAGAAAAAATATAGTGGAATAAAGGGGTTTTCAACCGAATCGTAATACATATATTACCTGAGTGGGGTATTGGAGAAGATGTCAGTAGAAGAAGGCAGACGGATCAGGCCCCGGAGATTGCAGTGAACATCACAATCGGGTGATGAAGATGACAAATGGAAAACATGACATTCCAACAACATGTAACGCAAGTGGGATCATAGAAATGGTAAAATGTTAGATGACAGTAGACATGTAGTAAAATGCAAGCTACCGAACAGACGGACGTCTAGCAAGGCGTACGATCTAGATGAAGATGAATAGGAGTAATACGGTCGGAATAAAATGCATTTTTTCCTGTTTCAATACCTGAGAAGTATGGAAACAGAGGATGCACATGCCGCTGATGACCGCCAAGATGAGAGCCTTACCACAAAATAGCCATCGAGCAATGAACAATTATTCAGAGGTTTGGACAGTAAACACAAGGAAGAAAGAACAGATGATAGGCGAAAGATATCTGGTAGAAGGGTGCGTTGTTTACCTGGCCTGAGGTCGAATGCTCTGTTACTGGACGAGTGCGTTGGTGAATTCAGAAGAATAGGGCTTGCTTTTGATTTTTTAAAACCCGAAATTAGGGTGTGTAGCACGATCGGTGCTCATGTAGACCACCGAACTGACGGCGTCAATACCATCAATTACTACTACCGTCTGTAGGGAGTTGTAAAATCCCGTCTCTGCAAAAAGGCGTCTTTACAGCCGATTCGGACGCTGTTAGAACTGCGTCCGAATCCACGATTTTCAAACGCGCGGCTGGGTGTAATGATGACTTTTTACCTCCAAATACCCGTAATTGGAAAAAGCAAATAAGGCCTAAAAGTAATTGGTCTATGGATTTTGTAAGGATATCTGCAACAACGTTTTCCATGTAAGCATGCCTTTTCTTTCATTATCCATGTGCTTTCAATGAATCCTTTGCATATTCCACTAGTTTTTGAATTCTCTACAGCTTGTGGACCTGATTTAACAAACATTTTACTGATTAAAATTTAATGGTCAGTTTGAATTTTAAGGATCTGGATATGAATATATGGGGCTCATTGGCCATAAATAGTCCTAGAAGAACAACTATTGCTTATGTAAAAGAAAGTGCCACATACTTAAGAGGCTATGCTGATTGATTTTATTGTATTTTTATTCTAAGTAGTATAGTGTACATATGTATATATAGCCTTTTAGAGGAGAGGAAGATGACTAAAACCTAAACCCTACCTTTCATATATAGCCTCTTAGAGGAGAGGAAGATGACTAAAACCCAAACCCTAATTTTTCTATACTTCATAGTTCTCTCTCTCTCTCTCTCTCTCTCTCTCTCTCTCTCTCTCTCATTGTCACCTACTGATTTCTTGTCATGCATCGTGCTTAAAGGAAGTAGGCCCCTCACAACCAGTGGCAACCCATCGCATCAGATGGCCCAACGAGCCACGCTTTACCGACAACAACCCCTGCGCCTCTGTCCAATGGCAACATACTACTCCATCCTTGCTGCAGTGGGCAAGGAACCACCGTTACTAGGTTGCAGCTCCACCGGCACAACAGCGGCTTGCTAGGCCACTGCTAGTAGTCCACCACTCCACTAGCACTGCAAATGGTGGCAGCTTGCCTATGAACGTTCTTTGTATCTAAGATCGCCTACCTTGGGATGCTTTTCTCTCCTCTTTTTTTTTTATAGTAGGGGTGTAGTATTAACTCAAAATGATATATTTGAATTGACTTATAGAGTGTTTACTAGCTGATGAGGCTTAAAATCTACAGTCAGTGAATTGCTATCAGTTGGAAGATCAAATATTTCCCAAGTAAAATGACTCTTACAGTTGATATGTAGTTGAAAATTCTAAGGACTTTCATGCCCTGCCTTTTTTCATCTGCACTCATATGTGGTCTCTACTTTGTGAGATTTTGGAATTTTAGGGGGTGTTTGGCTGGACGGATCCCACGGGATTAGGAGGAATGGGATGGTAAAATCTCGGGATATGCCAAACGAGCCAAACAGACCCGATGAACTTGTCCTGGGATATAGCAAACCCATGGATCTTAAACCAATCCACTGAAATCACCATCATTACCTTAAAATTGATCCCATCCCTCCTAATCCCGTTCAATCGTGCCTGGGGCGTGTTTGGTTGGACGGATTGGAAGGTAAAATCCTGGGATATGCCGGGCGTGCCAAACAGACTCGGTGAACTTGTCCCGGGATATAGCAATCCTATGGATCTTAAACCAATCCACTGACACCGCCATCATTACCTTAAAATCCATCCCATCCCTCCTAATCCCATGGGATCCGTCCGGCCAAACAGGCCCTTAAGGGATTTAAGAGTTTTTGATAATCCCATTGTGTTATCAATTGTGGATTGATAAGATCTAAAGCTAGTTAGAAACTCATTGCTTAGCTCTAATCACCACTTCAGAGACTGCAATGGCTCAATTAAAACTCTTGTGAGTCTACCACCAAGGCATGAGTAAAGACTCGATCGTCGATCATGGAGACAACTTGACACATCAACTATAACCTAGGAGTTGGTTATTAACTATAAAGACATAAAATTGAATGATCTTAGGTTTCCGATGTGTTAGGATAAAAAAGCTTAGCAAGGCACAGAGTATCCAACAAAAAATCATTCAAGGAAAAGCAAGGATGCATGAGAAGAAAGTTATACAATAAGTGTTAAAGTAAAATAAATGAATGACATGAGAACCACTTGTGCATGTGGGAGATTTGAATGGTTAAATGAAATCTATGACACTCTTCCTTAGAGAAGATGATCACAGATCTCAAGTCTTAAACATACTCTGATCAACTTCAACTGTTGTAATGGCTTGAATAGATGTATAGGCTAGGCTTGATGGCTGAAATATAATTGATGGCTTGGATTAGGTAGATGCTCACTTGTTTCTCTCATCACTTTCTCTCTTAATCTCTCTTTTTCTCTCTTATAGAGAATGATGGAATGTAGTGCTCTTTTGAGGAGAACCAAACATCCAAGACTTCTCCCTTTGTAAAGAAGTGTGTAATACTTGAAATAAGAGGAGAATGGGGTATTTATACATGGGTTAGTGGCATTTTTATAAAAAGTGAGAAGTTTAGGGTGAAAATGCCACATGGCACATTCTGATCAACTATTAGACACACAACACCTTTGTTAGGCTAGGGAGATGGTAAATTTTGTAATTTCATTGGAGTTAGGGGTAAAAAGTAACCTGGGTGTCGAGCGAAAATTGGATTTCTGGTGGAGCTTAGAGCATTGCAAATCTCAATGCATCCTGTAAGACCCGTATCCTAGCCCGTACTGTTTCGTCAACTCCCGTAATCCTTCCCGATAAATTTTGGCAATCCGCGACCTATAATCGACGTTTGCATGTGACCCTAAGTCGTATCCTGTAGAATTGAGTCGGCTTAATCCGAGACTTGTACCATTGTAACCGCATTGTCGTTGCGGTTCCAACGCTGCATCTTGCGCACCGATCCAATACCCAGGTCAGAAGTTGTGAGCCGACATTTATTTCAAAGAAACACCATGCTTTTGCGATCCCAAGAGAATCTCTATAACATGTCCCATCAATCATTCAATCAATCAATCAATCAATCACCTCATGTCAAGTACAAAGCAACCCATGCTTTCTTTTTCCATAAGTCAAGCAACCACCAAGTCAACCCTCTCTCACCCTCTCTCTTACACACCCATACATGTCAAGTACACCATCACCTCACCCATCACTCACATCTATCACTCTCTCTCTTTACAACTCTATCTCTCTCTCTCTTATTTCTCAACACAACTCCCAAGCTAGCAAGAGCATCACACGTCCAAGCCTTTCATGAGAGAAAAGTGCATGTGTGTGGCCCACTTTCCATCCCAAAAATTCATCATCCTAGCCCTTCATTTCTCATCCTCTCCATTAAAGTGAGACACAAGGAGCTGACGTCCCAACAGACCGAGAAGATCGATCGGTGGGTGCTTTATAGGCTAGATTTTCATGTTTTGATGATGGGCCAATTGAGGCCTACCAATCAATGATATGGATCTCATTTTGGACCCTAGGTGTGGCCGATGGCCCACCTTGATGCTCATGATCATTCCATGATGGGGCCATTCTCCATGGACCCCATCATGATGTTTATTTTCCTTGCATAAATAGGGTCATCTAGACCATTGCATTTTGGTGGAGAAAGGATCTCTACCATTGATTTTGATTGGTGGGCCCACATGTAATGGGACTCACTTGGTGTATGTTGTAAATCATGAAAGGGAGGGCCCATAGTGCCGGGGTCCCTCCATCACTCGGTCTTTCTCTCTTTCTCTCTCTCTCATTCTCTTTCATTTTGTTGGGTGTGATGATGTGGCTGTGTGGTCCACCCGGATGGACCCTGTCTTATCCATACCATCCGGCCATTTGGTGGCCCACCGGGGTAGGGCCCACCCCTCCTTAGCACGTCAATAGATGGGACCCACCTTGTATATGTGTGTATGCAAACCGTCCAGTGTCCAGGGACGCTGGACGTGGCCGGGCAGTGAAGTTTGAACTGGCAGTGTGGTGCACAGATGTGCAAACCACCCCATGTTAGCTTGATTCAATAGGTTTTGGGTGGGCCACTTATGCAAGCCCCACCTTGATGTATATATTCAATCCAAGCCGTCCATCCCTTTCCCTAGCTCATTTTAGGCGTTGAGCCGAAATTTGAAGCCAATATGATTATCTGGCGGGCCATAGCATAGAAAACTGTGGTCTTTACCATTGAAAAACCACCTGATGTTTATACACACTGAAACACATTGAATATTGGACTTGATGGGTTTGTCTTGAGCCACAGGAGCCATTGGCTGGGTCGGATCCACCTGATGCGGGCCCCACCTACAAAATTCCTCAAGAAACAAAAAAATAAAAGTAGAGGCAGCAGGCGCTGCCACTGCCTGACGCGCAGCAGCGTCCCGATGCTTGCTGCGCCATGGACGGAAGAGGTAGGGACCCACGGTCCCAGCCAAGGGCCCCACCATGATGTGTGTTGTATATCCACTCCGTCCATTCTGTGGGCCGCTTAGGGCTGTGGGCCATCCCCAAAAATCAGCCCTATTTGAGACTCAGGTGGCCCACGTCATAGGAAACAGTGAGATTGAACGGTTGCCATTGAAACCCTTTTTCTGGGTCACAGGAGCTTGGGATCAAGATGAGATTTGTTTTCCCTTTTCATTCAGGTTTGTGTGACCTTACCAATGGTTTGGATTGCAAATAAGCATTACATTGGGCCCCACGTGGGACCCACAATGATGTATGTGTTTCATTCACATCGTCCCCCCCCCCTCCCCCCATGATTTATGTGTTCTATCCACACCGTCTACACTGGACGATGGGACCGACCCCCCACGTGTGGGACGGGGTGTGTGTGTGTGTGTGTGTGTGTATAATATTATATTATATATAATATTGTATACATATACTATATATAGATTGTATATTATATTATATGTAATATACATGATGGTGGGCCTTCATGTGGAACCCTCACCATGATGCATGTGTTGCATCCAATCCGTCCAACCATTTTGAAAGATAATTTTTTTGGCATGGGACTAAGAATGAGTCAGATCCATAGTCCAAGTGGACCCCACCATCTAAGGTAGTGGACAAGGATGTCCACCATTCAAAATTTCTAAGGGCCAAGTTTCCTATTAAGCTGTTATTTGTTTCCACTTCATATATCACTATGTTAATTTATGAATAGGTTGGATGGGAAACATATGTTATGGTGGGCTTTAGGAACTTTAAATGGCGGAAATCATTATCACCATTCTTATTTGGGTTGTGGCCCATTTGATGTACATATGGGGCCCAATTGGTGTGACCCATCTGATATACATAAGACCTATGTGAATAGGCCCATTCGATGTATTTGTGGCCCATTGTTGAGGCCCACTTTGATATATATATATATATATATATATATATATATATATATATATGAGGCCCATGTTACAAGGCCCATTGTGATGTTTTCAATGGCCCATTGCAATGTACATAAGGCCCAATGATGCAGCCCACTTGATTTATATAAGGCCCATATGAGGCGGCCCTTTTGATGTATCTGAGGCATATGGGTCGAGGCCCAATGAGATATATATAGGTCCATTGCAATGTGTGATTTCCCATGGTTTGTGTAATGATATTTTATGGCTGGCCATGCATTGGGAGCAATGATGGTTTAACACCTACATTGTGAGTAGAATGTTGGTTAAATGTCTGCATTGTAACTCTCCTTAGGGCCCATTGATAGGCCTATACTGGTTACGTGTAGGCCGTCTAGGCCCATCTTTGGTGTAAGGATAGTTCATTACTTTATAACATGCTTAGTACACTTCCATGATTCATGCGCATACGCATCATATGTATGCTTGATATGAGGAATGTTTGATCATAGCATAAGCCGTTGGGTTGAGACATTTACGGGACTCCTTATGAGATGGAGTGCCCCACATGAGCGCGTGGTACGCGCGAGATTGCTGTATGACTGACGGTGTGACTCATGCAGTTCGCATTGTGTGTCGTGATTCACTGTAAGCCCTAGCGACATCGGGCCGTGGCCTCCACAGGCACATCGTGGATGGTCGTACAGGATACTGAAAATATTGGCTCTAGCATTGTGGGCACTTAAGATGTCCTTGGGTGAAAATCTCAGAACCTTTTTGGTACCAGGAGTTACTCCAATATCTAGACCGAGTAGATACATGAGCGCCTAAGTGCCGAATACCAGTAGGCCGCGTCTCGCACTATGCCGTGGTCGTTTGGAAGGGGGTGTGGCCTTATCCGCCCGAGTGAGAGGGTTATAAGCTAGGCTGAGTTTAACCAGCTCACAAATGAGTCTACTATCGACGAGCCGGGTAGGTATTGGCAGACTACTGGTCAGGTGGATAGTATGGTCTCTTTCACTTGTTTGGCTGTGCAGCTAGGGAGGAGGCAGTCAGTGTGAGTGTACTAAACCCCGGTGATATCTAGAGAGAAACTGTACTGATATGTGTACTTGATGAGTACTGGCACGCTTGCTTTGCATCTCGCATATGACATTTGGCTACATAAGCCTCGCATCGCATGGCCTTGATATGACCGATAGCATTCATGCCTTGCATCACATAGCTTTGATATAGCTGATAACATTCATAGACATACCGCATATTTCCACATTACTCTAATTTTGTACACTTGACACTCACCTTAGACACACTTTCACCACCCTCTAAGCTTTCTATAAGCTTATGCACGATGGATGCGTGCAGGTGGCGTTAGGTTGCAGCACCGTTGAGCTTGGAGCGTGCAGCCGACCTTCTGAAGTTTCTGTTACTTTCATTATATTGTATTTCCCTTTCATACGCATTGTACTTAAAGTTTTTGATATAGTGGATATATGGTGATGTTGTTTTGTGACTTGGTTATGCTTGTGGTTATGCTCCGTTACAAAAAAAATTCATACTGAAAATCCTCCTTGTAGGATCCCAGGATCGGAATCTGGCATGTAAGTGCCGAAATTCGAGAATGGGGTACTACGGAGGTTGTTAGCGCCGGATTTGGCGATCGAGAATTATGTGAGACCGTTTTCTGAGTTTAGGGCGTGACACATCCAGTGCTATTGGCTCTTGGTTTGCTTTCATCACGTGTGGTGTCTATGGGCGTGTTAGAATCGATTGTATGGCTCGATTCAAATCAAACAACTTAACCCTAAGCATCAAGATAAGCAGATACGTCAAGTGCAATCATATATGACCGAAACCTAAGAAGATTGGTCGCCTATTCAGTCACTCACAAGATGGTAATAAGATAATCAGGCGATTATTAAAGGGTGGGGTTCTTCCTCTAAAGATGAGTTGCACCTTGCCTCCCAAACGAAAGGACTTTTATATACAAAAATAACCAAATACAAAGGAACTACTTATGGTGGATCACAGGGAGCAACTGTAAGATGCTTTTCTGAAAGATGAATTGCTTGAATTGAAACTAGGAATAGTCTAGCATAAAAGCATAGACTTGGATTATAGCTAAATATTATCACTACTGGATTCTGACTATGGATTATCGCTACTGAATTATCACTACTACTAGGATAGAGCTAAGCTATGATAAGGAAAGATATTTTGATTAGTATGGTGTGAGATGACTTACTTTGTTGAATCTCTTGTTATTTATAGATCTCTCACTCGACTATTTCTCATATATTTCTTTCTCTATTCAATGGTTATAATAGCTGATTCGTCAACATGTTGGTCTTTCAGATCCATCCTTCTCTTCTTGCCATGTGTCATTCTAACTGTTCTTTTCACTCGACCACTTGTCGCCTCTAGGCTTCTTGGTTGTGCCCCGTCATTAGATGGTGTGTATCATAGATCAGTGTTAGCTATAATTCTATAAAAAGCGATTTAAATATCTCTAAAGATCTTTCACACTATACATTTTTTGTGCAATGGCATGTGTCCTTTTCTATTTGGCTATCTCAAGAATGGTCAGAAATAGGATATAACATTGCCCGTTGCGTCATCTTACCTTATGTTGAAAAGGTGCGAGCGACATTTGGCTTATTGTCTAATGCATTAAATACAACCGCCTTTCTTTCCACATGTTAGTTCCTCGTTGCTTCTGCTCAACCAAGACGAAAATTGAATAACAGCTTTGTTCCTTTTCTACGAACATCATTGTGACATGTTGCACATTCTTGAACAATATTATCATGCCCTAAATTCAAAACCCAGACACTACTACTTCCCAAGTCTCGAACTTGAGTCAAAGCAACTTACTCGCCACTTATCGAACTTGGTGAATGGTTAGTGAACTTCCTGAACACCAAACTCAGCTCATGACAGAGGAGTTTTATTTTTTGGAATGGTTAATCTGATTAGCCGATTACACATTTTATACATGGTATCAACTATAACATCCCAAATTTTTATGGCCAAAGTTTATACTCCTGCCCGAGAAAAACTGGGTGTTAATAATGTACAAATTAGATGCTTTAAAAATTACACCTTTTTTTTTGTTCATTTAGATCACATTTAGACACATTCATGAAGGTAACATTCATGAGAATAAAAATTGACTATATCGATTATTTCATCAGAGTAAAAGAATTCAGTAAATAATCAAATGCCCTCTCAATGAGAGCTTATTACATTTATCGAGTTTGTAGGGGAAGTGTAAACTAAATCATAAAACTATATTCTTATTCTTTCAGTATAATCTTCTATAGGGATATAGTCCTTTAGGTCTTCAATCTATATGTCACCTGCATCATCTATATGGCTGGAGAGGGTCAATGCCCTACTCATAGTGATGGTTATCCTTTAAGATTAGCAATAATTCAAGAGATTCATAAAAGTAATGTAAGGGTTCTGATACGTCACGTACTCCACTACTATGTGAAATATCAATATGTGCAAATAACCTACATGAAATGCAGGCCTAGCAAAGTGTGTGCGGCTCATCATACGTAGTGATTATTACAATGTGAAATATGATTCATAGAAAACCCGACTTAACTTGCATCCCATAACTATGGATATTTGTCGGCATGTCCAACGTTAACGTGGATTTATGCGAACATCTCAAGGTGACATAACAATGCGGTTAGGGGATTTACGTAACACGATGTGTTCATGAAGTGACTATTTATGACATCCAATCCCAAAAAAATAATGTAACACACATGACGATTTACTTACATCGATTGTGCACCACGCCAACCAACCCACGAAATTACGTGCTGACCAAGAGGGCCGTTACCCATAAGGCATTACGTCAATGATAAAATATTTGATTCACTAGTTATGATACCTTTAACACATCGCTTACATTGATAGAGAATGTAAACTGAATCATGGGGTTCTGGAATATCAAGACACATGCCCAAGCCTTAAAGGTAAATAGCACAAGGCTAACAAAGTAATGAGATAAGTGGCAATGGCCAACTCAACAAATATAAAAGTGACAATGACCAACTCGATAAAGAGGAGAGTGGCAAGGGCCAACTCAATAAAGAAAAGGGTAGCAATGGCTAACTCAACAAAGAGGAGAGTGGCAATGGCCAACTTAAAGAAATCGATAAGGCAAGGGCAAGGCTTGTATCCATCACCTCACATAAATTCATAGAGATTACATGTAATTAATCATCATACTGTAATTCCCAAAAGATAATAATTATTGGTGGTAAATAAAACAATTGTAAAATAAGAATCATAATTTCATGATAACGGGGCACATAAAAGGTGAAATAAAATGCATCAACTCAAATCAAGGTAGGCATAAAGGATAGAACCCTCAGCTTAGCCTTAGATTTAAACCTTAGGTAGATATCTATGTAGGAAAGCTTCTACATGAATCACGTCATAGCTTGAGCAAGAGGGAGATACTATATGTTTGGAGAAGGAAGCGGATGATGGACGTCTAGGCTTCTCTCTCTTTCTCTTTCTCTCTCTCTCTATTTCTCTCTCAATCTCTCTCTCTGTTTCTCTTTCTATTTCTCTCTCTCTCTCTCTCTCTCTCTCTCCTTGAACGTTTGAGAGGTGGGCGTGTGAGTGGAGAGGGGAACACACACCCCTTATTAAAGGAAGTGACGTCTGAGAGGGGTGTGTTTCACCTCCACTTGGATTGGGTTTCTCTAATTTTTCTTTTTCTGACGATCTTTCTTTAAATATAATTCATCTATTATGTCTGGGTCTTCGAATAGAGCCAGGGTATTTGATTTTCTTGGTGATCCAAAATTTAGATTGACCAATCTTGAAAATTCTACTAATGGGTGCCAAAACGAGCTTGATCTTAATTGACAGTCCACACTTAATGAATAGGGCCCAATTTTGGAGGAAATATGTAGTCAGGATAGGAAAACTGTTAGACAAAATTTGGTGGTTGATCGATGGTGGAAAAAGCATAAATCTAAAATTTCACCTTTTGTACCAAAAGGAAGGAACTGACTTCAACCTTCAACGGTGTAGGATCATAGATCGGGGCCTAAATTTTGTATAACCTCATATTCATATGAGATCAAAGTGTGGACCAAATTTTAGTTGCGATGAATGAAAGGAAGTGGTTAAATCGGAAGATCCAGATTTTTAAAAAGTTAGTAGGCCATGACATGATAACTTTACGCTTAAGGAAAAGCCTACTAAAGTGGGTCTTCATATTTCACATTTCATACATATGATGGGCAATCCAAGTCATTCATATGAAGGGAAATATCATACTACGACTACCCATAAGGTTTCTAAACTCGATAAACACCAAAATTAATGGTTAAGGGGCTGATTTGTCAATCGGGTCACTTTTACAATGATCTAAGGGTCGAAATTTGATATGTATTCTTAATTTATGATAAATAGGCATGGTATAAAATTTCATATCAAATGGATCATGGGAAGCATGTGGTCTAAAATTCAGGAGTCTAAGTTAATGGCATTTTCATAATTATTGCTGAATGAGAGTTTTGGAAAATCTAATGGTTCTACATGGTTATAGGCACGTTTCTAAGTATTTCTTAGAAAAGAACTTATATCTAAATCATTATGAATGAAGAATTATTCACCAAATTAATTAAGGGAGTGTATATATATCAACCAACATAATTGATGGTCAAATGACATGTTAAGAATAGAAAAACTTGATGGTTGGTATTCTAATAATGCATCTAGGTGATTGTACTATTAGTTTTATAAATGGATGAACACAAGTGGGTTTTTGGAGCGGTTAAGGGGTAGAACATGTACACCGTTAGATTCGAGTGACTTGTTCACATGTGTAAGTTCTTCAGATTGTAGTTCTAATGGTGGTTAAGCATATTCATATGACGTGAACAAGATGAATGGATCAAAATCTTAATTTGATTTATACATAGACGGATGTGGAGGTCAAATAGTTAGTTTACTATGATCGGGTGGTCCAAAATCAAAGTAGATGATTAGATATCTTTACCTAGCGGTGAATAGTTGATTGAATGGTCAGTTATAATAGATAAGTGAGAATGCTTGGGTATATAATGATCCTATATCAAAATCAACGGTCAGATGGCTTGATCTATGAATAAAGATTATTCTGAATAGTTAGATTCATTTTGGAGAATAGATGTAAGGTTAGGATAGTTAGATTGGTATCATACACATGTACGTAATAAGTTAAATTTCATGGTAACACTTGAGAACTTTCAATACTCGGGTATTGAAAAATTTTGGGTGTTACAATCTTCCCCCCTTAAACAGAATTTCGTCCCCAAAATTAGTTACTTGTACCATTTACACTAATTCATTTGGTTTAACTTTTCTCTATATCCCTCGTGAGGTGGATATATATGTCTAGGTGTGCGTATAATTGGCTATGTGAAATCGGGACGCTACAATCTACCCCCTTGAATAAAAATCTCAATCCCGAGATTTATATATATAATTATTTTATTTATTTATGTATTTAAATTTATACCATCTCACACATTAGTTCCCCCATTATATAGAGTGAATTTTCTATATATATATGTATGTATTTGTGTTTCGGGGCAACATGGAAAGCAGTTACAGTACGACTAATCCTTACACAATGAACTCTTGTGTGGCCAGGGTGGTGAGATCTTTGGTATCATCCATTCCGGATGAGTCTCGAACTTCTGCTTGATCAAGGCATTGAGTTCATTGGTATGCGCCCGAGATTTGGTGCTTGGATCAAATTGCTTCTAACTTGCTTGAATATGATTTCGTAAATCTATGGTCCCGATCATTCTAGATCCTTGGGGAATATCGTATTTTTTCATTCCACTGTAAAACTTACCCTATGTTTCATAAAGGATAGACCCAAATTATCCATTCATTGTTGAACCTAACTTTAGTGTATCCTTTATATAAATGGTTGTAAATTCTCAAAATCGTTTTATATTGATAGCCTGTTACTCTCAGAATTTTAATTTATGATCTGTGCGTCTAATTTATTTAAAATATGGAAATTAAGTCCTTGACTTATTCTTAAAGTTACAGAAAAATTCGTGAGGTAATATTCCACGGTTCGGGGGTTGTTTCATGCTTGTGAGGTGTATAAAAGTTTGTTGTTCAGCAGCAATTCCTACCTATTTTTGTTATTGTCAAATTTTTATAAAATTTTATACAAATCTGATTAGGTTAAAATTTTTGAAGTAGATTTTTAGGGACTTAAGTGATGTACCAAAAAATTTTTAAATTTTTTTGATAAGTATACCTATTGAGATCAGCGGAAGTTTCCTAATGTGTCAGTTTTCGTTGAAACGACAACAAAATTTAGAAAAATTGGAAAATATCCGATTTTGGTTTGGGAAACTAGTTTTTCTTACTTGGAAATTCTTTTAAGGATGAATTTTAGTTCATAACAAGTTTATTTGGGATTTTGTGAATTTTTTTAAGGTACCTAGATTCATGGTCTCTAAATTCCACATCTAACTTAATATTTCCAATGGGAAACCTGAATGTGGGTTTCTAATTCATCAACTTCCTAGTTCCTTTGGGAATCCAATTAAGTATATGTATCTAATTCATGATTCTATCTTATTCGTGTAAAGCTTATGATGGTCCATTCCCTCAAGCCCAGATAATCTCATTCCCATGCTCTGATAGTAACGGTAACATCCCAATTTTTCACGGCCAGAGTTTATACTCGTGACCGAGAAAATTGGGTGTTAATAATGTATAAATTGGATGATTTACAAATCGCACTTTTTTTTCATTTAGATCACATCCAGACACATTCTTAAAGATTGTATTGATTATTTCATCAGAGTAAAAGAATTCAGTAAATAATCAAATGCCCTCTCAATGGAAGCTTATTACATTTATCGAATTTGCAGCGAAAGTATAAAACTAAATCATAAAACTATATTCTTATTCTTTCAGTATAATCTTCCATAGGGAGATGGTCCTCTAGGTCTTCAATTTGTACGTCACCTACATCATCTGTACGGTCAGAGAGGGTCAACGCCCTACTCATAGTGATGGTCATCCTTTAAAATTAGTAATAATTTAAGAGATTCATAAAAGTAATGTAAGGGTTCTGATACGTCATGTACTTCACTACTACGAGAAGTATTAGTATGCGCAAACAACCTACATGAGATGCATGCCTAGTAAAGTGTGTGCGGCTCATCATACGTAGTGATCATCACAATGTGGAATATGATTCATAGAAAACCCGACTCGACCCGCATCCCATAACTACAGATATTCGCAGGCGCATCCAACATTAACATGGATTTATGCGAACATCTTAAGGCGACACAATAACATGGTTGGGGGATTTACGTAACATGATATGTTCATGGAGTGATTATTTATGACACCCAATCCCGATGTAACACGTATGACGATTTACTTACATCGATTGTGCACAATACCAACCAACCCACGGAATTACCTTCCAGCTAAGAGGGCCGTTACTTGTAATGCATTACGTCGACGATAAAATATTTGATTCACTAGTTGTGATACCTTTAACACATCACTTACATTGATAGAGAATGTAAACTGAAGCATGGGGTTCTAGAATATCAAGACACATGCCCAAGCCTTAAAAGTAAATAGCACAAGGCTAACAAAGTAATGAGAAGAGTGGCAATGACTAACTCAGTAAATATAAAAGTGGCAATGGCCAACTCGATAAAGAGGAGAGTAGCAATGGCTAGCTCAATAAAGAGAAGAGTGGCAAGGGCCAACTCAATAAAGAGAAGAGTAGCAATGGCTAGCTCAACGAAGAGGAGAGTGGCAATGGCCAACTTAAAGAAATTGATAAGGCAAGGGCAAGGCTTGTATCCATCACCTCACATAAATTCATAAAGATTACACGTAATTAATCATCATATTGTAATTCTCAAAAGATAATAATCATTAGTGGTAAATAAAATAATTGTAAAAAAAGAATCATAATTACATGATAACAGGGCACATAAAAGGTGAAATAAAATGCATCAACTCAAATCATGGTAAGCATAAAGGATAGAACCATCACCTTAGCCTTAGATATAAACCCTATTAGATATCCATGTAGGAAAGCTTCTACATGAATCATGACATCGCTTGAGCAAGAGGAAAATACCAGATGTTTAGAGAAGGAAGCAGATGATGGACTCTCTCTCTCTCTCTCTCTCTCTCTCTCTCTCTCCTTGGACATTTGAAAGGTGGGCATGTGAGTGGAGAGGGGAACGCACACCCCTTTTTAAAGGAAGTGGCGTGTGAGAGGGGTGTGTTTCACATCCACTTAGATTGGGTTTCTCCAATTTTTCCTTTTTTGATGATCTTTCTTTAAATCTAATTCATCAATTGTGTCAGGATTGTCGAATAAAAACATGGTATATGATTTTTTTAGTGATCCGAAATTTAGATTGGCCAATCTTGAAAATTTTCCTAATAGGTGCCAAAATAAGCTTGATCTCAATTGATGGTCCACACTTAATGATCAGGGCCCAATTTTGAAAATAATGTGTAGTTAGTATAGGAAAACGGTTGGACAAAATTTGGTGGTTGATTGATGGTAGAATAACTTAAATATAAAATTTCACCTTTTGTATCAAAAGAAAGGAACTGGCTTTAACCTTCAATGGTGTAGGATCATAGATCGGGAGACCAAAGTGTGGTCCAAATTTCAGTTGCGATGGACGGAAGGAAGTGGTTAAATTGGAAGATCCAGATTTTTAAGGAATTAGTAGACCTTGACCAGATAACTTTGTGCCTAAGGAAAAGCTTAACAAAGTGGGGTCTTCATATTTCACACTTGGTCTATATGATGGGTAATCAAAGTCATTCATATGAAGGAAAATATCCTACTACGACTACATACAACTCAATGGATACTAAAATTAATGGTTAAGGGGCTGATTTGTCAATTTGGTCACTTTTACAATGATCTAAGGGTTGAAATTTGACATGTATAGTTAATTTATGATACATAAGCATGGTATAAAATTTCACATCAAACGAATCCTAAAGCCATGTGATCTAGAATTCACGGGTCTAGGTTAATGACATTTTCGTAATTATTGTTGATATGAGAGTTTTGAAAAATCTAATGGTTCCACATGGTTCTAGGAACGTTTTTAAGTAATTCTTACAAAAGAACTTATATCTAAATCATTATGAATAAAGAATTATTCACCAAATTAATTAAGGGAGTGTATATATATCAACCAACATAATGGATGGTCAGATGACATGTTAAGAATAGAAAAACTTGATGGTTAGTATTCTACTCATGTATCTAGGTGATCGTACGATCATTTTTGTAAATGGATGAACACAAGTGGGTTTTTGGATCGGTTTATGTAAGACCCATGTCCCAGTCCGTACCGTTCCGTTAGCTTCCGCGATCCTTCCGGTCGAATTCCAGCAACCTTCGCACTGTATTCGATGTTTGCGCGTGATCCTAAGCCAGGTCCCGTACACCGACGTTGGCTCGAACCAAAACCTATATCTTGGGGACCGCGTCGTCGCCGCGGTTCCAACGCCACGACTTGCGCACCGAACCGATACCAGGCTAGAAGATGTCGATCTGCATTTATTCTGAAGAAACACCGCGCGTTGCGGATTTCGAGGGAATCTCTACAATTAGTCCCATCAATCAACCATAAATGCATCCCTTACCCCAAGTACATCAACCCATCCCTACTTTTTCAAAAGTCCACCCTCTTTTCACCTCACCATTCATCTTTTTTCCATTTTCAACAACAACCATACCACTTTTACAAAATTTTCAACCCAACCCATCACCCATTCATATCTTCTCTCTCTCCCTCATTCTCCAAAAAAAAAATCTCTCTAAGCAACTAAGAACCCCAAAACGTCCAAGTCTCTCTCTCTCTCCCAAACCACAAGTGTGGCCCATCCTCTCATCTTTCATCTCAACCATCCAAACCCCATCATCCACCGTCCAAGGCAAAGGCAAGGAGCATTTGAGGCCAAGGGAGTTTGAAGGAGGGCAACGAGGGGGGTGATCCACCGTTGAAATCTTATCTTTAGGGCCCACTTGTTGTGGGACCCATTTTGTTGTATGTGATTTCATCAAGAGGGGCCCATGGTGGCGGGGTCCCTCTGTCTCACCGTATCTCTCTCTCTCTCTCTTTGAATGGTAATGATGATGAAGGGGTGAGTGTGGCCCACCATGAATCATATAGTTCATGTGGGACCCATTGGATGAATGTGTTGGCTCTATGCCATCCAACCCATTAGCGGGCCGAGATGAAGGAAGAGCACAAATATCAGCTTAATGCAATCAGGTGGGCCACGTTCACGTGGGACCCACCTTGATGTGTGGGATACGTTGGTATGAGACCCACCACAATGATGTGTAACAGGCCGTCCAGCGTCCAGAGACACTAGACGCTTGGCTAACATGGAGTGCTTATTAACATGGGTGTGTACTGACAAGCTAAAAAAAAACTTTAACTTTTAGGGTGGGCTGCTCCTGCGGGCCCCACCTTGATACATGAATCGAATCCACGCCGTCCATTCCACTCTTCAGCTCATTTTAGACGTTGAGCCGAAAAATGAGGCTGATCCCATTTTCTGGCGGGCCATACCATAGGAACTAGCGGTATTACCCTTAAAATCCACCGTGACCCTTCTATTCGCCAAAAACGGGCCGCATATTAGACTCTTTTGGTCAGTCTTGGACCAAGGAATCCAATGGCTGGAGAGGATCCAGCTGATGTGGGCCCCACGGGGGAAAACCATGGAATTTTTAATTTTAAAAAGAGAGAGAGAGAGAGAGAGAGAGAGAGGAGCCAGCGCTGACGCTGCTGCTGTAAGACGGGCAGGCAGCGCCTGCGGCTGGCGGGCGAACGGTCTGGCAGGGCCTCACGGCCCCAGTTGTGGGCCCCATCCTGATGCGTTCCGACCATTAACACCTTGCATTTGATGGGTCCCCACGGACCAGGCGTCCACTCCAAAAGTCAGCTGTATACGGAACTCAGGTGGGCCACACCATCTAAAATCATGAGAAGACATGCCAAAAACATATGAAATCACTTGTGGGGCCTACCTGTAATTTGGATGCGGTTGAATCTTGGTCTGAACCATCAGTCCAGTGGGACACACATAATGGTGGACTGGATTTGGGGACCACCTTCCAGTGGACTCCCTGTCCACGTGATTATAATAATAATAATAATAATAATTAAAAAAAATATCACCTTGGGTCCTGTCCGTTTGGATGGCAAGTAAATATTACAGTGGGCCCTATCCAGGCCCACGTGACCTTGTGAATAGTTTGGATGTCAAATAAATATTCCAGTGGGCCCCAGTCCAGTGGGCCCTACCCCAGTTCCACGTGACCCTTTGAACGGGTGGTGTGGCAAATAAATATTACAGTGAGCCCTACCTGGTCCAAGTGACCTTATGAATGGTTGGATGGTAATTAAACATTACATTGGGCTCAAGTTGGGTGGAAAATAAATATAACCGTGGGCCCTAGGTCTGAGTGACCTTGTCAATGGAATGGATGGAAAATAAACATTATGGTAGGCCCCACATGGGACCCACTTATGTATGTATTGAAAACCACACCCTCCATTAGAGCAGGCCCCACCATGATGCTTGTGTTTCATCCAACCCGTCCAATCATTTGGAATTTTTTTTAAGACCATGCTATGAGGCCCATTGTAATGTATACAAGGCCCACTGGTGTGGCCCACTTGACGAATGCAAGGCCCATGTGACTAGACCCATCTTAATGCATTTGTGGCTAGTTATTGAGGCCCACCTTGATATGTATATACGAGACCCATGTATGAGGCCCATTTGATATACTAGAGGCCTATGGGTCAAGGCCCAATAGGACGTACATAAGGCCTAATGTAGTATAATTCCATCATGGTATGTGTGTTGATTTTGTAACGGGCCACGCCTTGGGAGCAATGCTGGTTTGACATCCACATTGAATGGATAATGTTGGTTAAATGTCCGCATTATAAATCTCCCTAAGACCCACTGATAGGCCCATACTTGTGGTAAGTAGGCTGTCTAGGCCCATCTCCATTATACACAGAGCCCATCTCTTTATATATGTTTAGTATAGATCCATGATTCATGATCATTCGCATCATATGTATGCCTGATGTGAGAAGTGACCGATCATAGCATATGCCTTCGGGCGGACTATTTATGGGCTCCCTGATGGGCGGAGTTGCCACATATAAGTGCATGGTACACGCAGGACTGTTGCATGACTGATAGTGTGATTCATGCACTTGTATTTGTGTGATTGTAGTTACTATATGTCCTAGCGACATCAGGGCCATAGCCTCCACAGTCATATCGTGGATGGTAGGATTGGATACCGAAAATATTTGGTTCTAGCATACGGGCGCCATAGATGTCTCTTGGTGAAAATCCCTAAACCTGATGGTACCAGAAGATGACTCCAACGTCGAGACCGAGTGGATATATGAGCGCACGAGGGCCGAATACCAGGAGGCTGCGTCTCCCACTGTGTCGTGGTCGGTTGAAAAGGAGTGTGGCCTTACTCGCCCGAGGGTAGGGGGCAATACTAGGCTAAGTTTGACCAGCTCGCGAATGGGTCCACTATCGACGTGCTGGATAGGTATTGGCAGACTATTGGCCAGGCGGATAGTGAGATTTCTTACGCTCACTTGGACTATGCGGCTAGGAGAGCGACAGTGTCATTTGGAGTGTATTGAACCCCGGTGATTATCCAGAATGAGAACTGTACTGATATATGATGAGGATTGACATGCTTGAGTTGCATATCGCATCGCATGGCCGTGTTATGGCCGATGACATTCATATCTTGCACCACATAGCCTTGGTACGGCTGATTGCATTCATGTACTCATCACCATAATTTCGTATTACTCTGACCTTGCGTTCTGAGTACGCTTATATTGCGCACACACTTACACCACCCTCTAAGCTTCCTATAAGCTTATGCACGATTGATGCGTACAGGTGACGCCAGGACGCAGTCGCAGCCATAGTCTCGCCGTAGTTGGAGCGTGCAGCCGAGCTTCTTGAGTTTTGTTTCTTTCGTTACATTGTATTTTCCCTTTTTGATGCATTGTACTCAGAAGTTTTTTATCATAGTAAATTTTGTGGTGGTGTTCTTGTGGTTATTGTTCGTGGGTTATGCTTTTGGTTATGCTTATTATGAATCAGACTGATGATTATAAATTCTCCTTGTAGTATCCCAGGATCGAAACCTGGTGAATGGGTGTAGGGATCCGAAAATGGGGTTCTACGGAGGCTGTCAGCGCCGGATTCGGCGATCGGGAATTCTGTGAGCCCAGTTTCTGAGTTCGAGGCGTGACAGTTTAGGGGTAGAACATGTACACCGTTAGATTCAAGTAACCTGTTTACATGTGTAAGTTCTTTAGATTTTAGTTTTAAAGGTGGGTTAAGCATATGCATATGGGGTGAACAAGATGAATGGATCAGAATCTTAATCTGATATGTGCATGGACGGATATGGAGGTCAGATAGTTAGTTTACTATGATCAGGTGGTCTAAAATCAAAGTGGACGGTTAGATATCTTTACCTAGCGGTGAATAGTTGACTGAATGGTCAGTTATAATGGAAAAGTGAGAATACTTGGGTATATGATGATCCTATCTCAAAATCAATGGTCCGATGGCTTGATCTATGAATGGGGATTATTCTCAATGGTCAGATTCGTGTTGGAGAATAGATGTAAGGTTAAGATAGTTAGATTGGTATCGTACACATGTACATAATAAGTTAAGTTTCATGATAACACTCGAGAATTTTCAATACTCAGGTTTTGAAAAGTTTGGGGTGTTACATCAACGCACACATCCAAGAGACAAACTTGTATGACATGTCATGCATAAGATGGTGCATTAACTAAAAAATAAGGGAGAAGAGATAATAAAGCTCTTATATCTCCTGTATGCACCTTGCTAGTAAACGCATCCTGAAAAAGTGTAAATCATCTGTATGAGAAAACCACAAGTCATGAGTTTATAGTTGTGGACGTTAAAGGGAGCACGATTCCTCGAGGGTACGGGAGATCTACTCTCTTATTTCTACTAGTTACCTCGCTCGAGGGCTTTTGTGATAGGGATAAAGGATGTGATATTTGACTAGAGTCGCCATTAACCAATTATTACGATTCTACAGTTGGTTAGAGTCCGTAGAAATGCTTTAGATTGAGGAACTGAAGATCCTTAACCCTAAGATGACTTGTGAGTTTACGTTTCAAAGATTCTGAGTAAGGGATCACAGTTACAGAGAAGGAAGGTGTTAGGTACTCACTCTATTCGTACAAATGTACGGTCTTTACTTCATAAGATCTGACTAATTTATGAAGAATACTGGTAGTTGTCACGTGTTCTAAATGTAATGCGATGTAGAAAATGTAATGTGGTGCTGTAATAGAGGTGTTTGATCAATCCAAATTTCTGATGAGGGATCCAACTATATCGGCAAGACACAGAGTATACATTCGAAATGATCAAGTGCAGAGTACAAAGGATGCTTGATGATATATGGATGTTTATGGTAAAATGATGGCCAACTAGCTAAGGTTTTTAGTGGACCTGCTGAAATTATATTGATAGATCTCAGAACATACGCCCGCCAATCAAATACGACGAAAACGATGAGATGCAATGTATATCTTAAAACGACGACTAACTAGTTAAGGTTTTTGATGGGAAAGATCTGATTATATCAGTAAGCCACAGAGCATACGCCCGCCAATCAGATGCATGAAAACGATGTAATGCACTATGATGCTAATGTATATGAGGAGTAGGGGGTTGAAAAGGGAATGAATGTTGCACGATGGTAATGCGATAATCCAATGAAACTGATAAAGGCTTGAATGGCTAGATGAACATTAATATCGCATAGTTAGATTAAGTGGCTCAAATTTGAGCTTGGGTGGCTCAGGAGGCTTGGGCTCTCTCTCTCTCTCACTCTAACTCTCCTTGGTGGAAGGATGGCTAAGGATAGGGGATGCTTAAGGAGAGAAAGGGATTGATGGAAATGAGGGTGAATGCTTGATTTTCTAGATGCATGAAATGAGAATGGGAGGGGGCTATTTATAGTCTCCTAACCCGGTTTTCTGGTAATTCCCGGTGATATCAGGGACAAAATATGGTTGAATGGTTAGGATTGGAGATTACCACATGGCATCATCTCATATGTTGGATAAGTTGGTAAAATGGTAATTTTGTTTAGGAAGATGGGCATCAATGTAAATGCACCTCAATTGCACACTTAAGGTTCGAAAAAAGAGGAACCCACATGCTTGAGGGATACTGCCCAAAAAATGAGGAGTGTGACATGGCCGACAGCAACCACGCTTCTGCCAGTCCCCACTTGGACTCCCTGCTTTGGTAGAAAGCATCCTCCAAGTGTGTGGAGGCTCTACTGTGAGGGTTGGTGCTTTGAAGTTTCAAACATCTCTCCAATTAGGCTTAGTTTTGGGCTTGGGTTCAAGCATGGTGTAATACCCCAGTTTTCGAAACCTGAGTATACTACTCGTTCCACAAAAACCTAAGCATTAACCTTTAAAATTCCAGTCTAAATTTAAACAATCTTGTCATTAATCAGAGTTAGTAGTAAATATTAGTAGAGTAAACCATACATTGAATAAAAATTGTCCATTCGTAATATAAAAAAATCCGAATGTAGCGCCCATACAAGACTTATACAACCTAAATACCAAAAGTACCCTAATAAAAAAATGGAAATCTATAAACTACTGATGACGCTCAATATGCTCCATTAGGAACCTATCTAGCTCCTCAACTACCCGACCTGTTCCATCAACCAAGTGAACCGTATCGACTCACTCTACACCTACATCAACTGATATGTTTTGATAGCATCAATAGCTATCGCAGTGAGGAATACCCTTTAAGATTACACACTCATCATTCATAATCTAGTATAGTTCGCGAGACATATAAAGAGAGATATTAAACAATATAATTCAAAATCATAATCATGTTCTTAGAAGTATGGATAATCAATATAATTTCACTATTATGAATGTATAGTAGCAATCGCAATACAAGTGAATGTGTTCAAATAGTCAGATAATTAACATACAAACTTCTATGATACTCGAAAATCACATTTTACGTGAACTCCGCAAAATGACTAGAAAATCAACAAGTGAATGTCCGCTTCATCCGAAAATCATATAGAACTACTCATGGTGACTAGAAAATCAATAAATGAACTTTATTTTTACCAAAAAATCATATAAACTCTGCACGGTGACTAGAAAATCAACATGTGAACTTTAGCTTCACCCAAAAATCACAATACAAGTGAACTCTGCAAGATGAATAGAAAATCAACATTCAAACTTTTACTTCACTCGAAAATCATATTGTATGTGAACTCTGCAATGTGACTAAAAAATCAATAAATGAACTTCAGCTTCACCCGAAAATCATATCGAACTCCACATAATGACCTAAAAATCAACAAGTTTATACAAATATAACCATCAAGCCTTAAAAGGGCAAATATTCCATCAAAGCCGTATGGGGCAAATATATGATCAAAGCGAGCAAATATACGATCAAAGCCATGTAGGGCACAAATGGTCCACAAGATGGTAAGTCCACAACAATTCCATCTAATCCATCAAGTAATCACAAGTGGCAAGCATCTAATTAATTTATAAATTCCACAACTTAAGACAACATGTGACAATCAAATCATTCATGCTTGCTAAAATTAAAGAGACATTAATTATGCAATATGGAAGCCGATTGCACAACAGATTGACATATTCACATAGTGAGATAAGTAAATTAATCAACTTAGGAGATACTAAATGTGAGAGATTAAAGCATCATCTATATCAAGATTGACGAATTTAAGTTGGAAGCTTAAAGGGGTAGTCTTCACCTCCAAGTAGAGGTTCCAAGATTCCAAGTGTTTAGAGGAAAATTCCAATCCCTCAAATGCACTAATTTCCAACACAACTTAGCCCGATTATAAGATTTTAGAGCAATGTTTGGAATCTACAATTCCTACATCCCACCTGAAGATTCAAGAATATGTTATTTTAATTCAAAAAAATATTAGAATCCTAAACTAAAGAAAGTAAGCATACTTTGCTAAACTAAGTTAAGTCGACTTGGCTTGCATGTCTCGACTTGAACCAACTCAACCTGAACTTGATTTAGTTTTCTCTCAAACTCGACTTAGTGAGTTGACTTGCTAATTCAATTCAATAGAACTCCTTCCTCATTCATTTCTCCTCTCTCTCTCTCTCTCTCTCTCTCTTCTTCTTCTTCTTCTTCTTCTTAGCCAGCTAGGGGTTGGATTCAACTTGAACTTGGTGAGATTAACCGAGTTAACTCGGTGATGACTTGGCTAATGCAAACCCCCTTCTCACTATTTTCTTCTCTCTTTCCTTTCCTTTTTTTCTCTGAATGACCATCCCAAAACCTAACTCAACCCAGCTAACTTAACTCGAACTCGAACTGGACTCAACTTGTCTGAATCTCCTTAACTTGATAGCGGGTCGACTCTCTCTCTCTCTCTCTCTCTCTCTCTCTCTCTCTCTCTCTCTCTCTTCTTCCTGCTCTCTTTCACTCTCTACTTTCTCTTTCTCCTCTTCTTCTCCCTTTCTTTCTTCTTCATCTCTCAGGCAAGTCCAACAAGAGTTCTAAACTCACCTAACTCAATAGCGAGTTGAGGTAGCTTAACTCGACAATAACCCATGACTCGATTTGGTGGTGCGGACTCAATACGACAAACAAACATTACAATGGGCCCTTGGAAGTTTTCGATGGTGGACATTCAATACCCACTATTTCCTTTGATGCGGGTCACCTCGACTCATGGCCTACAATGATGTGGAAAAGTTATATGGGTGGCTTTGATCAAACATATACAACACGACGTTTCATGTGGCCCAAACCATGGTACATCAAGTTGTTATTTGTGTTTCCCCTGCATTCACATATGTGTGACCTTATGCATAGGCTATCTGTTAAATAACATCAGTAAACCCCTAAATAATGTAGATCTCCCACATGCCATTGGGGCCTACCAAGTCTTGGAACAAACTGGTATTTATTCTTCACCTTCATCCAGGTCTTTTTGTAGGGCCCCAATTTGGTGTAGTTAGTTATAGGGACTTCCAATTTGTTAAAAATTTGTTGTGAACCCCACCTAGATATATATGTTTTATTTGCACCATACATCTATCTTCTAACACATTTTATATGCATGGGCCTAACTGTGAGGCCAATGTAAGTATGAAGTGGACCATACCATGTGAAGTTTAATTTTAGTAGGATGCATTATTCAAGTCCTCTCACTCTCTTCGTATTGGGCCATTTAAATATGATTATCATATGTATTATGCACCTTATATGGTACATATGAATGAGAAAATATGTGTATGTGCCATATTAGTAGCATGCTAGTATACCTAGCCTGAAAATGGTCGGCACTGATAATATGCTTAATGTAATGCATACCATGCCTATTCATATGCTCTTATGCATCATACGTATGCCTGAGTATGAAATTGAATGTATCATAACGTACACCCAACCATAGGGTTGTGGATGGTGTATCATGGATTAGATTGTCTAATGTAAGGCAAACTTGCATTATATGCCTCACGACTCATTGAGGACTTGTATGAGACAGGGTTGCCCGCATGATTATCATATGATTGGTGCATGACTTGAATAGTGTGAATCATGCATGACACATTATGTATTCATGATTACATATACACCCTAACAACATATGAGTCGTAACATATACCCTACTAATATCAAGGTTGTAGTCACAATGGCTATGCTATGGCTGACGGATGAATTTATGGACACCAAAAATTCTATTACAATATATCGAGCGCTATAGATGTCCATGGGTGAAAGACTTTAAACCCTGGGGTGTAAGTAGGATGATCCAATCTCTAGATAGAGTGGAATCATGAGCACACGAGGGTCGAATACCAATAGGTTGCGTCTCCCATTGTATCGAGATCATTTGGAAGGGGTGTGACCTTAACCGCCCAGGTGCAGAGGGCTATATGCTAGGTTAAGTCTGACCAGCTTTTGAAATGGGTTCACTATCAACAGGTCGAGTGGATTTTAGCATACCACTGATGAGGTGGATAATGGGGTCACTTCCACTTGCTTGGTTATGCGTGTGATGGGCGATAACCAGTATTGGAAGTATACGAGATCTTGTTGATATTCCAAATGAGAACCATAATGACATGTGGATTCAATATCAGGATTTGCATGCTTACGTTGCATGGCTATACATGGCATTTGGCCTAAATAACCTTTGTAGTACATAGCCTTAGTATGGTTGCGACATTCTTGGATTTGGTAGCATAGCTCTCCGTCATTTTCACATTCTCTGATATCTGTATATTTGTAACATGCATTGAGGATGCATACATGCACTCTCTAAGATTTATAGTAAGCTTATGCATGTTGTTTACGTGCAGGTTAATCTAGATAGCGAATGGGTGCCAGAAACCAGATTTTGGGAGTGACAGAAGTTTATATCAAAGAATAACTTGGGAATACCTGAAACGACACCACACATATGCTATTTGGCCCTATGCTTACACATATGCTATTTGGCCCTAAGCTAGTTATCTTTCACTATATGGTTGCTGTAAACTTAGAATAGTTAGGATCCCGATCTTGTAAACTTAGAGACTTACCCTAGGCTTCCGTTATAACTTAGGTTAAAATGAGATTCCCCATTATTAGCCCAGACGTGTGGGCATTCGAGAGTGTGACTCAACACTAAGAGACTTATTGTCCTTTTTATAGGACATGGAGCCTAAGAGAGCTTCAGGAAAATCCTCGACTGTGAATAACAGGTCCTAGTCAAACCCAACCCTAGTAATGACCATGGATCAGTTCTAGTAGATGATGCACTTAATGACATCCATGGTAGAGTGTTAGGAGAGACGATTAGATAATACTCCCGTCCTATTTGAGCAAGAGCATGTCCTTTGAACCAAGTTTAGATCTAATTAATCCTTAGACTTAATGATATGTAATGGTTTAAGGCCTAGATTCTATGTATTTTAGCTCAATTTTTGAGGTCATCATGTGGCTTATACAAGTGGATGTAGCTAGGCATGTCCATCAAGGTTCATTAAGACTCACATAGACCAATAGAGTATCCACTAGTCTCCTAAGTACTTATGACTTACATTTAGGATATCAAATATTCACAAAGTTATTTTTCTACTAAGCACAACACCTAAAAGGTTTTTAAAAGTTTTACAAGTGTTTTCAATAATTGAACTTTCATTTTAATTTTAAAAAGGTTTTAATCACATTTAATGATAAACCGATGGCTTAAATTTAGGGGTCCACTACATGGGCATTGGATTTTTTGTGGATGGCCATGGCAATGAAAGTATTAAATCAACTTGAGCAGAAGATAGGGCAAGATTATAGAATTCCAATATAGTGGAGCATATGTAAAATTGAACAGTAGTACAATTCCATAACTAGTGTCTCCTTGAAACCTTAGATTTCTCCTTATAAAATAAATTATATCTTAGATAGAAAGGAACTATAACAAAGAGAGCCTTATATGCCTCCCTTGGGTGTAACTGATGGAGAGAAAAGAGCGAGAAGAAAGAAAGATGTAAAGAGAGATCCATCTTCCTCCATCCTTCCTCTGGCACATGTTCCACACATGTGGGTCCACTTATGTGTATGGCTTGTGCGACCTTGGCCCTACTCTACACATTGATGTGTTTGGTTCTTGCTTCTCCTCTATTTGGAATAGGTTTGGAAAACTTTCTACAAGAAGATTGGCATCGACAAAAGAAGATTTTTAATAGCATTGATCAAGTAAATCCTTGCCATAATTTTTAAAATTTTCTTTTATAGAAACTTAAGGGGGTATTTGGCACATGGAATTAGATGGTATTAAGTGCGATGGAATTGCTTTTTGGTAATAAATGCACTTGTCTATGGATTGTCTCTCAATATCATGGGAGTGAGCTATTCACTTTAGTGTTTGGATCATGTAGGACGTGGGGCTTAAATACATGTTTTGATTCATATAGTGTTTGGTTGTACACGAAAAACAACTACCAATCTTGAAAATTGTGTTTGAACACCATAGTGAGAAGTGTCACGTCCTAAACTCAAAAACTGGGCTCACAAAATTCCTGATCACCGAATCCGGTGCCGACAGCCTCCGTAGTACCCCATTCTCAGCTTCCAGCACCATACGCCAGATTCCGATCCTAGGATCCTACAAGGAGGATTTTCAACGTACATTTATCTCGTAAAAAGCATAACCACGAGTTTACCCAAATCACAAAGGCAACATCATCATCACATATCCACTAATATAAACATTTGAATATAGTGCTGAAAGGGAAATACATATATAAAAAATCAAAGCTCTAGAAAACAGCAGTGAAAAGGCCGAGCTATATGTCCTAGAGGGGGGGTGAATAGGACTATGCCAAATAAATAATAATAAGCAGAATATAAACAACAGATAGCTAAAAAGAATGCAAATAACAACCTCAAAAATCAAGTATTGAGAGGTTGATACAAACTTGGTTCTAAAGACAACCTAACACCAAAAACTAATAGTTTATGGCAGGACAACCTTACTAGAACATGGGTGAGTATCAAAAACTCAAACTCAAGAGGATATGAAAGAAATAGAAACTAATCTATTACAACATTTACCACACAATGCTGAAATATAAATATTACAACATTCACATCCACAAATACATCCCACGATCTTAAACCATAAAAGATAAAGAAATAAATCACACATCCACCAAACACAGAGAATTATAGTGGTTCACTTGTGTGTACACTAATAGTTAATAAACAGCCACACAACTACTACACTCCTAATATCCACTCCCTCGGGATATTAGCGTTCACTAATCAAAATAGGTTTTTCAAAGTTCACCTAAAACCTTCACAATTGTGTCTTTAGATGGGCTTACACAATTCAAAAATCCCTCACTCTGAGATTTTCTGAATCACCTCAGATAAAACCAAAATAGAGATTTTTTAGAATAATTTCACAAACTAGAAATGAATTGAATTACAAAAAAAGTAAAAACTTATCTGTATGACGATTCTGAAGTAGCCCGGTGGAACCAACTTGATGACGACATAGATGTTTAACGTTCAGTCTCACAAGTGTATAGGGTTCTAAGTCTAGATGATTTTTAACTAAATCAGCAAGGGCTTTGTATTGATTTTGATCTCAATGAAGGGTAAATCAAATATCCCTTTTCAACATGAGAATGGAATAGAGAATCAAAATAAAAAATAAGAGCTACTTTAAAGAATCTTAAATATGCACAAAATAGCTTAGAATGTACTCAAAATTATCTCAGAGTGATTGCTTAAGAATGATAAGAATTGAATAGAAAACTCTGAAATTCGAGCACTATTTATAGGTGAAAAATCGGTTCACACGACTGGCCTTATCCCAACAGATTTTAAAAAATTCTGGTGTGATAAGATTTTCAGTCACAAGAATGGCCTTGTGGGTCCCACGACTGGTCGAGTGGCCTGCTCGATTGGTCATGGACACCACACGACTGGTCGTGTGAGTCTAGATTACTCGCTAGAAAACGAGTTGAGCATTGCACGTGTGAGACCCGTATCCTAGACTGTATTGTTCCATAGGCTTTTGCAGTCCTCCCGGTCAAATTTTGGCAATCCGTGACCTGTAATTGGCATTTGCATGTGACCCTGAGTTGCAGCCCGTAGATCTAAGTCGGCTTGACTTAAAACTTATATCCTTGCGACCGCGCCGTCGTCGCAGTTCCAACGTCATGTCTCACTCGCCGATGCGATACCCAGGCCAGGAGATGTGGGCCCGCGTTCAGTTCGAGGAAAATGTCGTGCGTTATGAATTCTGAGAGAATCTCTACGACCCGTCACATCAACCAATTAATGTACAACTCAAGTACATATCCCATCACACCCATCCCTCTCTCACCCATAAGTCAACAACACTCATACCTATCCCATCCCATTCTTACCAAAAAGTCAAGGCAACCCGTACATTCCCATGTCATATCCCTTATATCACTCCTCTCTCTCTCATTTCTCATTTTCATTCCAAGCAAATCCCATGAGTCCAACGTCCAACCTCCCCATGAGAAGAGCTAGTGTGGCCCACCTTCCTACCACCCAATCCCACCCTCCAAGCTTCATCTCGACCATGGAGCTCTAGATCGCATCGGTGAAAGGAGTCCAAGATCTAAAGGTGGGTGTTCATCATCTCAGTTTTTTATTTAGGGCCCACATGTAATGGGACCCACTTGATGTATGTTGTATATCATGGAAGGGAGGGCCCGTAGTGCCAGGGTCCCTCCATCACTCGCCTCTCTCTCTCTCTTTTTCCCTTGTTGATGGCCCACATGAAGTATGTAACCTATCCATGCTGTCCACCTTCGTGGGACCCACCTAATGGATGTGTTGGATCTACATCATCCAGCCCGTTACCGGGTTTGGAAGAAAGGAAAAACACAAATATCAGATTGATCAAATCAGGTGGGCCATGTCCATTTGGGACCCACCATGATTCAAGTGTTGTATCCATACTGTCCAGCGTCCAAGGACACTGGACGTGCTTTAGTGAGGTGTGAACAGATAGTGGGATGCACAATAAAATAAAATAATATAAATTAATATATATATATATATATCTTATGTAAATGTGATGGTGGGCCCCATGTGGGAACCCACCAGCCGTGGGCCCCACACATGGAACCCACCTTGATATATATCCACCGTCCATCCAACGTTACGCGGCTAATAGAGAGGTGTGAACTGACGATGAGGTGTACTAACTAGCTAACAAAAAAAATAATGTAATATATTATTAAAAAAATATTATGGTGGGCCCTACATGGGACCCACCTACTTCGTTTGCAGTAGCTGTAGCTGCGACGTACAACAGCTATATAGCTGCTATGTACATCCAACGTTGGACATGGACCCCACCTGTTTCATCCACGACGTCCATCTATGGACCCACCATGATGCATGTGCTGTATCCATACCGTCCAACCATTTGAGAGATCATTTTATGGTATGAGTAAAAGAATGAGTTAGATCTTAAGTTCAAGTGGACCCCACCATTTGCAATAATGGGGATAGTGACATCCACCGTTCAAACTTCTTAGGAGCCACCGTAGTTTCCAATCAAGCTGATATTTGGTTTTCACTTCATCTATCTCTATGTTGACTCATGAATAGGTTGGATCTCAAATACATCACGGTGGTCCACACCATACAATCCAACCATTAATCAGGTAGACCACACTGCAAGAACCAGTGGGGATTGAACGTCTACCATTGAAACCTTTTGGGGTCCTGGAAGTTTTGGACCAATATGGAATTTGTGTTTCCTCTTAATTTAGGTCCTTGTGACCTTATAAACAGACTAGATGGAAAATAAATGTCATGGTGGGCCCTAAAATTTTTAACGGTGAAAATCATTATCTCCACTGCCATCTGTGGTATGGTCCAGATGATCCTTCGATATGATGTATATGAGGCCCATTGGTGCGGCCCATTGATGCAACCCACTTGATGTGTATGAGACCCATGTGCAGGGCCCACCTATTACGTATATAAGGCCCATAAGTGAGGCCCATTGTGATGTATCTGAGGCCCATGGGACGTGGCCATTGTGATATATTTCAAGCCCATGTGATGCGGCCCGACTTGATGTATATTAGGCTTGTTGATGCAGCCCATTTGATGTATTTGAGGCCCAGATATGTGGCCCATTGGATGCATACGAGACCCATATGATGTATATGCAGCCCATAGTTGAGGCCCATAGTGATGTGTATTAGGTCCTTGTGTGAGGTCATGGGCTCACTTTATGTTTGGCTCTATGTGGGCCATTACTTGGGGGCAATGTTGGTTGAATGTCCACGTTGATGGGCAATGATGGTTAAATGTCCACATTGTGACCTTCCGTTAGGCCTGGTTAGGTCTATTCTCATAATTCTCTAGTGGGTTAACCCAAATGATTGGGCCCTATTAATATTGCTTGGTTCATCATCGGCCGCTCATATATGGACCCCACCTTACCGACGCCGATTCTGATTGTTGAGGTCAATTCTATTTATCGAGGCCAATTCCGATTGTTGAGGCCGATTCTGATTATTAAGTCCGATTCTGTTTATCAAGGCCGATTCCGATTGTCGTGGCTGATTGTTAAAGCTAATTCTGATTGTCGAGGCCAATTTTGTTTATCGAGGCCGATTTCGATTGTCGAGGCCGATTTCAATTGTCGATATCGATTCCGATTGTCAAGCCCGATTCTGATTGTCGAGGCCTATTGTTAAGGCTAATTTCGATTCCGATTATCGAGCCCAATTTCGATTGTTGAGGCTGATTCCGATTGTCAATACCGATTCCGATTGTTGATTCTGATTCCGATTCCGATTGTCGAGGCCCAATGAGATGCATATGCGGTCCGTATTTGAGGCCCATTGTATTGTTCATTCGGCCCATGTTTGAGGCCCAATGTGATGTATATCTGGCCCATATTTGAGGCCCGTTGTGATGTGTATTCAGCCCGTATTTAAGGCCTAATGTGATGTATAGGAGGCCTATGTGATGAGGCCCATTGTGATGCATTTGAGGGCCAGGCGATGAAGCCCATTGTAATGTATGTTAGGTCCATGTGAAAGGGCCATTGTGATGTGTATTAAGCTCTTGAGTGAGGCCTATGGTGTTGTATATTTGTCCCTTGTGTGAGGTCATGGGTCCACTGTATGTTAGGCTCTATATGGGCCATTCCTTGGGGCAATGTTGGTTAAATGTCCACATTCTCGAGGTCAATTGACGATGCCGGTTATTGATACTGATTATGAGTATGCGACAACATAGCATCGTGATATATTTCCATATGCATCATCTGCATGTTTATTATGAGATATGATTGACCATTGCATATACCATAATGCCGGTTGTTATGAGACTCCTTGATAGGCAGAGATTGTTTCACATGAGCGCATGGTATGCGTAGGATTGATATATGGTTGGACTACATGACTCATGCATCTTTCATTGTGTGATTGTGATTACTATACGCCCTAACGACATCAGGGTTGTGACCTCCACAGGCATGTCGTGGATGGCTAGATGGGTTACTAGAAATGCTTGGTTCAAGCATCTGGGCACTTTGCATGTCCGTGGGTGAAAGTCCCTAAAGCTCCGAGGCCAGGAGACGCCCTAACGTCTAGATCAAGTGGATACATGAGTGCTCGAGTGCCGAATACCTGTAGGCCGTGTCTCCCACTGTGTCGTAGTCGGTTGGGAGGGGATGTGGCCTTATCCGCCCGAGTGAGGGGGCTATAAGCTAGGCTGAGTCTGACTAGCTCCCAAATGGGTCCGCTATCAACGAGCCGGGTAGGCATTGGTATATTATTGGTAGGCGGGTATTGAGGTCTTTTTCACTCGCTAGGCTACGCGGCTGGCTGGGGAGGTAGCCAGCTTGGAGTGTACTAGACCCCGATGATGATCCCAGAGATGTACAATACTGATTTGTGAAGCAGGAGTTACATAATCAGCATTATATTCATTCATTCATTCACTATCCACTCGGGCTGGTGGTGCGCAACTAATCGTTATGTGAACTTTTGCAATGGATAGGATTTCGGTTAGAGTGTGCGACTAACCTGAGATCAGGAGCTTATCACATTGAGTGTATTTATCCAAATTTCGGTATGAGATTGGTTTGGATAGAAGTCCTTTGTGATAGACCCCATAGCCTGCGATACCACGTACTATCATCCTGAATTCACACTGCAGCTTGGTCATTTCATTCACACCACATATTGCATATTGCATTACATCCTCGGCATATGGCATTTTGAGTTGCTATGTTTCTGTATTTATATGACCTGGATAAGGTTGATGGTATTCGTAGCTCTTTCGAATTACATATTATCTTGCATCATCGATATCTGATATCTGGTTCATTATGTTTCCGCATTATATAGTCGATTTACATTACTTTCTTAGTATATGATATTGGCTTGCTATGTCTTTTCATTGCATATCCTGGATGAGGTTGATGATATCTTTATGGACTTGTCAGTATTTCTGCTTACTTTGATATCATATGATTTATGATCTTACCAGTATTTTTCGATAGTGTATGATTATGGCATTATATTGAATACTTGACACTTACCTTATGCACACACTTACACCACCCTCTAAGCTTTCTATAAGCTTATGCATGATAAATGCGTTCAGGTGATGTTAGGTTGCAGCAGCATGGAGCTTGGAGCATGTAGCTGACTTGGAGCTTTGATTTTGACATATGTATTGCCCTTTTAGCATTGTATTCAAATATTTATATTAGTGGATATGCGATGATGATGTTACCTTTGTGATTTGGGTAAACTTGTGGGTATTCTTCTTACGATATAAATGTACGTTGGAAAATCCTCCTTGTAGGATCCCAGGATCAGAACCTGGCATATGGATGTTAAGAGCCGAGAATGGGGTGCTACGGAAGCTGTCGGCACCGGATTCAGCGATAGGGATTCCTGTGAATCCGGTTTCCGGGTTTGGGGCGTGACAGCACGACTGATTGAGCACTATTCACACAACTGGTCAAGCGATTTCCAAGACTAGTCGTAGACCAATAGAAAAATTCTAAAAATTCATAACAAATCCTGGACTGGTCGAGGAAATACTAGGACTGGTCAAGCCAGTGCCAGGGCTAGTCGAAAGAACCGAATTTTACACTTATAAAATGACCAAAATGACCGACCGAAAGTATGAAATAATCTAATCATTATATAAGGTCAATCTAGGTCAATCATACCTTACTTGTGAGTTAGAACATAGGAACACTTAATCTATCAATCACTTCAGTAGCCTTAATTCTTGCGATCTTCAAAGCTTGAACTTGACATACCAAACATAATATTCAACTAGTTCTTGAGTTCTTGGACTTTTCTGGTTCCAGATCTTGAACTGCAATGTTCTTGAAAACTCTGTCTTCACTCAATATATGAAAGTCTTCACTTTCTTCCAGTTTGAAGATCTCGGTAAGTTCGTCGTAGATATTAGCAAGATAGATTCGGCACGAACAGAACGAACGTTGAAGATTCAATGTGAACAGATGCACAAGCTTGATACAAATCAAGATACAAACTTGAATTAGTTTGTCACACCAAAATTTGAGAATACTTAGGGTTTATCAACATAGCACTTTCAATCTCCCCCTTTATCAAATTTGTGACAAAATGAAAATTACAATATGCAATAGATATTCAAACAACACATTGCACAAACATGTGTTGCACTAACATGCACACACATGTATGATATGATCCATAATAGATATCATGCACAATAATCAACTCTCCCCCTTAATCCATTATTCTCTGTAAAAAATAATAATAATAATATTAGCCACATTTCATCATATCATATCCTCATTCACATATCATTCAATATTACAATATCTCCCCCCTTTTGTTACAACATGACAAAGGAAGCGAATAAGGATAAATGAAGAAAATAAGAGAGCATGTAAAATTAATAACTACTCATCCAAATCAAATAAACAGAGTATCTGAACTAAATAGATAAGAGTTCAAACAAAATTATCCAATCAGTCATGCAGAAAAGAGTTATAATAAAGTTATTACAGATACTATCAAATAAAAAATAATCAGATTCGGAAGAGGGAGCAAAAATAGATGAATCAATTTGATGTAAACCTTTATTAATGTGCCTCATATGTTTGCGCATATAAGCAAATTGAGAATCTTGGGTTACACAAATCTGAGCCACCTGTTCCTCAAGATTACCCAACCTCTCATTGAAATCAGAAGGCTAATAATCAAGGTCAGCCTCAGAATCTGATTCGAGTTTATCAAATAATTCATCCATATTAACGTCTTCTTGAGGTAAGGCATTAGCTTCTTCAGCTTCTTCATCTCCTCTAGCATTCTCATTAACTTGACAAGGTGCCAAGTCCAGGTTCATCTTATTGATATTAGAATTATTAAATGGATGGAGATTAATAAAACCTTCTCCAACAGGCATAGCTATCAAAGCATGATTAGCTAAGGCAGTCATAAGATAAGTGAATGGAATATCGCTATGACCAAGATGGAGACGAAACTAAATAATATGATGATAGATAAGAGAAGGAAGACAGATATGGATGCTAAATACAATTAAATGCATAATGTGGGTCATAAAAGAGGTCATCTCAGTCTTGTTACCTGAGCGAGGATAGACATTCGAAATAAAAATCCAATGCAAGACCCTGTATTTGGTCAACATATATTTAAAACTGAGCGCAGTACCGTCGTTTCATTCCGCATTCATGTTACAGAGAACTCTCGTAATCAATTGTTTAGCATTTTCAGAAAGTCTAGCTTGCAAAGTGGATATTGGTATACTGTCATCAACAATAGGTATATTCATGATTGTTGAAATTAAATGATGGTCTACCTAAATTGGACCTTCTCTAGTTAACATAGTAAATGTCAAATCTTTTGGAGAGCACTTAGTAATGCAAGCATACATGGCCTGCGAATGGATCTGTATGCAGGACCACCCCAAGATAGTATATTTTCCCAACCTACAGCTTGAAGGAGAGGGACAATGTTGAAGCGCTCAAGATGATCAACAATGACAACACGCTCAACAATAACATTTCTAAGATGGAAATCCCACACATACTCGGGATCCTCTTCGGGAGGCTGAAGGTGACGCACGGTATAGGTGCGGAACAAGATGAAGAGGGACCATGAGTGGTTCTCTTCCTATTTCTTCCTTCCATTGCAACAAGAAAATAAAGAAACGAAGGATTGCAAAAAGAAATGAAAGGATTCCAAGCAAATCATATTTTAAGGAAAAAAACCTTTCAAACCACCATAAATCTTGAAACAAGAAGCAAAATAAAAAATGAAGGATAATCAAAGAACGTAAATCCACAAGGAAATAAAAAAATGAAGTACTAACCAGAGAGTAATCGAAAGATGGGTTCGACCGGTCATGGTCGGGCTTGATGGAGAAGAAGAAAGAAATGAAAAAAGTGACATTTTCCCCAAATAAAAACTCATTTCACGAGTTTCACGACTGGTTGTGTACATACTCGACTGGTCATGCCACGACTGGTCGAGTGTGTACTCAATTGGTCATGTAACACAGAAAATGTGCAATTTTGCATATATTTAAATAAAAAAATATAAAATAATATATACATACATTATGATACAAATGAGCACAAATCATTAGTTCATATTGTACATACCAAGATCAAATTTTAATTTTGTAAATCGATTTTTGTCGAGTAGTTTTGTGAATATGTCAGCAAGTTGATTCTCAATCTGAATATATTCTAATGAAATTATCTTTTCTTCCACAAATTCACAAATATAATGATAACTAATGTCAATGTTCTTGGTTCGTGAATGCTGAATAGGATTTTTGAAAATATTAATTGCGCTTGTGTTATCACATCATAATATCATAAATTCTTGTGCAATTCCGTAATCGCTTAGTATTCTCTTCATCCATACTAGCTGAGTGCATGCATTACCTGCAGCAATATATTTAGCATCAGCAGTGGAAAGCGATATGGAACTTTGTTTCTTACTTAGCTAGGAAACTAGACAGTTCCCAACATAGAAACAACCACTGCTGATCGATTTATGATCATCAATGTTACTAGCCTAATCAGCATCTGTGTAATCAGCGAATTGCACACTAGTATCATGTGGATACCAGAGACCAAGATTAGCTGAACTAGTGACATATCACAAAATACACTTAACAACAAGCAAGTGGGACTCTTTAGGGTCCGATTGATATCTGGCATAAATTCCAACACTAAAAGTAATATCAGGTCGACTCGCAGTTAAATAAAGTAAACTTCCTATCATACTACGATACAACTTAGGATCCACACTCTTACTTGTTGAATCCTTAAAGAGTTTCAGAGTGGTACTCATTGGAGTATCAAAATTTTTTCCACTCTCAAATCCGAACCTTTTAACTAAGTTTAGAGCATATTTGGTTTGAGAGATGAAGAATCCATCAGGAAGCTATTTAACTTGCAACCCTAGGAAATAATTTAGTTCTCCAACCATGCTCATTTCGAATTTGAACTTCGTAAGATTTACAAACTCAACAGTCATGTTAGCACAGGTAGATCCATAGATTAGGTCATCACATAGATTTGCACTATTAAAATATGATCATTATGTTTCTTAAAAAATAATGTTTTATCTACACTCCCCATAACAAACTCATGACTTAACAAGAATTTAGTTAATTTCTCGTACCTTGCCCTAGGAGCCTATTTCAAACCATAGAATGTCTTTTTTAGGCGATAAATGTGATTAGCATGCTTAGGGTCTTCAAAACCCTTTGGTTGTTCAACGTATACTTCTTCATGCAAATCATCATTTAAAAATGCACTCTTAACATCCTTTTGATATATTTTGCATGTTTTAAAACACGCAATGGATATAAACAGTCTGATTAATTCAAGGCGAGCTACTGGGGCAAAGGTTTTATCATAATCAATACCTTCAATTTGGGTGTAACCTTGTATAATCAGCCTATCCTTGTTTCAAATTATGTTACCAAATTCATCAGACTTATTCTTAAAAATCCATTTTGTTCCGATAATATGTTTATTAGTTGGTCTTGGAACTAAATATCAAACATCATTTCTCATAAACTGATTGAGCTCTTCTTGCATAGCTACAATCTAGTTTTCATCAGTAAGGGCTTCTTTTACGTTAGATGGTTCCATCTGAGATGTAAAGCATACATGGTTACACATATTTTCTAATTACTTACGAGTGCGTACACCAGTGAGGGGATTTCCAAGGATTTGATCAGTAGGATGATCTTTATTTGTTCGTAGTTCAGTGTTATTTTGATTAGATGAAGAGTCTGGTTTATCAATTAGAAGAACCTCATCATCTTCTGAACTTGAGACAGGTGTATTCAAATGATCATCAATGACCACATTAATAGATTCTTGTATTACACTGGTCCTCTTGTTAAGTACCCGATATGCTCGACTATTTAGAGCATACGCTAAAAATATCCCTTCATGACTTTTGGTGTCAAATTTACTCAGATGTTCTCGGTCACATAAGATATAACAATTATTGCCGAAAACTCGAAAGTATTTGACAGAAGGCTTCTTATCAAACCACATCTCATAAGTCATTTTATTATTTGATTTTCTAATATAAACACGGTTAATTATATAACAAGCAATATTTACAGCTTTAGCCCAGAGATTTTTAGGAAGCTTCATACTATTTAACATTACATTTGTCATTTTTTAAAGCACCCTATTTTTCCTTTCCACTGCCCCATTTTGTTGTGGTATTTTGGGAGTAGAATATTCATGTAATATGCCTTGGTCACTACAAAATTTCTCAAATTTTCTATTTTCAAACTCAGAACTATGATCACTACGGATCTTAGTGACTTGTAACTCTTTTTCATTTGGGATACGTTTAAGTACCCTTTTTACTTCATCAAGAATTTCAAATTATTCTCTTAAGAAGACTACCCAGGTACACCTGGTAAAGTCATCTACAATGACCAGTATATACTTCTTGTCACCTCGACTCTCCATTTTAGTTAGTCCAATGAGATCCATGTGGAGAAGTTCAAGTGGTTTAGATGTGGCATTGGAGTTTATATTTTTGTAAACACTCCTGGTTTGTTTACCAATCTGGCACTCGCCACATATTTTATCCACTTTCTTTATTTTGAGTAGAGCTCTTACCAAATCATTTTTGCTCAATCTATACAAGTTGCGATAGTGTACATGTCCTAGGCACTTATGTCATAGTTCGGTCTCATTGGTATGGACCATGTAACACGATATTTTAGATGAGCTTGAGTCACTAAGTATATAGCATTTCTCAGAAGTTCTGTGACCAGTTAATATTATAGAACCATTCTTATTTAAGATTTTACACTTTTAGTTTGAAAATTTTACATTGTGATTATTATCGCAAATTTGAGAAATGCTTAATAAATTATGTTTTAAACCTTCTACATATAAAACATTCTCAAATAGAGGGAGGTTAGGGAGTTGAACCGTACCTTGGCTAACAATTTTGTAGTTGCTACCATCACTGAATGTGACTGAACCATTAATCATGTCTTTAAGACTGGTGAATAGACTTTTGTCACCTATCATATATATAGAGCAACCACTATCCAGGTACCACTTTGAATGGCTCGTGACTTTGAATGCGGTGTGGGCAACCAAATAAGCAACCTTAAAGACCCATTTCATTACACTTTTGGGTTTTGGAGCATAGTTGGTCTTCTTCTGATTATAATTCTTATACGTCCTACCCACTGAGTTAGATTTTAAGATCTCCTTAAGCAAGTCTACAATTTTCTCAGCTAAAAGATTATGGTTCTAATTTTTATAGTTGATATGGTTCTTTTTAGAATTTAAGGACTGAAAAGTTTTAGTCGTTTTAGAAATATTTTGATTCAGACTTTTTCCTTTTGAGTTAGAAGACTCCCCTTTAATAAATTTAGGAGTATTCTTATATTTGGGAGGCATATTTTTATTGTAACCCAATCCAGATCGATCACCACATTTTCTGGATCTGGATAAAAGTTTTTCTAATTTAGGATCTCCTTGGGCATACCTCCATGTGTCCTACAAACTCAAAAGTGAAGAGACTTCTAGTTTTAGGTTTTCATTTTCAGATTTTAAGTTTTCAACTTGGGACATTTTGAAATCTAAGTCACACTTAGTTTTTTCAAAGCAATCTGAAAGGTGTGATTTTTTCAAAACCAGATTATCAAAATTCTCTTTCAATTTTAAAAACTTTTCTTTCTGTAGTTTTAATTTAACAGCTATTTTACAACTTTTCCTGTATAGGGCATCATAAGCATCCTGAAGATCTTCTTCATTCTCATGATCACTTCCCAGATTTTCTTCACTGGTTGTATCATTATCTGAGGAAGTGAACTTGGCTAGAGTCATTAGGGCTTTAACATCATTACCCGACTCAGTTTCAAAATCTTCTGACTCAGAAGAGGCTTCAGAGCAGGAAGATTCATCCCATGTAGCCAACATACCTTTCTTTTTTAGGTTTGTCCTTTTTAGGACATTTATTCGCTAGATGCCCATATTCATGGCAGTTGTAGCATTGACTGTCTTTTAAAGATTTCCAATTTTTTGATCTTGATCTTTTCTTTTCAGTATGTTTTTGAACATCAACCCTCTTTTTACTTTTGAAAATCTTATAAAACTTTTTAGCTAAAAAGGCCATATTATCTTCAGAATTTTCTAAATCAGAATTGTTATTTTCATGAGAAATACTTTTAGAAGACTTAAGGGCGATAGATTAACCTTTCAGAGTGTTAAAGTTTAACTCGTAGGTTTGTAAAGAACCAACCAGTTCTTCAACCTGCATATGGTCTGTATCACGAAGTTCCTGAATGGCCGTGACTTTTGAACTGAACCTTTCAGGTAGTAAGCATAGTATCTTCGCACAGACTTTGCTTTCTGGGATGCTATCTTCAAGACCCCACATAGAGTTGACTATGTCATTCAAATTAGTATAGAAGTCCATGTATGTTTCACTTTCTTCCATACGTATTTCCTTAAACCATCATATGTCATTTCTAAGATATCCCGGGCTTGTTTCGCAGTATCACAAGATATAATTCTTTTGAATTCATCTGGTGATAGTGCACAAGTAATTGCATTTAAAGCCTTGGCATTGGCACTACTCTCAGTTCTCTGAAGAGTGGTCCAAGTGCTATAGGGATCAACCCTTGGAGATTTAGTTCCATCAAGGCCTAGAACTTCAACAGTAGGTGGAGTCCATTTAGTTACTGTGGCTTGCCACACATTCTCATCAAGTGACCTCAAGAATATTCTCATTCTGGCTTTCGAATAAGCATAATTAGAGTCATCAAAAGGTGGAGGACTAGTTATAGAAAGGCTATCAAAATTTAACATCTTAAAAGCTCAGATCGGTTAGCATAAGAATTAAATCCAAATAAACAAGCTATTAGGCTTTGATACCACTTGAAAAGGCCGAGCTATATGTCTTAGAGAGGGGGGGGGGGGGGGGGGGGGGGGGTTGAATAGGACTATGCCAAATAAAAATTAATAATCAAAATATAAACAACAGATAGCTAAAAAGAATGCAAATAACAAAAGGAAATAACAACCTCAAAAATCAAGTATTGAGAAGTTGATACAAACTTTGTTCTAAGGACAACCTAACACCAAAAACCAATGGTTTATGGTAGGACAACCTTACTAGAACATGGGTGATTATCAAAAACTCAAACTCAAGAGGATATGAAAGAAATAGAAACTAATCCATTACAACATTCACCATATAATGCTGAAATATAAAGATTACAACATTCACATCCACAAATACGTCCCACAATCTTAAACCATAAAAGATAAAGAAATAAATCACACATCCACCAAACATAGAGAATTATAGTAGTTCACTTGTGTGTACACCAACTATTAATAAACAGCCATACAACTACTCCACTCCTAATATCCACTCCCTCGGGATATTAGTGTTCACTAATCAAAATAGGTTTTTCAAAGTTCACCTAAACCTTCACAATTGTGTCTTTAGATGGGCTTACACAATTCAAAAACCTCTCGCTTTAAGATTTTCTAGATCACCTCAGACAAAACTAAAATAGAGATTTTCTGGAACAATCTCACAAACTAGAAATGAATTGAATTACAGAAAAAATAAAAACTTATCTGTATGACGATTCCGAAGCAGCCCGGTAGAACCAACTTGATGACGATATAGATGTTCAACGTTTAGTCTCACAAGTGTATAGGGTTCTAAGTCTAGATGATTTTTACTTAAATCAACAATGGCTTTGTATTAATTTTGATCTCAACGAAGGGTAAATTAAATAACTCTTTTCAAAATGAGAATGGAATAGAGAATCAAAATAAAAAACAAGAACTACTTTAAAGAATCTTAAATATGTACAAGATACTATAGATGCACTCAAAATTATCTCAGAGTGATTGCTTAAGAATGATAAGAATTGAATAGAAAACTCTGAAATTCGAGCACTATTTATAGGTGAACTCGGTTCACACGACTGGCCTTTGGTTAGCTACGACTAGCCTTATCTAAATAGATTTTCAAAAAATCTACCACGATAAGATTTTTCAATCGCACAATTGGCCTTGTGGGTTCCACGACTAGTCGAGTGGCCTGCTCGACTGGTCGTGGACACCACACGACTAGTCGTGTGAGTCCAGATTACTCATTGGAAAATGAGTCGAGCACCGCACAACTGGTCGAGCATTATTCACATGACTGGTCGAGCAGTTTCTAGGACTAGTCGTAGACCAACAGAAAATTTTTAAAAATTCATAACAAATCCTGGACTGGTCAAGGAAATACTAGGATGGTCGAGCCAGTGCTAGGGCTAGTCGAAAGAATATAATTTTACACTCATAAAATGACCAAAATGACCGACCGAAAGTATAAAATGATCTAATTATGATCTAAGGTCAATCTAGGTCAATCATACCTTACTTGTGAGATAGAACATATGAACAATTAATCTATCGATCACTTCAGTAGCTTTAATTCTTATGATCTTTAAAGCTTAAAATCGACATACCAAACATAATATTCAACTAGGTTTTAAGTTCTTGGACTTTTCTGGTTCCAGATCTTGAACCTTAATGTTCTTGAAAACTCTGTCTTCACTCAATATATGAAAGTCTTCACTTTCTTCCAGTTTAAAGATCTCGGTAAGTTCGTTGTAGATATCGGCAAGATAGATTCAGCACGAACAGAACGAACGTCGAAGATTCAATGTTAACAGATGCACAAGCTTGATACAAATTAAGATACAAACTTGAATTGGTTTGTCACACAAGATTTGACAATACTTAGGGTTTATCAACATAGCACTTTCAAGCTGCACGCTCCAAGCTCAACGCTATTACAACCTAATGCCACCTGCACGCATCTATCATGCATAAGCTTATAGAAAGCTTAGAGAGTGGTGTAAGTGTGTGTGCAGGATAAGTGCCAAGTATGCAATATCAGAGTAAGTGGAAATACTGGCAACTCTATAAGTCATTCAATATCAGAGTATGCAATGCAATATGCAAATCCTGATGAGTCCACGAATACCGTCAGCCATATCTAGGTCATGGGATACAAAAACATAATAAGCCAATATCATATACTGAGGAAGAAATGTAGATCAGCTATGCAATGCGGAGACATTGTAATCCAAATATCATATACTGAGAATACAATGCAATATGCGGTTCGAACGAAATGACCAAATTGGAGTGTGAAGTCGGGATGATAGTATGTAGTATCACAAGCTATGAGGTCCATCACAAGGGGCTTCTATCCAAACCAGTCCCATACCTAAATTTGGATAGCTAGACTCAATGTGGTAAACTCTTGATCTGAGGTTAGTCGCGCACCCCAACTGAAATCCTGGCCATTGCAAAGGTACATAACAATTAGTTGCACACCACCAGCCTAAGTGGATAGTGAATGAATCAATCAATCAAATGTTGAGCATGCAACTGCTGCTCGGTAAGTCTACATATCAGTATCGTACATCTCTGGGATCATCACCAGGGTTTAGTACACTCCAAGCTGGCTACCGCCCCTGCGGCCATGTAGACTAGTGAGTAGACAAGACCTCACTACCTGCCTACCGATATCAGCTCAACTCGTCGATAGTGGACCCATTTGTGAGCTGGTCAAACGTAGCCTAGCTTATAGCCCCCCTTACTTGGGTGGATAAGACCACACCCCCTCTCAACCGATCACGACACAATGGGAAGCGTAGCCTCCTAGTATTCGGTACTTGGCACTCATGTCTTTCACTCGGTCTACACGTTGAAGCATCCCCTGGCCACGGGAGTCTAGGGACTTTCACCCACGGACATCTAAAGTGCCCATATACTCAAACCAAACATTTTTTATGTCCCATCTAGCCATCCACGATATGCCTGTAGAGGACGCAGTCCTGATGTCACTAGGGTGCCAAATGAACATGTCACAAAATGCGAGACACATGAGCCATATCATCCAATCATGCATCAAACCTGCGTGTACCACGCACTCATGTGGGATAACTCCGTCTCTCAGGAATCCCATAAACAATCAGTCCAATGGCACATGCCATGTTCAATCACTCCTCATAACAAGCATGCGAATGATACGTATGGGCTTGTATCATGAAGTATACTAAGTATGATTATAATCACATACATCATGGTGGGCCTATATAAGGTGGCCCATGGCCCGTAATAATGAATGAGTGGCATGCACACAGTCACATACACATAGTGGGTCTCGCACATACAAGGGGCTTCACAAAATCACAATGGGCCTCATATAATCACAATAGGCTTCATATAATTGTAATGGGCCTCATATAATCACAATCAGCCTCATACAATCGCGATGGGCCTCATATAGTCATAATGGGTCTCATACAATCATAATGTTATGCTAAAACATACTCGGTGTGTATACCAATCATATCGTAATCAATAATCGGCCTATATATATGGCAGGGTTCATAGAAGGACAGCAGATCTAATCCATAACATGAGGATTGGTCATCAACAGTGGATATACTAAACCTGATACCACCGATCTTTTCATCTACGGTGACGATGTTCTCTCATCATATCAAGGATGGGCCTAGATGGCCTACTCCTATCAAGAATGGGCCTAAGAACAAGGATTGGGCTTCCTTGCTTGTTCTATCACGTAGAAATCTCGGCTTCCTAAGGGCCTAATAAGCACAAGGTGGGCCACATTCCCTATGAAAGGCTCGATACGAACACAATATGGGCTCCAAGGCTTGGGTGGTCCTACAGGGTATGGTGGAAAGCATCATTATCAAATGGGGGCCCAATGGATTAGGATAGCCTAATCAAGGGAATGATGGGTAATATAATCATCAATGGGGGCCCAACGGTTTGGGTTAGCCCATTAAGGGGAGATGAGAATAGGTCTAACAACAGGCCCTAGGGAGAGTTATAATGTGGACATCTAACCATCATTGCTCATACAACGTGGACATTAAACCATCATTACTCTCAAAGCATGACCCATTTAATATCAACCAGGAACATGGATGGGCATTATAAACATCATTACATACACCCTAGTGAAATCACACATCACAATGGGCCTCATATACATCACCTTGGGCCTCACACAAGGGCTTTATATACATCGCATTGGGCCTCACTCATGGGCCTCATATACATCACATTGAGCCTCATACTTGGGCCTCAAATACATCACAATGGGCCGCATCACATGTGTCTAATACACATCACAATGGGCCGCACCACATGGGCCTAATATACATCACAATGGGCCGTATCACATAAGCCTCACTCATCACAATGGGCCACATCACATGTGCCTAATACACATCACAATGGGCCGCATCACATGGGCCTCATTCATGGACCACATATACATCATAATGTGCCACATCCCATGGTCCTCATGTACATCACAATGGGCCTTAAAGACGGGCCGCATGCTCATTATAATGGGCCTCATATACAGGCCTCATATACATCACAATGGACCACATTACATGGGCTTCAAATACATCACAATGGGCCACACCTCAGGGCCTCATATATATCGCAATGGGCCATAACAATGGGCCTCTCATACGGCCACAATGGGCCTCTCATACAGCCACAATGGGCCCTGCACATACAGCAGGTGGGCCCTGCTCGTGGCGGATGGGCCCCATCGAGTGGACCGTGTGGATGTGAAACACATACATCATGTGAGTCCCACCATTGCTGCGGATTTGTAACACATACATCACGTTGGGACCCACGGCTGCTGGACATCATGGATAACATACATAATGGTGGGTCCCACGTGGAATTTAGATCTATTTCATTCTCTTTGTAATGCCATATAACGATCTCTACAGATGGTTGGACGGTATAGATAAAACACATATCATGTGGGGACCCACGTCCTTAGATGGTGAGGATGAAACCCATACATTAGGGTGTCCCACGTCCTCAGATGGATGGTGCGGACATAATGCATATACATCACGATGGATCCCACCATCCTTACACTAGACAGTGAGGAGGCCACAAGTGTGTAACAAGTGGGAGCTCACCACAGATGTTGGACGGTGAGGATGAAATACATACATCACAGGTCGGTCCCTACGTGGGACCCACAGATGAACGGTTGAGATATAACACATTCCCATGATCAAACCACAAACTTGCTAACGTCAGTATAACATTTACTTGGCTGGTGTGGCCCGGTCGGTGGATGGTTAAGATGAAACACGTGCATCACGGTGGATGTAGGGTGTGGATTTAACACATAAATGGAGGTGGGTCCTACCTTCCTAGATAGTGGACGGTGGATGGACGGTGTGGATATCACACATACCTCGTGATTAGACCCACAGAACTTGGGATGTCAATATAACAGCTATATAGCTGGTGTAAGCATACACCAGCCAATCATCTTCACAGGTGGGTCCCACATGGGGCCCACCGTAATGTTTATTTTCCATCCAATCTGCCCATAAGGTCACAAAGACCTGAATTAAGAGGAAAAACAAATTTCATATAGATTCAAAACTTCTGTGACCCAAATAAGGTTTCAATGGTAGACGTTCAATCTCTTGCTACTTTTTTATAGTGTGGATCCCCTAAGTTCTGTGTACGGCTGATTTTTGGGGAAATCCCATTTTTAAAGGGGACCCATCAAATGCATGGTGTAGATGTTTAACATACATCAAGGTGGAACCAGTGGTGGGACCCACCGTCCTTGCCAAACACAAGCAGCAGCGTCCTCTGGACGCTGACAGCAAGTGGCATCCAGGCCCCTTTTTTTAAAAAATTTTCGTTTAATTGTGGTTTTTCATAGGTGGGGCCCATATCAAGATGATCTAGTCCATCTGTTGGATTCTATGGCTCATGACAAACTCAACGGGCCCAATATTCAGCATGTTTTGACGTGTAGAAGTATTACAGTGGGCCCTAACAGATTTTAATAGTAAATATCACTATTTTCTATGATGTGGCCCGCCAAAGATTCGAATTGGCTTCATTTTTTGGCTCAGCGCCTAAAATGAGCTGGGATATTGGATGGACGGTGTGGATCAGATACATACACCAAGATGGGCCCCACGTGAGTGGCCCACCAAAATTTCTGGATAAAGGTGATATTTTATGTTTACCATCAAACAGCCTTGCATGACTAGCCGGTCATGTAGGCCCTATGACGGCAGCAAGGTGGCCCACTAGGTGGATGGCATGGTTAAAATACATACATCAGAGGGGGTCCATGTAGGTGGGGCCACCCAACTTGGGATCAACCTGATCTTGGCGTTTTCCCCACCGTTCGGACCAGCCCAAAAATGGGCAGCAAGGTGGCCCTGGAAGGTCCAGCAAGGCTGTCCCATCTGTGGACAACGTGGATCTCATGTACGCATCAAAGGTGGGCCATCGAACCAGGGAAAAAATAAAGAGAGAGAGAGAGAGAGAGAAACGAGAGGTGGAGGGAAAAAGAGACGGCAGAGATGGGAGGAGCTCTGCCACTATGAGGTCCTCCACGTATATGCATACATCAAGATGGGCCCCAAAAATCATGTGGACCCTAATAAAAATCAAAATCTTGCGCCATGAACACCCACCGATTTCGCTCCTTCTTGGCTCCTTGGAATGCTAAGCTCCTAAGCTTTCTCTTTGATGGTGGGAGATGAAGATTAAAGGGTTGGATTAAGAGATATGGGGTAGGGAGTGGGCCACACACTTGGTTGTCTCATGGAAGAGCTTGGACGATCTCCTCTTTGGGGGCTTCATTTTTTGGCTCAATGCCTAAAATGAGCTAGGATATTGGATGGACGGTGTGGATCAGATACATACACCAAGGTGCCCACCAAAATTTCTGGATAAAGTTGATATTTTATGTTTCCCATCAAACAGCCCTGCATGACCGGCTGGTCATGCAGGCCCTATGATGGTAGCAAGGTGGCGCACTAGGTGGATGGCATGATTAAAATACATACATCAGAGGGGGTCCACGTAGGTGGGCCACCCAACTTGGGATCAAGCTGATCTTGGTGTTTTCCCCACTGTCCAGGCCAGCCCAAAAATGGGTAGCAAGGTGGCCCTAGACGGTCCAACAAGGCTGTCCCATCTGTGGACAGTGTGGATCTCATGTACGCATCAAAGGTGGGCCATCAAACCAGGGAAAAAATAAAGAGAGAGAGAGAGAGAAACGAGAGGTGGAGGGAAAAAGAGACGGCAGAGATGGGAGGAGCTCCGCCACTATGAGCTCCTCCATGTATATGCATACATCAAGATGGGCCCCAAAAATCATGTGGACCCTAATAAAAATCAAAATCTTGCACCATGAACACCCACCGATTTCGCTCCTTCTTGGCTCCTTGGAATGCTAAGCTCCTAAGCTTTCTCTTTGATGGTGGGAGATGAAGATTGAAGGGTTGGATTAAGAGATATGGGGTAGGGAGTGGGCCACACACTTGGTTGTCTCATGGAAGAGCTTGGACGATCTCCTCTCTGGGGGCTTCATTTTTTGGCTCAACGCCTAAAATGAGCTAGGATATTGGATGGACGGTGTGGATCAGATACATACACCAAGGTAGGGCCCACGTGAGTGGCCCACCAAAATTTCTGGATAAAGTTGATATTTTATGTTTTCCATCAAATAGCCCTGCATGACCGGCTGGTCATGCAGGCCCTATGATGGTAGCAAGGTGGCCCACTAGGTGGATGGCATGGTTAAAATACATACATCAGAGGGGGTCCATGTAGGTGGGCCACCCAACTTGGGATCAACCTGATCTTGGCGTTTTCCCCACTGTCCAGGCCAGCCCAAAAACAGACAGCAAGGTGGCCCTAGCCTAGACGGTCCAGCAAGGCTGTCCCATCTGTGGACAGTGTGGATCTCATGTACGCATCAAAGGTGGGCCATCAAACCAGGGAAAAAATAAAGAGAGAGAGAGAGAGAGAAACAAGAGGTGGAGGGAAAAAGAGATGGCAGAGATGGGAGGAGCTCCGCCACTATGAGCTCCTCCATGTATATGCATACATCAAGATGGGCCCCAAAAATCGTGTGGACCCTAATAAAAATCAAAATCTTGCGCCATGAACACCCACCGATTTCACTCCTTCTTGGCTCCTTGGAATGCTAAGCTCCTAAGCTTTCTCTTTGATGGTGGGAGATGAAGATTGAAGGGTTGGATTAGGAGATATGGGGTAGGGAGTGGGCCACACACTTAGTTGTCTCATGGAAGAGCTTGGACGGTCTCTCCTCTCTTGGGATTGCTTGGGAGTGAAGAGAGAAATGAGAGAGAGAGAAGTGATGAGATGAAAAAGGATGGAGTGATGGGTGATTGGTGTAAGGAAGGGATGGGTGGAGAGAGAGAGAGAGAGTTGAATTTGGCTGAGAGAGGTATAGGATGCCATGCCTTGTTGGTAAGAGAGAGATGGGTGTTATACTTGATTGATTGATGGGATTGATTTGATAGATTTTAGAGATCTTCTTCTCGGGATTTGCAACGCACGGTGTTTTCTCAAAATAAACGTGGGCCCACAATTCTTAGCCTGGGTATCGCATAGGTGCGCAAGACGCTGCGTTAGAACCGCAACGATAGCGCGGTCGCTAGGGTACAAGTCTCGGGTCGAGCCAACTCAGATATACGGGATGCGACTTAGGGTCACGCGTAAACGCCGGTTATAGGTCGTGGTTTGCTAGAATTCGACAGGGAGGATCGCGGAAGTCTAAAGATTGGTACGGACTAGGATACAAGCCTTACAAGAAGGAAGGTGGGGCCCACCTTAATGTTTGTGAGTAATTCACCACGTCTATCCATTTTGTGAGATCATTTTAAGACATGCTACCAAAAGTCAAGTAGACCCAAAACTGAAGTGGGCCATACGAGAGGAAAGAGTGGGAAAGAATTTCCTACTGTTGAAACATTCCCGAGCTCCACCTTGATGTTTATATGTCATCCCAACCGTTTATAAGTTCATTCATGCCGGGATGATCTAACAACATAGAAAACTTTATCGTGATACAAGACTTTTATGGGGATATGAATGTTTCAATGGTGGTCACTCAATCCCTACTGTTTTCTCTTGTGTGGCCCACTTGAGTTTTAAATCTACCTTATTTTTTGTCGCTTACCCTAAAATGATCTTGTAAAATAGATGTGTTGGGTAGATTCCTCACAAATATCAAGGTGGGCCCCACCTCCCTTCCCAGTGTAAGAACTTCTTAGTTCATGCTTTTAGGAGAAATCCCATGGATTTTGCAAATCCTAGTTGAATTGGGGAAAGCCGTCCGAAGCCCTCCCTACTCTATGCACAAGATCCAATGTTGGAAACCTATGATGAACCAAACATGGATGATTTTTCTAACCAAGGGATTTAAAGTTCCATCCCACTTAATACCATCTAATCCCATGCGCCAAACCCTCCCTAAGGGTTTAAGTTTAGAAACTATGAATTTTTTTACCACGTTTTTAACAACCTAACAACACATACTATGAATGGACTTTACTCCAGAGATCTCCTCAGTTAGGAGAATAGCCATTGGGACCTTTTCCAATTAAATATAGACTGTTGCTTTACTTCTCTTCTTAATAGTCTATTTGCAAGCAACAAATAAAAAGATTATGATCATCCAGATGATGAGATTTTTAGAACATGGCCTATCCACAATGGAAAGCAAATGTTGAATGGTTTAGATTAGTTAACCAGCAGTCCTACCAGTAGTAAATGAAAACCGCATGTGTAACAAGTGCAAAGCCTTGCTTAGGATCCTACAATCGCTCAAAGAAAGGTCTCATTCATGGAAAATTTCAAGCTTTTCGTCCGAGGTGTCCTCAAGTGGTATAGATACAACCGGTATATAGAATTGGCAGATGTGTGACTCAAGTGGTGCATCCAAACCGTCTATCGGATGTGTACCCTCATTTTTCCTCTATGATCTGAATATCAGATCGATCTAAAACTCGTATGGACCACAGCATATGGAACAAGGTGGGAAGGTGGGGGGACGCATAACCTTGATTCTCATCGGGACCCACCTTAGTTGAATAACAACCTGATTTTTACCTTGACCCTTCATCCATAGCATATTAAGGGATTGAACGGAATAGACTCAGTATAAACAATATGATGGCCCCCACACAAATCAAGGGTGAAAGTCCCTTCTCAACTTGTCCCCTTGTTTATGTTCCCTGCCTAGGTTTCTGTTTAGTTTGATGTAGTGGGCTGTGGGTAATGTGAGACGAACCACTTGACAGACGGGTCAAATGTCATGAATAAATCATTTGGGGCCCACTTCTGCCATTACACAGTAGCTTAAGGTGGTATCTGTACCACCGGAGCACACTAGGAGTTGATTAGGTGTATCACGAGTAAAGTGGATGTTTTTCTGACCATGGGGCATACCTTAATGTATGTGTTGCATATGTTGGGGGACTGCGGAAGCATACATAGATGAATCAAGCAAAGTATTCGAATCGCACAATTAACTTCAATCATAAATACTCTGAATTTAACATGGAAAAACCCTTGCAGGAAAAAACCAACCAGTAATGCACTATAAAAGTAGAAATTCACAAGAAATATAGGTTACTTAATTCGAACAAGCCTCGAATCTCTCTTATAAGCCCCTAAAACCGTTTGGAATGAAATAGAAAGCTCTAAGTGTAATGCCCCAAAAATCAGGGGTCGAGCAAAGCTCAACTCCCGAGTTCCAACGCATTACTTATGCAACATAGATAATGATGTTTAAATGTTGTCCATATTAGTGCATTAAACGAGTGGGATTACACTAAAATGGCATATTATACTCCAGAGTTAATGTAATTAAGCAAGCGGAAGACTGAGATAGGTATATTAAGTATATGTACAGGTTTCATAACCTCCAGAGTATGATCATGTAGCCGGGCTGAATATATACATATTTTTGTTTCAAAATACACAAAATATCAAAATATAAATGTTCAACTAATCCAATATCCCTGTAATCCCATCAAAGCAGCGTGAGGTCTACATAGACCCGCTTGAGAGATGCATGTAGGAGAACTCCTCCTCCCCGTCAATGAAATCTAGCTTCGTCACGAAAGCCTTGTCGTAACCTGCATCTAAATCAGAGTCTGGTTGGTGTTTTAAAACACCATCCTAGAGTGGGAGTGAGTGATCAACTCAGTGGTACTATAAGGCAAAGGTTAACATGTTATCAATTCAGTCAAGCAGTAATGATAAAGCAGTACAACAATCATATCCTAAGTGCTCTCTTATTAATGCAGGGATGGTATGCTGTAATGATGCATGCCCTCACCTGCACTCCCTTAGCAACTTCATCTAACGATCGCGCATGGTAAACTCTCCAAAAGTGCGCTTCCTCGCCAAAGCACATGCAATGCGGTGCATGGTCGTGTTAGCTAAGTAATTTATTAGGCTTACTCATACAGCAGATTCGGGAAGCTAAGGTACCTCCCTTTTTATCATTTACCCAAGCAAGGATCCATCTAGGGTCGTCAATCCTAGTTAATCACATACGATAGGCAAGTTGTAGGGCATCACCCCTGATGAAAACAGTGGATAGGCAAGTTCAAGAGTTTACACTCGAGGTCGCTACGGGGAGGCTCGTCACCTTAGCGTAGGCCTAATTTATACTCGACGTCACTAAGGGAGGCTCGTCACCTGAACGTAAGCCGACAGCTCGAATACGGTGTCCCATAAACCACCATATTCGGCTCACGAGTTTGGGTTGCTCACTAGTCACTACGGGGAGGCTCGTCACCCTAGCGTAGGCCGATAGCTCGACCACAATGTCCCATACACCATAGTACCATGGTTGAAATGGGTTTTACATTGGTAAGTGGTACCTTAGATTCAAGCAGTAGCGTTCATACATGGTAAACATACAGTAAGCCAATTGGGTTATTTGACAAGTGCGATTGGTACAAGCGTACGTTGAATTGATCGACATAGAGTGCATAAGCACTCCGCATGGCTTAACCACTGTTGACAATCACCGTACGGCTCAGATTTATCAAACATATCTAATGTGGCGAAACTAATTTGGCCACTCAATTGGGAACCGTTACCGATTACCTGAACTGCGTAGTAGTCCTAATCATATTCAGATGTAAAAGGTAATCACATATGTTAATCATAACAACATTTAATGAATAATTCAAGCATAATTCCCATTTCGGCATTTTATCAAACACATTGGACAAGTTATTATACATATGCATTTCATCCATAAATCACATAGCTGCAATTTACATTATATGAAGGAAACTACAAATATGGATAAGGTAGTTGAGAATCCCATCTCAACACCCTTGTTGGAAGCGATTTATCAAACAATTTATCATTCAGACATTTTATCAAACACTTAGACTACACAATATTATATACATAAACTAAATTAGTTATAGCATATATTATGGTAGGTCCTTTCATAATGGAGTTGTCATATATACAACAAACATGTATTCTAGATTAATAGTCATGGAAAGCATAAATCATAATTTCACTTTCATTCAAACATTTCAACAAACACCTGAAATACATTATATAATTACATAGTTCATACACATGTATAGTTTATCGAATACATCGTAACTAAGATCATATGGCAGCAATTAAGTCAGACATAAATCATTGTTGACATTGAAAGCCTTGAAAACCATAACCTAAACGTTTATAGTCCGCACCTTCCGTCGGATTCCTCGTTTCGAACTCAGTTCGAATCCTATGTTCCCGTATACAGAACAACAATACCTAAACATCGAAATAGGTTAGCTATTTCGTTGATTCCTCTATTTGGATTCCTAAAACGAGATTAGGGTTAGGATTTCTTACCCAAATCGTAGTCGAAGACGAACGTGTAGCGAGGTGGGGTGATAAATCGAGGTGTGGAGTCGTGGGAAAGAATCCCAGCAATGATCTCCCTATCACACTCTCTTCTCCTCGCTCTTTTCTCCTCTTTTCTCTCTTCTCTCTCCTAGGGTTAGAGAAATTCGTATGGAATGAGAGAGGGGTGGTTTAAGGTCTTTAAATAGGCCCAAAAGTGATGTTAATGGCCCCAGGGCCATGGTATACTTAGGTTATAGCCAAAGGGTGCCTGTTTTTGACAAACGGGGCCCTTAGGAAGGTCCATTTCTCACCTAAGTCATGGAGCAAGTTCCCTGACAATGAATCTACACCAGGACTGTTTATGGTGCGATCTGACAAACTAATCGGCCGTGAAAGGTATCAGATAAACGGTCATCGTTACTCGATCAGGGCCACAAGTATACCGATAAGAGTAGAGAAATTTCCCTGATCCATGGGTGTAGTTGAGTCAGAATCTGACGGTCTGAAGTCTTCAATTTCACCCGCAAATGAACGGTCCAATTCACTTAGTTCTGGTTCATTTTCTAAAGATATTCGTATTTCTCACACACCTCGCTCAAGGCTCAAGTTGTTCGTTTCCAGATACTATTTGCGCTCGATTCCCATGATGGTTGTCAAGCCCAGTAAGGCGGTCATAACCTTATAGTTTCGCGGTAATCGAACTTTCGATGCGCGGTCCAGGTCTGATACAGAGTTTTAATGTGCTCCCGAGAGCAACTAGGTTTTGGGATTTCTCCTAGGTTTTTAAGTAATATTAAGTTAGTGATTTTAATGGTTTTGAGTCTTACAGTTCGTATAGATAGTGGTTCAAGCTAATCCACCGATTATTTTAGTTTAGTACTTAATTATTTTTCGTCTAATTTCCACAGTATACGGTCCTTTAGGATTTCTGCCTGAAGTGGTACTCGGGTCTTTGTACGGAATTTTTCGAGACATTACAATCTACCCCCCTTAAAGAAAAATTATCCTCGAAATTAGTACATTTTCGTACTCCTTGAGGATCTGAGGGTAGTTCTTATGGACTTCGGCCTCCGTTTCCCAAGTAGCCTCTTCCTCAGTGTGGTGAGTCCACAATACTTTTACAAGAGGGATAACTTTGCTACACAGCACCTGTTCCTTCTTATCCAGGATACGTGTTGGTTGAAGTGCGTATGTAGCATCTTCACTTAGCTGCACCTGCTCCCACTTAATAATGTGAGTGGGATCAGGAACGTATTTTTTCAACATCGATTCATAAAATACATTGTGCACACCGGCAAGTAGTGTGGGCAAGGCGAGACGGTATGCTACCACACCACTCGATCCAAATCTATAATGGGCCTATGAACCTTGGCGTAAGCTTCCCTTTCTTGCCAAATCAAAGGACTCCCTTCATGGGGGAAACCTTAAGAAACACATGGTCCCCAACCTCGAATTCCAACTGCCGCCGTCATGTATCGACGTAACTCTTCTGTCTGCTCTGTGCTGCAAGGAGTCGGCATCTAATAATATCAATCTTCTCTGAGGTCGCCTGAACCAACTCTGGACCAATCAGGCTCTTCTCACCAACTTCTGCCCAACAATGTGGTGCTCGACATGGGCGCTCATACAATGCTTCGTAGGGAGCCATGCCAATGCTCGCTTGGAAGCTGTTGTTATAAGCGAACTCTGCATAGGGAAGACAGTCATCCCAACTGTCCTTGAAATCAAGCACACATGCCCGCAACATGTCTTCTAATATCTAGTTTACCCGTTCCGTCTACCCATCTATCTGTGGGTGGAACGCGGTATTGAACTTTAATTTTACTCTCATAGCTTCTTGGATTCGAGTCCAGAAAATGGACATGAATCGCGTGTCTCGATCTTACACAATCTCCATAGGAACTCCATGCAGATGTATGATCTCTTTGATGTACAGCTTGGCTAATTCATCTACTAAGTTTGAAACTCTAATCGGGAGGAAATGATCCGACTTCGTCAATTGGTACACAATCACCCAAATGAAGTCATGTCTCGCCATTGTCTTCAGTAATCCAAAAATGAAATCTATAGATATGAAGTCCCATTTCCACTCAGCTATGGGCATGGGCTGAAGTAAACCAAGAGGTCGGTGATGCTTGGCCTTGACCCGCTGGCATGTGAGATAATGGGATACAAAATCTGCTATCTGGGCCTTCATGTTGTCCCACTAGTATGAACGCTTCAAATCCCGATACATCTTCGTACTACTGGGATGCATTGCCAATCTTGAATTATGTGTGGCTTTCAGAACCTCTCTCCTCAAGTCATGGAGATTTGGAACGCATAGGCGGCCGCGATATCTCAAACTTCCATCTAAGCCAACCCTCCATTCGGAGTCTTCACTGTCACTTGCTCGCCTTCTCATCTTCACCGACAGTTCGTCTTCTTTCTGTGCTGCAATGATTCGGTCATCAATAAGCTGCTGCACATGGATGTGTGCGACGCTCTCAAATGGCTCCTCTCTTGTAAGCCTCTGTTCGAAGTCTCGCACAAACTCTACCATGTTCCATTCTTTTATCATCAGCGGAGCTGCAAATTCTATTGTCTTCTTGCGGCTCAACGCGTCTACCACTAGGTTAGCCTTACCAGGATGGTAGGAAACCTCAAACTTGAAGTCTTTCAAGGTTTCCATCCATTGCCGCTGCCTCATATTCAGGTTTCTCTGCGTGAAGATGTACTTAAGGCTTTTGTGGACGCAAAAGAGCTTGAACTCCTCTCCAGAGAGGTAATGTCTCCAGAGCATTAATGTAAAAATGACCGCTGCCAATTCCAGGTTATGCATGGGGTAGTTTTCTTCATGTTTCCTCAACTGTCGAGAGGCATAGGTAATCACTCTGTCCTTCTGCATAAGAACACATCCCAAACTAACACGAGAGGTGTCAGTGTAGATAGAGTACTTGACCCCCTGCTCTGGCAATACTAGCACAAGTGCGGATGTCAGCTTGTCCTTCAATTCCTGAAAGGCTGCTTCAGCTTTCTCGTTCCAAGCGAAGTTAAGATCTATTCGAGTGAGTTGTGATAACGGTCTGTCTATCTTGGAAAAGTCTTTAATGAAGCGGTGATAGTAGCTAGCAAGTCTGAGGAAACTCCTCACTTCTGTAAATGAACCAGACTGCTCCCAGTCCTAAACCGCGGCCACCTTGGCAAGGTCCACGACAATGCCTTCCTTGGACACCACATGTCCTAGAAACAGGACTTCTTCCTTCCAGAAGTCACATTTCTGGTATTGAGCAAACAACTGATTCTTCCTGATAGTATCGAAGACTGCTCACAGGTGCTCTTCGTGATCCTTTCAGCTCTTGGAGTATATCAAAATGTCATCTATAAATACGAAGACGAACCGGTACAGATACGGCCGAAACACCCGGTTCATGAGGTCCATGAACACTGCCGGTGCGTTCATAAGTCCAAACGATATCACGAGAAATTCATAGTGCCCAAAACTGATCCTGAATGTTATTTTCTGCACGTCCTCATCCCTGACATGCAACTGATGATATACAGACTGTAAGTCAATCTTTGAGAAATACTGTGCCCCTTTCAACTGGTCGAACAGATCATCTATCCTGGGCAAGGGATACATGCTCTTCACTATCACTTGGTTCAACTTGCGGTAATCAATACACAATCGTAGCGACCCGTCTTTCTTCTTTACAAATAATACCGGTGCTCCCCAAGGGGATACACTAGGCCGTATAAAACCTGCATCTAACAGATCATTGATCTGTCTCCTCAACTCCTCCAATTCACATGAAGGCATGCGATACGTCGGTAGAGAAATGGGTGTCACACCAGGCACAAGGTTGATAGTAAAGTCAATCTTGCGCCGAGGAGGCTGTCCAGGTATCGTCCTGAATACGTCTGTGAAATCTTGGACTATAGGGGTGTCCCCAAGTGTTGGACCATTAACATTCTCCAATAAGAAAGCATAACAACTTATTCGGTAGGGCCAACTGACCTGTACTGGGAAAGTAAAGGTCATGCCCTCAGGTGCATTTGCTATCACCAATCTGATATCGTAATTGATCTCTGCCTTCATTTTGGTGAGCCAATCCATGCCGAGGATGACGTCGTAATGATGTAGCGGGGTGACGATCAGGTCAATGCACACTGTTCTGCTCCCTAAGTCTATCAGATAATCTTTACAAAACTTAGTAACGTCGGAGAAAGTCCCCACTGTGGTAAGGACTCTCATCCCAATCATAGGGGTACTGTTCAACCCCAAATGCCTGACTGTAGAGCATAATACTATCGAGATGGTGGACCCGGTGTCCACCAATAGAAATACAAGTGTACCTTGAAGGTGGGCAATGACTTCAAAGGCTAAAGGCACTATAGTTGCAATCTCAGATGCACTAGCTGCTAGTGCATGTACACATGCCTGTTGAGGATGATTTGGTTGCGCTGTCATAAGTCGTTGAGGTGACCTATTTCGAGGTACAGGTGGTTGGTAAAATGGCTGTGCTGGCGGTGCCGATCGTAGAGGTGAAGCTGATATAGCTTGTGGTTACTGACGACTAATCTTCTGAGGCAACATGAAACCATTGTCCCTCATCTTAGTAAAATAATATGTATCTGAATGGCCCATCCTCTTATAGTAGGTGCACCATATATCTGATCGCCTAGGCTATGTCGGTGGAGCCATAAGCCTAGGAGGTGAATCTGCACGCAGCCTCTTACCGAGGAACAGTCGATTCGGCAAATCAGGTCGAGGCCTCGGGCCCACTGGTAAACATGTGCGAGATAGTCTGTCTCCATCCTGCTCAGCTCGTAGGGACATGTTCACTAGCTCAGCATAGTTGGGAATGCTAGCGCAATACATCTTCGTGTGAATATCATGCCGCAGACCCTCAGAAAATTGTTGCATCTTCATCGGCTCATCTGCTAGGATCAAAGGAGCATATCTGGCTAGCTCCGTAAAGTTATTTTCGTACTCTAACATGCTCATTCCTCCCTATCGGAGGTGAAGAAACTCACCCTCCTTTTCATTACAGTAAGTGAAGGGGAAGTACTTCCCATGGAAGTGGGTCTCAAATGCATCCCATGTCCACACGTGCCCTACGGGAACTGTTCGTAGGACGCTGTCCCACCATAGACTAGCCTCCTTCTCGAACATATAAGTGACCAACTCAACTTGTTCTGCCTTAGTGCAGTGCAGCGGCTTCAGTATCTTAGAGATGCGATCTAGCTAGTATTCGGCTTCCTCGAGCCTGTAAGTGCCCGCAAAGGTAAGAGGTCAAAAACGTTGGAAGCGTTCAAATAGACTGCTGGTATTCATGTTTTCAGCAGGCTGCACAGGTGGTGTAGGCAGGACCATATTCACATTCTGAGCAATGGCCCCTGCAATAGTGGCTAAAAACTATTGTTACTGCTGCATCAAAAATATCATCTGCTCCAACCCATTAGGAGGAGGAGCCAACTGTGGTACGTGTGGCGTCGATGAAGACGCACGGTTTTGTTCTGGAACCAGTGGTGCAAAAGGTGTTGGCCCATTTGTGGGGCCAGTGGCCGGCTGAGAATCTGGCATAGTCTCAAAATACAAGCCCAAACTGGGGTCTGTCTGGCTATCGTTCAAAGGAGGTGCCCCATTAATCGATCCGTCAAGTGCAAGACGTGTCATATTTTGATTGACTTTCGAAGGCATTCCCTATATACAACATAGGGTGCAACATGTGTAAGATTTTGAATAACAACACTCAATTTTCCAAGCATTCTACACATTCCAAATCAAAAGAAGCATCATGCATTTTATTTAACCAAAATTGTCACAATACTTGAGATGTAGTCTTACATAGATCATGACAGAAGATGCATGTGAGTTAATCTAACAAAAGCTTTAAAAACTAAACACAACAACAACCAACTAAGCCTACCAAGGCTATTACAAAAGGAAACAAGAAATAAGAAAAACCCAAAGATGACTACAACATATGACTAGTCGTCCTCATCTGGTGATGGTGGAGGAGCACCCTTGTCTTGCATACAGAATAAGAGGGTCTTTAGAGTGCGAGACATCCTCTTGAATTTCTGTTTCAGATAGGCCTGATTCTCCTTAACCTCTTGTCTCAGGGAGGCCTGGTTATCTTCAATTTGAGCCATGCGGGCTTCTAAGGCAGCCCGATCATGGTGGTAGTCATGTGTATTAGTAGGAGGCTCCTTACCTGCATCTTGGGCCTCCTCTTCTTCCTCTTCCTGCTCTTCCTCATCACTTCCCTCTTCATCACTGCCTTCCCCCACACTTCCTTCCTTCTCACTTCCTTCCTCTATTTCATCTTCCTCCTCTTCTTCACTACTTTCTTCCTCTTCCTCTATCCCATCCCCATACTCATCAAGCCTTGCTTGTCGCTGCTTGGGGCATATGCCCATATTGTTGAGCATAACATCACTAATGATATGAATCGGGCCAACGTCATCCATATGGAGTCTGAAACTGAAGTGGCAAGCAATTTTACAAATAAGTCGACCGAAGGGAAGTGAGGCATCTTCCCGTATAGATCGTGCAATTCCCACAATCTGAGACAGTACGAATGTAGGCAGACATAGCTTGTCTCCCTAACCAGCTCTGTATAAGAAATCCACCATAAGCCGAGTACATTCCGTGTGGTTACTCCACCTGGGGTATACATTATATGTGAATATGTGGTGGAGCAGGCGAAAATCATTTGTTAATTTGGTCGATGCAAGGCTATTTCTTCGCCTCCACCGCTCAAGCTGGTTGCAGAGGAAATAGGTGCGGCGATTTCTTTCTCGTTCACTGGCAAGGTTTGCCCCACTAGTATGTACAAGTCCACGCTCCACACCCATGATACGAGCTATCATGTCAACATTAATTATGACTTGCTCTCTTCCCAACGGGATAGTAAACTATAGTGGCTCCAGTAGTGGGTCCCGTATATGAGCATAGAAGGCACGCACTGCTCCTTCACTCGTATGGGTATTCCCCTCAAATATGGGACCCCACCCATTTTCCAAGAGCAAGTCCATCACTGTTACAACTCGAAAAGCCTTTCATCCACATGAGCCTCGAATACAACTCTTCAATTACGAAACCTACCTAATTCGACCCCTGACGGTAGTGATCTCTCTATAGGGATCCGCGAGTCAGGATCCCGTTTTGATCTTCTTTCTCCCTCAGCGCTCGTGTTTGCTTCGGCACTCGTCTTCTTCCTCGAACGGGTTAGGCGGCTAGGCCCGGCTTCATCCACGGACGCCCTCTTCTTTCCCATATGGGAAAGGAGTGTGGAGAGGGAGAAAATAGTAGCAACTAGCTCAAAAAGATCCATGGGTTGGAAAAGCATGAAAGGTGAGATGGGTTTGTAGATTTTAAGGGCTATGAGACATAAAAGAGAGATTTTGTGCTCAAATAGGTAGGAAATGGAAAGATTGAGGGTTGTAAGAAAGGTTTTTGAGGAAATGGTGTAGGATGGGTATGTAATGTAGAAGGAGGAGCTTTGTGTATGGAAGGGAGATTTGAGAGAGGAAATGTAAATTTGGAGGGTTTGGAAGCTTGGAATGGGGGTGGAATGGATAAAGGGAGGCAAATGGGACCCAAATAGGGTGGTCCCACACGAGTGCAAGGCCCCACACATGTGGGTTAGGGCAGCGGGCCACCGAATCGGAGGGCCCGCCAGGGCCCGCTGGAGGTGGGCGTGGCGCGCCGCCATTGGGGCGGTGCTGCCGTGGTCCCCTGGATAGGTGGCGGTGCCGCTGCCAGGGGACGGTGGTCTCCCCCTCCTGGGCCTCTAAAATGGTGCAGGGGACCCCCTGGGTCCCACCGAATTTTACAGTATGGGCCCCTATGTCTGTGAAATGCGTTTCTTCGGTCCATTTCACACATATTCACGCCTTTTGGCATATTCTAAGTTTAGGATTTGTCGGGTAATAGTTTAAACCCATCGTTTGATGGCCTAAAAAGGAATCGAGATCATTTCATAGGATCTCGGATGCGTACGGGTTATATTTCGACTATCAATCTTGCCCGTCGGTGAAACTTGGAATCCTACATTCATTTCTACATTTTTCACCCCCACCTAAGTCAAAGTGCGTCAAAGTGCGTCATGTTACCATAACCTAGGTGCAGTTTAATACAAATCATGCTCTGATGCCAACTTGTAATGCCTCAAAAATCGGGGGTCAACCAAAGCTCAACTCCCGAGTTCCAACGCATCACTTATGCAACATAGATAATGATGTTTAAATGTTGTCCATATTAGTTCATTAAACATGAGTAGGATTACACTAAAATGACATATCATACTCAAGAGTTAATGTAATTAAGCAAGCGGAAGAGTGAGATAGGTATATTAAGTATATGTACGGGTTTCATAACCTCCAGAGTATGATCATGTAGCCGGGCTTAATATATACATATTTTTGTTTCAAAATACACAAAATATCAAAATGTAAATGTTCAACTAATCCAATATTAATCTCATTGAAGCAGTGCGAGGTCTACATAGACCCGCCTGAGAGCTGCACGTAAGACAACTCCTCCTCCTCGTCAATGAAATCTGGCTCCATCACGAAAGCCTCGTCATAACCTGCATCTAAATCAAAGTTTCGTTAGTGTTTTAAAACACCGTCCTAAAGTGGGAGTGAGTGATCAACTCAGTGGTATTATAAGGCAAAGGTTAACATGTTATCAATTTAGTTAAGCAGTAATGATAAAGTAGTATAACAATCATATCTTAAGTACTCTTATTAATGCAGGGATGGTATGCTGTAATGATGCATGCCCTCGCCTGTACTCCTTCAGCGACTTTATCTAACAATTGCGCATGGCAAACTCCCTAAAAGTGCACTTCCTCGCCAAAGTACATGCAATGTGGTGCATGGTCATGTTAGCCAAGTAATTTATTAGGCTTACTCATACAACAAATTCGGGAAGCTAAGGTACCGCCCTTTTTATCATTTACCCAAGTAAGGATCCATCTAGGGTCATCAATCCTAGTTAATCACATACGATAGGCAAGTTGTAGGGTATCACCCCTGATGAAAACAGTGGATAGGCAAGTTCAAGAGTTTACACTTGAGGTTATTACGGGGATGATCGTCACCTCAACGTAGGCCTAATTTATACTCGAGGTCACTATGGGAGGCTCATCACATGAACGTAGGCCGACAGCTCTAATACGGTGTCTCAAACACCACCATATTCGGCTCACGAGTTTGGGTTGCTCACTGGTCACTACGGGGAGGCTCGTCACCCCAACATAGGCCGACAGTTTGACCACGGTGTCCCATACACCACCATACCTGACTCATGAGTCTTAGCGGATCTTAGTACCATGGCTGAAACGCATTTTACATTGGTAAGTGGTACCTTAGATTCAAGCAGTAGCGTCCACACATGGTAAATACACAATAGGCCAATCAGGTTATTTGACAAGTACGATTGGTATGAGCGCACGTTGAATTAATCGACATAGAGCGCGTAAGCACTTCGCATGGCTTAAACACTGTCGACAATCACCGTACGGCTCGGATTCATCGAACGTATCTAATGTGGAGAAACTAATTTGGCCAGTCAATTGGTAACCGTTACAGATTGCCTGGACTGCGTAGTAGTCCCAATCATATTCAGATGCAAGAGGTAATCATATATGTTAATCATAACAACATTTAACGAACAACTCAAGCATAATTCCCATTTGAGCATTTTATCAAACACATTGGACAAGTTATACATATGCATTTTATCCATAAATCACATAGCTGCAATTTACATTATATGATGGAAACTACAAATATGGATAAGGTAGTTGAGAATCCCATCTCAACACCCTTGTTGGAATCGATTTATCAAACAATTTCTTATTCAGACATTTTATCAAACACTTGGACTACACAATACTATATACATAAACTAAATTAGTTATAGCATATATTATGGTAGGTCCTTTCATAAAGGAGTTGTCATACATACAACAAACATGTATTCTAGATTAATAGTCATGGCAAGCATAAATTATAATTTCACTTTCATTCAAACATTTCAACAAACACCTGAAATGCATTATATAATCACATAATTCACACACATATATAGTTTATTGAATACATCGTAACTAAGATCAAATGGCAGCAATCAAGTCAGACATAAATCATTGCTGACATTGAAAGCCTTGAAAACCATAACCTAAACGTTTGTAGTTCGCTCCTTCCATTGGTTCCTCGTTTCAAACTCAGTTCGAATCCAACGTTCCCGTATATAGAATAACGATACCTAAACATCGAAATAGGTTAGCTATTTCATCAATTCCTCTATTTAGATTTCTAAAATGATATTAGGGTTAGGATTTCTTACCCAAATCATAGTCGAAGATGAACGTGTAGCGAGGTGGGGTGGTAAATCGAGGCATGGAGTCGTGGGAAAGAATCCCAGCAATGATCTCCCTATCACACTCTCTTTTCCTCACTCTTTTCTCCTCTTTTCTCTCTTCTCTCTCCTAGGGTTAGAGAAATTCGTATGGAATGAGAGAGGGGTGGTTTAAGGTCTTTAAATAGGCCCAAAAGTGATGTTAATGGCCCTAGGGCCATGGTATACTTAGGTTATAGGCAAAGGGTGCCTGTTTTTGACAAACGGGGCCCTTAGGAAGGTCCATTTCTCACCTAAGTCATGGAGCAAGTTCCTTGATAATGGCTCTACACCAGGACTGTGTTTATGGTGCGATCTGACAAACTGATCGGTCGTGAAGGACCTGTATCAGATCAATGGTCATCGTTACTCGATCAGGGCCACAAGTATACCGATAAGAGCATGAAAATTTCCCTGATCCATGGGTATAGTTAGGTCAGAATCTGACGGTCAGAAGTCTTCAATTTCGTCCGCAAGCGAACGGTCCAATTCACTTAAGTTCTGGTTTATTTTCTAAAGATATTCGCGTTTCTCACACACTTCGCTCAAGGCTCAAGTTGTGTATTTCTGGATACTATTTGGGCTCGATTCCCATGATGGTTGTCAAGCCCAGTAAGGCGGTCATAACCTTATAGTTTCGCGGTAATCGGACTTTCGATGCGTGGTTCAGGTCCGATACAGAGTTTCAATGTGCTCCCAAGAGTAACTGGGTTTTGAGATTTCTCCTTGGTTTTTAAGTAATGTTAAGTTAATGATTTTAATGGTTTTGGGTCTTACAGTTCGTATAGATAGTGGTTCAAGCTAATCCACCGATTAGTTTAGTTTAGTACTTAATTAATTTTTGTCTAATTTCTACAGTATACAGTCTTTGAGGATTTCTACCTAAGGTTGTACTCAGGTCTTTGTACAAATTTTTTCAAGACATTACACTAAGATACACCATATTCCCGATTACACCCATATATATAGCCTCTATAAGAATTACAATCAAAATAGGAAATAAATCCCGCACTTATGCAACTCTGCGCAATCATTTGATGACACTTCGATGGCATCGATAAACCGTCGATATCATTGAACTAAACACCAAAACATTCCAGCGATAAAAGATGAATTTTCCATATTTTTCTGATGGGATCGAGTAGCCTCGTTGGCATTGAGTTGTTTTCCACAGACCTATTGATTTTCAGATTTGAAGACATTAACAATAATCTCTACTATGTCTTCAATCGTCATTCGTCATATCTCCTTTTTCCTCATGTCTAATTTTGCCTTCACCATAGCTCCACCATCACTTCTCGTGCACATTCTATTTTCCATTTACGCCTTCGCCAAGCCCAGAGAAGTTGCACAGAACTTGAACTTCTCTGTAGGAACCACCTTAGTTAGTATATCTGTCGAATTTGTGCTCATGTGAATCTCCTCCAAAGTCACACCTCCTTCCTCAAGCATCTGTTGGATAAAATAGTGATACACATCAATATGTTTAGTACGTGAGTGATACACATAATTCTTAACCTAATAGATCACGCTTTCACCGTCACAATTAATCGACATGGCCTCCTGCTGAAGCCCCAACTAATTTATCAACCCCCTCAATTAAACATCTTCCTCGAATGCGTTTATCACTGCCATATACTCAGTTTCAATCTGTGTTGGAGTTGTGAAAAGAGACACCATAGACTGAAGCTTCGACATCTAACTAATCGCTCCACCCGGTAGCACAAACAAGTAATCGAAAGTCAACCTTCTAGCTAGTATCCACACTACCCACGTAATAAGAATCCACATAGCTTACTAACTTAGTTCCTGATTTCTCAAATGTCAAGTCATAATCCTGCGTACCTCAAATGTATCGAAATAGTCATTTCACTACTTTTCAGTATTGCTTGTCGAGGTTAGACATGTATTTGTTAATAACACCCTCCACATGTGAAATATCTGGTCTCGTACAGACCATGACATATATCAAGCTGCCAACTATGCTCGAATAAGGCACACAAGACATATCATACTTTTCTTTATCTATTTTAGGACATTGTTCCGAAGAAAACTTGAAGTGAGCCATGTGAGGAAGGCCAACTGACTTTTACTTATCCATCTCATACTTAATTAATACATTCTCAAGGTATTTAGCTTGAGATAACCATAGTCTGCTCCTCTTTATGTCTCTGTGTATATCAATGCTGAGAACCCTCTTTGCAGCTCATAGATATTTTATCTTGATTATCCCTTATACCTGAATCTTCAATAAATCGATTTCAGAAATGCTATGACTAGTAATCAATATGTCATTAACATACAACACCAGGATAATGAACTTCCCATCACTTAGTGTCTTGTAATAGACACAATGATCATATTCACTCCTGGTAAACCTCTGATTCACCATGGAAGAATCAAACTTTTTATACTATTACCTAGGTGATTGTTTCAGGCCATAAAATGACCTCTTCAACTTACAAACTTATTCTCTACCTCTTTTATTTTGAAGCCTTCTAGTTGCTTCATGAATATCTGCTCTTCCAATTCCCCATGTAGGAAAACTGTCTTCAGATCCATTTTCTCCATATCAAAATCATATTAGGAAAATAGCGCCAACACAAATCTTATAGATACTTGCTTTACAACAGATGTGAATATCTCAATGAGGTCGACACCTTCTCTCTTAGCATATCCCTTCACTACCAACCTTATCTTGTGCTTATCCTGTTTCTTCTTGAAGATCCACTTGCACCCAATCATTTTTCAGCTGATGTGAAGCTTCACTATCTCCTACATCTTATTCTTATATAAGGAGTCCATCTCATTATCCATCATAGCTTTCCACTTTTCGGCATCCGGCTCATCAATAGCCTTCTGAAGAGTAAACAGATCCCCATCATTTGTAATGAAGGCAAACACAACATTTGAGTTATCTATGTATCTCGTTGGTAACTTGTGATCTCATGACAGATACCTTCTCATAGGTGGCTACTCCACCAGCTCCTAAACTTCTGTTTGTGTCTCTGTCTTAGCCTGTGTCTCATCTCTATTTAACTAAACATCCACCACCAACTTTTCTGGTTCCTCGTAATCATCCTTACGGAACAGGGATCCTTCGTTGAATTTGACTTCACGACTAATGATAATTTTCCATGCATCCTGGTCATTGAGCCCGTATCCCTTCACACTACCACCACAGCCAACAAAAATGTATTTCTTGGCCATTTGGTCCAACTTATCTCTCTTAATTGACGATACATAAGAGTAAGCATCACAACCAACCTATCTCTCTCATCTCTGTCTAATTGAACATCCACCACCAACTTTTTTGGTTCCTCGTAATCATCCTTACAGAACAAGGATCCTTCGTCAAAGTTAACTTCACAGCTAATGATAATTTTCCATGCGTCCCGGTCATAGAGTTTGTACCCCTTCATACTACCACCATAGCCGACAAAGATGTATTTCTTGGCTCTTTGGTCCAACTTATCTCTCTCAACTGATGGTACATGAGAGTAATCGTCACAACCAAATACATGTAGTCCTGAGTAGTCTATCTTCTGACCATTCCACACTTCCTCTATAAGTTTACATTCAATGGCCATAAAAGGGGACCGATTTACCAAGTAACAAACCATGTTAAGGGCCTCAGTCCATAAGTCCTTGCCCAACCTGGCATTACTGATCATGCATTGGGCCCTCTCTAAGAGATTCATCCGCTTAGTCACACTGTTCTGCTCTGGTGTATTGCGCACTGCGTTGTGCCTCACGATCCCTTCATCTTTACAATACTGATTGAATTCTCCAAAAGTGACTTTCCCACCATTATCTGTCCTTAATACCTTCACCCTTTCACTCTCACTTTTTTTCCAACATTGTGACACAGGGGAGGAAGTGACGCAGGTCGAGCACTATCTTCTTCAAGGGGGTAACTGTTCCAAATCCACGGAACTTCTCTAGACTCCTCACAGAGACTCCTCGAATCCACGAGGAAAAGAACAAGAAAATAGAAAATAAATTCTATAAAATTCAAAATTGATTGATGATTGAAATAAATGAGTTCACAACCCTTTAAATAAGGATACCAAGCAATGGGAGAGAAATCAGAAGCAAACTATAACTAAAACTCCTACAATTTGCAACTTACTATAAATAGTAAACTTACTACTTATAGACGGTTGTGATGTCTACTAGTGCGCAAGGTTTTCAGCCAAAAAATAGTAAGTGTCCTATTTGGCTTCACCAAGCTATTCTTCTAATTATTCTAAACACTTCTCGCATTGGGCGCAACTCCTAAAGCATAATGGATGAAGAGTTATAATCAAACTAAAACTTACAATTTATAGTAAAAACAGAATTAAAATAGGGAAACAACCATCAATCTAGTGGTATTTCGCAAATTCGGCTTGCGTAACCTGGCATAGCGGGGTTCGGTGTCTAAGGTAGCTCATTTTACCCAAAAATCATATATTTTACGCCTGATAACTCATTTTGAATTGTGAGATACGCCCGATTTAAGGTTTGATGGTTTAGATCACTTTTGTAGTCGACCGAGCCTTTTCTAATCCATCTTGGCCATGAAACTGTCCTCGACCTGCTCTACATTAGTCCCCTCCACTTTAAAAGAACTCATCCTGCTCCGATTCATGATACTCCGTCAAGTCCGCAATGTTGAAAGTCCATGAGATTGTCATGTCATTTAGAAGATCAACAACATAAGCATTGTCATTGATCTTTCAGATAATTGGTACCAGCCCAATCTTCTTATTCTTCAACTTGTTGTATGTCCCGATCAAAAATATTTCTTTGCAGAAATGGACCATGATGTGATCGCCTACCTTGAACACTTTTTGTCGCTGATGCTTGTCTGTTTGCTCCTTGTACTTCTCATTCGAGGCTTGTAGCTTGGTCTGTACCTCTGCATGAATGCCCATGATCCTATTTGCCATATGTTCTGCCGCAATGCTCATGCCTGGGAGGTTGGGTAGAGGGACCAAGTCAAGTGTATGGTAAAGCATTCGTCCGTAGATAATCTGGAATAGGGATTTCCCTGTCGAGCGCTTCACCATGTTGTTAAATGCAAACTCCGCTTGAGACAAGGCTAAATCCCACTGCTTTGGTTTTTCTCCTAAAATACATCGAAGGAAATTTTCCAACGTGCAATTCACAACCTCGATCTATCCGTTAGTCTGTGGGTGGTAGGCGCGGCTAAACTGAAGTCACATATCAAACCGAGTCCACAAAGTTTGTGAAAAGTGGCTAATGAACTTCGTGCCATGGTTAGAAGTAATAATCTTAGGAACCCCGTGTAGTCGCATAACCTCCCTGAAAAATAGATTCGCCATGTGTGTTACATCGAGAGTCCTCTTGCACGGGATAAAGTACGCCATTTTGAAGAAATGATCTACCACCACGAACATTGAATACATGTCACGTTGTGTTCGTAGGAGACCAAGCACAAACTCTATAGATAAATCCTCCCAAGGGCCATCAGGCACAGGTAACAGGGTGTAGAGCCACGTATTATGAGATTGCCCCTTCGAAGTCTGACAAACATAACAACGTTGAACTACTTTTCCCACATCACGTACCAATTGCGGCCAGTAATACCACTTTTCCATAAGATATCGCATCCTGTCTCGCCCAAGGTGTCCACTAAGGCCACCTCCATGTAGCTATTAGATGATATGTTCCCTTAACGAACTCTTGGGGATGCATTATCAATTCCCCTTAAAAAGAAACCCGTCTTGCATATGTAGGTCACTGGGGTGACCTTTTTGGTATCAAACCCGACAACCTCATTGCTCATAGTGACTAACAAAGTTACACGGTGACTTAGTGCATCGGCTACTTTGTTATATTGCCCAGACTTATGTTTCAATACAAACATGAATTCCTGCAAAAATGAAACTCACCTAGCATGCACACGGTTAAGTTAGCTTAGCTATTGATGAATTCGAGAGCTTGATGGTCTCTATAGAGAATGAATTTTCTTTGAATCAAATAATGTTGCCAGTGTCACAGTGCCTAGACCACTGCGTACAATTCGATTTCATATATACACAACTGCTTGCATGCATCGGTAAGTTTCTCACCATAGAAGGCTACCGACCTACCTTCTTGAGACAAAATTCACCAAATTTCGACATATGAGGCATCACATTCAACTTCAAATAGTTTGTCAAAGTTAGGAAGTACAAGAACTGGGGTTATGGACGACCTGTGCTTAATTTTAGTAAAGTTCATGTTGGCTTCATTAGTCCACTGAAACTGCCTCTTCTTCATGCAATCTGTGATAGGTGATACAATGGTACTAAAATTCTTTACAAACCGACGATAAAATGTTGCCAGTCCATGAAAGCTTTGTACTTCGTGAATATTTGTGTGAACCGGCCATTCCCTGATTGCCTGCACCTTTTCCTTATCTACTCAAATGCCTATGGGGGTCACGACAAAGCCTAAAAACAATAGGCTATTGGTCATGAAGCTATACTTTTTAAAATTGAGATACAGTTTATTTTCAGTGAGTACTTGAAGAACCTTCTTGAGGTGTTCCACATGGGTGGTTTCGTCTTGACTGTATATCAAAATATCATTGAAATAAACCATAATGAATCGCCCAATGAAAGGTTTCAGAACTTGGTTCATCAACCTTATGAATGTGATAGGTGCGTTCGAAAGACCGAAGGGCATGACCATCCATTCATACAATCCTTCCTTGGTCTTGAAGGTCGTCTTTCACTCATCACCCAGCCGTATTCAAATCTGATGGTATCCGCTCCTCAAATACAATTTAGAGAATAATTTCACGCCCTCAAGCATGTCCAACATATCATCTAGTCGTGGTATAGGAAATTTGTATTTTATGGTGATTTTGTTGATGGTCTAGCTTTCTCAGGGGGATAACTGTTCCGAATCCACAGAACTTTTCTAGACTCCTCAGAGAGACTCCTCGAATCCACGAGGAAAAGAACAAGAAAATAGAAAATAAATTCTATAAAATTCAAAATTGATTGATGATTAAAATAAACGAGTTCGCAACCCTTTAAATAGGGATACCAAGCAATGGGAGAGAAATCAGAAGCAAACTATAACTAAAACTCCTACAATTTGCAACTTACTATAAATAGTAAACTTACTATTTATAGACGGTCGTGATTTCTACTAGTGCGCAAGTTTTTGGCCAAAAATAGTGTCCTATTTGGCTTCACCAAGCTATTCTCCTAATTATTCTAAGCACTTCTCACGTTGGGTAGAACTCCTAAAACCCAACGGATGAAGAGTTATAAACAAACTAAAACTTACTATTTATAGAAAAAAACAGAATTAAAATAGGGAAACGACCATCGATCTGGTGGTATTTCGCAAATCCGACTTGCGTAGACCGGCGTAGTGGGTTAGGTGTCTAAAGTAGCTCGTTCTACCCTAAAATCATAAATTTACACCCGATAACTCATTCCGGATTGCGAGATACGCCTGATTTAAGGTCTGATGGTCTGGATCACTTATGTTGTCGACCGGGCCTTTTCTTATCCATCTTGGCCATGAAACTGTTTGTGACCCACTCTACATCACATTGCTTTCCACTGTTTAAAGTTGGTGAAAACATTGAATTTATTTTCATAAAATAAACCCATACCTTCTTGAAATAGTTGTCAATAAACTTGACGAACCATGACAACCCTCTAGAAGAAATTACTGGTGACGACCCCCATACATCAGAACGCACATAATCAAGAACGTTCTTGCATATATGTTTCCCAGATTTAAAAGATAACCATGAATGTTTACTATATATACCTTGCTCATATATACTTAAATCAAAACTTTTAAAAGCCGAAATTAAACAATGGTCAGAAAGTACCTCATACCCCGCTCGCTCATGTGGCCCAAGCATGCATGCCACATACGTGCAGACGTGGAATCCACTACAGACCTTGCGCTCCACCCAATGAAGTCCTCATGATCAACTTGTAAAGGTTCCCATTCCTCTATGCCTTCATGACAATGCATGCCCCCTTTGAAACCTTAAGGACATGATCAAAATCAATGAATTTGCACCCAAGCGCCACGAGTGCTTCAAGAGATATCAAGATCTTCCTTATATCAAGAACGTGTCTCACCTTGGTCAAGATACGCTCCATGTCATCAAACATCTTGATGCACACCGATCTAACACCTACCACATTATCGACATTATCAATGCCCATAAATACCTAGCCACCATCACACTCTCTGTAACTAGTGAACTAACTCTGATGATGAGTCATGTGATATGATACCCCAATATCCAAAATCCACTCATCCTTATGTTCATCGTATAAGTGGCCAACCATGGATACTGACAACGCATCAGAACCGCTTGTACCTACATCAGACTTGACAATGTTGGCCCCCCCCTAGAAGAAGCCTCTGAGTTCTCTTTTCTTACCTTAGGATTTATGCAATCCTTCTTCATGTGCCCGGACATCCCACAATTCCAACACTTCACCTTCCCTTTGCCCTTGACCTTACATTTATACCTCGATCAAGAAGATCCATTATCCTGCTCAAAATTTCATCACCTCGTAACCAATGCATCAGTAGAGGCGCCCATGTCACCGCTTTTATTTCTCATCGCCTTTCCTTAAAGGGCTAAGATAATGATATCGACACTAATAGTCAATTTACCAGTGCACAACGAGTCCTTAAACGACTCATATGAAGCCGGGAGAGAGTTCAACAGGATGTATGCCTGATCCTTATCTTTCATTATTTTCTCTACATCCAGCAATTTATAAATTATCTTGTTAAAGTTACTAATGTAGGCCACAACATCAGCCCCCTCTGCCATCTTCAGATTGAACAATTAAAGCTTCAAGTATAAGTGATTCTTAAGAAATTTCTTCACATAAATGTCCTCTAATTTCATCCATGTACTTTTGTAGTTTTCTCTCTCATAACATTGTAGAGGACCTCATCTATTAGGTATAATTGGATAGAAGTTCTTACTTTATGATCCATCTAAAATGGCCTAGCTATACGTCCTAGAGGAGGGGTGAATAGGATGATGTCAAAATAAAATTTTAACAGCGGAATAAAGTAAGATAGATAGTCAAATAAACTAAATCAAATCACAATGCTAAAATAAAAGCAACCTCACTAAACAAGTATTGAGAGGTTAATACGAATTCAGTTCTAAGGACAACCTTACACCATAAAAACCAAAGGTTTATGGCAGGACAACATTATTTCTAGAACGTCCTTTGTATCAAAAACTCAAACCGGAGAGGAATAAATAAATAGCAAGGAATTGAAATAAATTGCAAAAATTTAAAACTAAATTATTACAACTTCCCACTGTGCTGGAAATGTAAATTTTACAACATTCACATCCACACATACATTCCACAAATCTGAATGAAAAGAGATATAAAACTTCAGCAAGCATTCAAACCACAAGACAAAGAGTTATAGTGGTTCGCCTATGTGTACACCAACTGTTCAACAACAGCCACACAGTGTTACTCGACTCCTAATATCCTCACATAAGGGATACCAATGTTCACTATCAAAGATAAGTTTTCCAAGTTCACCCAAAACGTTCACAATTGTGTTTTTCTCTATGGGCTTACACAATTAAAAAACCCCTCTTCTGAGTTTTCCTGGCTCTCCTCAGATAACCAAAACAATGAGATTTTTCTGACAAATCCCAAAAGAAAACCAAATGAAAGTAAATTACACAAACGTAAAATACCTGAATTTCTCCTTCGTTGTAGCAGCCCAGAAGAACCAAGTCGGAGTAGAGATTTGAATGTCAAAGTTCAATGTCCAATACTCACTTTGTAATGGTTCTAAGTTCTAACAGATTTTAAATTAAACCAATTGGGCATAACTCTATTTGATTTTGATTCCAAGAAGACGGAATACAGCAATTTCACTTTTCAAATAAGATTGGAATACAGGAATAAAATCAAATAAGGAAAGCTAAAGAAAGAGAATATTAAATATGCACACTTAGCTTAAAATGGAGTATAGACTTATCTCTCAGAAGGCCGAATTAGATTAGCTTGAATTTTTTATTTAATTCTGAGATTCGTGCTCTATTTATAGGTGAGCAAATCACATCTTCGACTGGTCTAAAGACCTCTACGACTGGTCGTAGAATCAACAGATATTTGAAAATTTGGGTGCGATAAGATCTGGCGGTTTCACGACTGGTCGTAGGTCCCCTTCGACTGATCGTAGGTTCCACACGACTAGTCGAAGCTACCCAATCTTCAAAGCTGTACATTAAGTCGTAGCTCTATGACAGGTTGAAGAAACAGTCAACACTGTTCATACGACTAGTCGAACAAACCCTATGACTAGTCAAAGCCAAACAGAAAATATCCGAATTTTGCAACAAACTTACGACTGATCTAGGAAATTCTTAGACAGGTCGAAGCAGTACTAAGACTAGTCGAAAAGGTCCAGGACTAGTCTTAGAACAGCCTAAACTCACTTATATAAAACATATGAATTATGTATCCAGAATGACCTACTCTAAAGGTCAACCTAAGGTCAGTCATACATCAATAGTGAAGTAAGGACATTGAAACTTAGAGACAAGAGACCTTTTAAAGTAGTAAGGCTTGAAGTCTTGATGGAGCTCAAACTTGAAAGCTTCTTGAGATCTTGACGTTGAACTTGAAAGCTTCTTGAAATTCTTGACTTGTGAATAGTGTTTGTCAAACAAAGTTGATCTTGAGTAGAGCATTGTTCTTCACAGATGCAAGCTTCATAACAGTGTCTTTAGCACCACAAATTTGACAACAAAAAGGGCTATAAACTATAGCACTTACAATCTCCCCCTTTGTCAAATTAGTGACAAAACACATTTCCAAGATATGTTACATAACACAGAATATCTGATTAAAGAATCATGCACCTGTTTTTATATCATGTACCAGTTGTTATCAACCGGCATACATGATCCTGCAAACCTGTAAATCAATATTCAACATAACATACAGTCCACTTCTACACATTCTCCCCCTGAGTAACATACAATGATACTCCCTCCTCATAACATAATCATTCATTAGACACGTCACATCTATATCACATCCATATCCATTCTCCCCCTTTTGTCACAATAGGACAAAGGAAGCATGGAACAGATGGCTGAGAAGAAATAAGGAAAGAGATATATGAGTGGAAACAAGACATGATATGATTAACCAGCATAAACAACCCACATAATTCATATACAGAGCTAAGTCAAAGATAACTACAGTCTCAAAACCAGTTAAGCTAACACAAGAGTAATAAAGTTATAACAGACCAGCTAACTTAAAAGAACTAATCTGAACCAGATGAAGGAACAGGGATAGAAGGATCAAGTTGATACATGCCCTTGTTCAAGCGCCTAAAATATTTGCGCATATACTTGAATTGTAAATCATGGGCAACAGACATGTTTTCCATCTTAACATTCATATTCTCAGCTTTATCTTCCAATGCACGCAGACGTACATCAAACTTAGAAGGCTCATAATCTGGATCAGTTGCAGAATCAAATTCAAGTTCTTCAAAAATATCATCCATATTGATATCATCAGGAGGAAGATCACTAGCTTCACGACTGGTCGTGGATGTACACAACCGGTCGTAACACAACTAGTCGTGTATACTCACGACTGATCGAGTACCGGCCAAAAAATCTGATTTCCAACATTATATACAAAAATTAAAATCTAATCAAGCAATTATATACACTATGATACAAATAGGCATAAATACTCATTTTAAAATGCACATGCCAAGATCAAATTTCATTTTATTAAACCTGCTTTTGTCGAGCGGTTTAGTGAAAATGTCAGCACGTTGATTCTCAGTAGGGATATATTCTAAAGATATAACCTTTTCTTCTACTAATTCTCGAATATAATGAAATCTAATGCCAATGTGCTTAGTACGAGAATGCTGAATTGGATTTTTTGAAATATTTATGGCACTGGAATTATCACAATATAATAACATAGAATCCTATTTAATTCCATAATCACTTAGCATACGTTTCATCTAAACTAGCTGTGTACACGCATTACCAGCTGTGATATATTCAGCTTTAGTTGTTGAAAGTGATATAGAACTTTGTTTCTTGCTAAACCAAGAAACTAAACAGTTTCCAATATAAAAGCAACCACCACTGGTTGATTTTCTATCATCAAGATTACCAGCCCAGTCAGCATCCGAGTACCTAGCTAATTGAACACTAGTCTCATGTGGATACCAGAGACTGAGATTAACAGTACTTGCGACATATCACATAATCCGCTTGACAGCAATCAAGTGCGACTCTTTAGGATCAGACTGATATCTAGTGCAAACACCAACACTTAGAGCAATATCGGGTCTACTAGCAGTTAAATACAGTAAACTACCAATCATACTCCGATATAATTTCGGATCCACATTTTTACCTGTAAAATCTTTTAAGAGTTTCAAAGTTGTACTCATAGGAGTATCAAAATTCTTACCATTCTCAAATTCAAATCTCTTAATCAAATTCATAACATATTTAGATTGAGAAATAAACATTCAATCAGGTTTTTACTTTACTTGCAACCCAAGGAAATAATTCAATTCCCCAACTATGCTCATTTCAAACTGAGATTTCATTAAATCTGTAAATTCAATAGTCAAGTCAGTACAGGTAGATCCATAAATGATATCATCAACATAAATTTGTACTAATAAATTGTGATCATCATGTTTTTTAATAAACAGAGTCTTATTAGCACATCCCATTTGAAAATTATGGCTTAATAAAAACTTTGTTAGTTTCTCATACCATGCCCTAGGAGCTTGTTTCAAACCGTAAAGTGTCTTTTTAAGGCGATACACATGATCAGCATTTTTGGGATCTTCAAAACCCATCGGTTGTTCAACATAGACTTCCTCATGTGGATCACCATTTAAAAATGTACTTTTCACATCCATTTGGTAAATCTTAAACTATCTAACACACGCAATGGATATAAAGAGTCTAATTGATTCAAGACGTGCTTGCGAAGGTTTCATCAAAATCAATGCCTTCAATTTGAGTGTAACTTTGTACCACTAGTCTAGCCTTGTTTCTAATTATATTACCAAGCTCATCAGACTTATTCTTGAAAATCCATTTGGTTCCAATGATGTGTTTATCTTTAGGTCTAGGTATGAGATACCAAACATCATTTCTCACAAATTGGTTAAGTTCTTCTTTCATCGCAATAATCCAGTTTTAATCAGCAAGAGCTTCTTTTACGTTAGATGGTTCTATCTGGGATGTAAAACATACGTAATTACATATATTCTCAAGTTGTCTACGGGTACGAACACCAGTGAGAGGGTTTTCAAGAATCTATGTGGTTGGATGATCTTTAACAATCCTCAGTTCAGAATCAATCTGATTAGATGAAGTATCAGATTTATCAATTATTAGTACCTCATCATTATCTGAACTTAAGACTGGTGTATTTAAGTAATCATCAATGACTACATTGATAGACTCTTAAATCACACCGGTCCTTTTGTTCAGAACCCTATAAACTCGACTGTTTAAAGAGTATCCTAAAAAGATCCCTTCATCACTTTTTGTATCAAACTTTTCCAGATATTCACGATCTCGTAAAATATAGCACTTGCTGCCAAAAACTCGAAAGTATTTGATAGTAGGCTTTTTATCGAACCACATTTTATAAGCCGTTTTATTATTACCTTTACTAGTGTAAACTCGGTTAATGATATAGCAAGCTGTATTGACTGCTTCAGCCCAAAGATTCTTAGAGAGCTTCATACTGTTCAACATGACATTAGCCATTTCTTGAAGCACTCTATTTTTCCTTTCAACTATTCCATTTTGTTGTGGAGTTTTGGGCGCTAAGAATTCATGTAATATTCCTTGGTCGCTACAGAACTTCTCAAAACCGCTATTCTCAAATTCAGATCCATGATCACTACGAATCTTACTGACTTGAGAACCTTTTTCAGTTTGAATCCTTTTAAGAACCTTTTTCACTTCTTCAAAGGTTTCTGATTTGTCCCTTAAGAAGACAACCCATGTATATCTGGTAAAGTCATCTACTATTACCAAGATATATCTTTTGCCACCTGGACTTTTTGTCCTGGTATGTCCTACAAGATCCATATGGAGAAGCTCGAGTGATCTTGATGTGGTATTGGAATTCACCTTTTTGTGTGAGTTCTTCGTTTGTTTGCCAATCTGGCAATCACCACATATTTTATCTAACTTTTGTAGTTTGGGTAGACCTCTTATAAGTTCTTGTTTGCTCAATATATATAGATTTCGGTAGTGTACATGTCCAAGACGTTTGTGCCACAAATCAGTCACGTCTGTATGGACCATATAACACGATTGATTAGATGAGCTGGATTCACTAATAATATAGCAGTTTTCAGATGTTCTACGTCCAGTTAGTATTACTGAACCCTTGTTGTTTAGAATCTCACAGCTTTTATTAGAAAATCGAATACTATGGTTATTATCACAAATTTGTGATATGCTGAGAAGATTATGTTTCAGACCTTCAACATACAAAACATTTTTAAACAAAGGAAGGTTATAGAGTTGAACTGTACCTTGGCCCATAATCTTGCAATTGCTTCCATCACCAAAAGTAACTGACCCATCAGTCATATATTTAAGATCGGTGAATAAGGCCTTATGGCCTGTCATATGCCTGGGGCATCCACTATCTAGGTACTACTTTGAATGGCTTGTTGCTTTGAAAGCGGTGTGGGCAACCAAGTAGGCAACTTTAGGAACCCATTTCAGAACTGTTTTGGGTTTAGGAGTATAGTTGGTCTTCTTCTAACTGTTGTTATAAGAATGACCTACTGAGTTAGATTTTAAGAGCTCCTTGAGTAAATCCACTATCTTTTCAGCTAGTGGGTTTCTGTTCTGATTTTTGAAATTGACATAGCTGCCTCTAGGTTTTTGAAAAGCTTTTGTATTTTTAGAAAAACCTTAACTAGTATTTTTCCCTTTTGAGTTAGAGGACTCTCCTTTCACAAACTTAGGAGAAGTATACTTTTGTTTAGGAGGAACATTTTTATCATAGCCCAACCCAGATCTGTCGCCACATTTTCTAAATCCAGATAAAAGTTTTTCTAACTTTGGATTTCCTTGGGCATACCTCCATGTATCCTTTAAACTCAAAAGAGAAGATACTTCATTTTTAAGTCTCTCATTTTCAGATTTCAGATTTTCAATCAGGGAGGTTTTGAATTCTAAATCACATTTTGATTTTTCAACACAATCTAAAATTTGAGATTTTTCTAAAACAAGAGATTCAAAACATTCTTTGAGTTTAAAAAACTTTTCTTTTTGAAGTTTAAGTTTGACAGCAATTTTTCAACTTTTCTTATATAGGGCATTGTAAGCATCTTGAAGATCATCTTCATTTTTATAATCACTATTCATATTTTCTTCGCTAGTTGAATCATCATGATCTGAAAAAGTGAATTTGGCTAGAGTCATAAGGGCTTTAACTTCACTGCCCGACTTGGTTTCAGAATCTTCTGATTCAGAAGAAGCTTCAGAATCAGATGATTCATCCCAAGTAGCCAACATATCCTTCTTTTTGAGTTTGTCCTTTTTAGGACACTTGTTTGCTAAATGCCCATATTCTTGGCAGTTGTAATATTGACTATCTTTTAAAGACTTCCAAGTTTTAGATTTGGGTTTTGATCTTTTCTTATCATTTGATTTTTGAAAATCAACTCTTTTTTTACTCTTGAAAATCTTGTAAAACTTTTTCGCTAAAAGAGCTATATCATCTTCAGAATTAGAGTTTTCTTTAGAAGATTTAAGAGTGATAGATTTACTTTTAGGAGCTTTAAAGTTTAACTTATAGGTTTGTAAAGAACCAACTAGTTCTTATACCCTCATATTGTCCGTATCACGAAGTTCCTGGATCACGGTTACCTTAGAGTTGAATCGTTCAAGAAGTGAGCGTAGTATCTTTGCACACACTTTACTTTCTGAGATTTTATCGCCAAGACCCCACATTGAGTTTACAATGTCATTTAATCTAGTATAAAAGTCCATAAACATTTCATTTTCCTCCATATGAATTTCTTCAAATTTGGTTGTGAGGAGTCGGACTTTAGATTTTTTGACAATTGTAGTACCCTCGTGTGTCATTTCTAATATATCCCAGGCTTGCTTTGCAGTATCACAGGATATGATTCTTTTGAACTCATTCGGTAATAGTGCGCAAGTGATTGCATTTAGTGCTTTTGCATTGGCACTACTCTCATTTTTCTGAAGGGTGGTCCATGAGAAATATGGTGTTACTCTCATTGATTTTGAACCATCAATACCAGTCACTTCAGTGGTAGGTGGGTTCCATTTAGTCATTGTGGCTTGCCACACACTCTCATCCATTGATTTGAAGAAGATCCTCATATTGGCTTTCCAATAGGCATAGTTGGAGCCATCAAAGGGTGGAGGCCTAGTGACTGATAGGCTATCAAAATTTGACATCTTATATATAGCTTAGATCGTTAGCTCAGGAATTAAATCCAAATAAAAAGCAATAAGAGCGAGCTATTAGGCTTTGATACCACTTGAAATGGCCTAGCTATACGTCCTAGAGGGGGGGTGAATAGGACAATGCCAAAATAAAACTTTAACAGCGGAATAAAGTAAGATAGATAGCCAAATAAACTAAATCAAATCACAATGCTGAAATAAAAGTAACCTCACTAAACAAGTATTGAGAGGTTGATACAAATTCAGTTCTAAGGACAGCCTTACACCATAAAAACCAAAGGTTTATGGCAGGACAACATTATTTCTAGAACGTCCTTTGTATCAAAAACTCAAACCGGAGAGGAATAAATAAATAGCAAGGAATTGAAATAAATTGCAGAAATTTAAAACTAAATTATTACAACATTCCCACTGTGCTTGAAATGTAAATTTTACAACATTCACATCCACACATACATTCCACAAATCTGAATGAAAAGAGATATAAAACTTAAGCAAGCATTCAAACCACAAGACAAAGAGTTATAGTGGTTTGCCTGTGTGTACACCAATTGTTTAACAACAGCCACACAGTGCTACTCCACTCCTAATATCCTCACACAAGGGATACCAACGTTCACTATCAAAGATAGGTTTTCTAGGTTCACCCAAAACCTTCACAATTGTGTTTTTCTCTGTGGGCTTACACAATTAAAAAACCCATCTTCTGAGTTTTCCTGGCTCTCCTCAGATAACCAAAACAATGAGATTTTTCTGACAAATCCCAAAAGAAAACCAAATGAAAGTAAATTACACAAACGTAAAATACCTGAACTTTTCCTTCGTTATAGCAGCCCAGAAGAACCAAGTCGGAGTAGAGATTTGAATGTCAAAGTTCAATGTCCAATACTCACTTTGTAATGGTTCTAAGTTCTAACAGATTTTAAATTAAACCAATTGGGCGTAGCTCTATTTGATTTTGATTCCAAGAAGACGGAATACAGCAATTCCACTTTTCAAATAAGATTAAAATACATGAACAAAATCAAATAAGGAAAGCTAAAGAAAGAGAATATTAAATATGCACACTTAGCTTAAAATGGAGCACAGACTTATCTCTCAGAAGGCCGAATTAGATTAGCTTGAATTTTTTATTTAATTCTGAGATTCGTGCTCTATTTATAGGTGAGCAAATCATATCTTCAACTGGTCTAAAGACCTCTACGACTGGTCGTAGAACCAACAGATATTTGAAAATTCAGGCGCGATAAGATCTGGTGGTTTTACGACTGGTCGTAGGTGGTCTACGACTGGTCATAGGTCCCCTTCGACTAGTCATAGGTTTCACACGACTAGTCGAAGCTAGCCAATCTTTAACGTTGTACATTGAGTCGTAGCTCTACGATAGGTCGAAGAAACAGTCGACACTGTTCATACGACTAGTCGAACAAACCTTAAGACTAGTCGAAGCTAAATAGAAAATATCCGAATTTTACAACAAACTTACAACTGATCTAGAAAATTCTTAGATAGGTCGAAGCAGTGCTAGGACTAGTCGAACAAGGTCCAGGACTAGTCTTAGAATAGCCTAAACTCACTTATATAAAACATATGAATTATGTATCCACAATGACATACTCTAAAGGTCAACCTAAGGTCAGTCATACCTCAATAGTGAAGTAAGGACATTGAAACTTAGAGACAAGAGACCTTTGAAAGTAGCAAGGCTTGAAGTCTTGATGGAGCTCAAACTTGAAAGTTTCTTGAGATCTTGAGGTTGAACTTGAAAACTTCTTGAGATTCTTGACTTATGAACAGTGTTTGTCAAACAAAGTTGATCTTGAGTAGAGCATTGTTCTTCACAGATGCAAGCTTCATAACAGTGTCTTTAGCACCACAAATTTGACAACAAAAAGGGCTATAAACTATAGCACTTACACCATCTTGTTCCATTCATCACTTGTCATGGATTCTGACCACTTCTCAAGGAGTGCATCATTCAATCTTTACTGAACTAGGAAACCGGTCATCTTGACCTTCCGTAGTTTAAAATTATTTTCCATGAAGCATTTCTTAATATCGAACTTAGGATTAGAAGCTATTAATATTATGATTTCTTATTCAAACTGCGCCCCAACGTTAAGCTCTGATACCACTGGGGGGGGGGTGTAGAAGCACACAGAGATGAATCAAGCAAAGTATTCCAATCGCACAATCAAGTTCAATCACAAACACTTCGAATTTAACATGGAAAAACCCTTGCGGGAAAAAACCATAGCACAAAGCAACAATAATGCACTATGAAAGCAGAAAATTACAAGAGATTGAGATTGCTTGATTCGAACAAGCCTCGAATCTCCCTTACAAGCTTTTAAAACCTTTTAGAACGAATTAGAAAGCTCTGACATATACCCTATTCCCGATTACACTCATATATATAGGTTCTATGAAAATCACAATCGAAATATGAAACAAATCTCGCACTTATACAACTCTACATAACTTTGCACAATCGTTCTATGACACTTAAATTGCACTAAGATGGCATCGACAAACTATCGATGGCATTGAATATCGTCGATATCATCAAATTAAACACCAAAACATTCCAACTATAAAACATGGATTTTCTGAATTTTTCTGATGGCATCGAAATCTACTCAATGGCATCAAGCTATCATCCACTGACCCGTTGATTTTCATATTTGAATACATCAGCAACAACACATCCATGCTGTCCATCAGTTTTCAGTTTCATTTTAGGGCATTGTCTCAAAAATAAAGTAGATACAAATCCCAAATGGAACACACTACAGAAAAAACCAGTGGTGATTGAACGCCCACCGTTAAAAACTTAGCCTGATGCAAAACTTCTTGGTGAAGGTAAAACATTAAGATCAGCTTGATCTAAAACGTCTGTGGCCCCAAAAAAGATTTTAACGGTGGGAATTCAATCCCTCCTGTGTGGTCCACCGGATATTTAAATCTGCTTCATTTTTAGGAGTTACCTAATCCGCTCCCGAAGGAGTGCGCTCGGAAATCTACCCGCTATGAGCCATATCATCTTTAGCGCGAGGCTTTGCCCATTATTTGTGAGTTTTTCAGTTTTGAGTCTTGACAAGTAAAGCCATTTGTTCATTAATCCAGGCCGTTGTTCAATTGGGCCTCACTGTGGTTAGACTATCCCCAAAGAATTTCCTTTAGAGGAAAATCCTAACCTTTGATACTTGTCATACAAATAAGAGAAATATAAAAGCCGTGGACAGTCAATTGAGAAAAGGTCCAATATTGTGGATAGAATCTTCCAGTCTGGGAGATTTTGGGATAGCCATCCATGATGCAATGGAACAGACAAATGTACACGGAAGCTAGGTGGGATCACCATAATATATATTTGCGAGAAATTCACCCGTTCATCTGTATTTCCAGCTCATTTTAGGACAGTGACACCTAAAATAAGGAATATTAAAATTTTAAGTGGGCCACATGAGAGAAAAAAGTAGGGTATTGAACGAGAAACGTTGAAACATTAGTAGGATCACAGCAGTTTTACATAAGTTTTTTGTGTTTACAGTTAATTGTGGGAGCCTCCTGATGAACAGCCTGGACCTTCGCATGTGCAACATTTTTCCACGCGCGAGAGTCGAATGTAAAAAAGAAAGCCTACTCTCTGGACGTGGATGGCCCACCCACCGTCCGTACTGGTGGCTGCTCCGTGGGCATGTTTTATCCTGCGGCCATCTATTTTTCCAAATCATTCCAGCGTATGTATAAAAAAATGGGGCATATCCAAATCAAAAGTTAACTACACCAAGGAAAATAATGTTTACGGAACACCCACCACTAAAATTTTCTTGAAGCTGTAAAAGTTTTTCATTAAGCTAATAATTTGTGTTTTCCCCATGTATAAGTGATATTGTGAACGCCTCCCCCCACATGTACGCATGAACATAATGGTGTCCTCACTTTGTTGGCTTTCATATTGATTTTGTTACTTTGGGCGATGTGTGCTATTGATTTATATGTAAAAATGCATTTGATTTCGAGTTGCCACTAGCCAAATGAAGCATAAAATTTATGGTCGGGTAGGAACTGTAGAATCGCTTAGGAGTCGGAGAATCTCACGATTTTTCAACTCAAGTGACTGCCGCAGTTAGTATACAGCCATAGATTCTGAGTAAGGGCCTCAGTGATGAAAAATGAAGTGTTTAAATACCCTTTTTCTGCCCGCACAATGTACGGTCTGTATTTCACAAGATTTACAATATTCAAGGATTTAATGGAATTTCGATATTATATTTGGTCGTACTTCACATAACCCATGCGGCCCAGGCAGACAGAAATAGAGAAAAAAAGTAATCTAGCCTTACATCACAGAGTCAAATGGCCGTGGGTAGGCGAATAAAGTAAAATGCGATGAATAAGATAAAATGCTAACTAGCCTTACTTCACGGGATTTAAGATCCTGGGCACGCAAATAAAGTGAAAAATGGAAGATGAAGAACAATGGAGAATAAAATGTGGATGTAATTAATGTAATTAAAATGTGTGGAGTGAAATGCAAATTAAATAGAGATAGACAAATTCTTAGCCATTTTTACTCATTTGATAGCAATTTTTGTATCCTATGTTGGGCAGCATGTCGGCACGTTAAAAATCTTTAAGGCACTTTGGGTTGCACCTTCAAGCAAACTCCAACCATCAGACCCTTTCTTTGTATTTTCTATCTCTCTTTCTACTCTCTATTTTTTCTCATCTCCTTTCACTTTGTCTCTCCGTCTCTCTGTTTTTAATCTCTACCCCTTTTTTTGTGTGACCCAGGTACCTTATATAGACATCAGCCTTTGTTACCAATGACCCACTGCGTCGGGCCATGTTGTGAGTGCCCGCACTGAATTGTGGGCGCCAGCCTTCGGTGCATATAAAAGTTTTATAATATATAATATTTATTTATTTATTTATATATATATAATAAAAATAATGATTCACAACAATTAAGTTACACACACACACACATAATTATTACCTTTTGTTTTTTCTGTTAAATGTTCAAATGCTTATATCTTTTTCGTTATTGATCCGTTTTTCATCATTTTTATCTTGTTGGAAAATAATCAGATAACCTTTCTAACAAGATTAGAATCACTTCAATCGAACCTTGTTTGATGTGCCAATAATATATCCGTCCAATATATGAAATTAGTTATTTGCAATTTGACCAATATTCTACTTTTTATGATATTAGGATCATTGGAAACGTCACCTGATAAGCATTTCATTGCAACTGAAATTATCTCAATTAGATCTTATTTGACTAGTTTAAAGCACGACCAAAGTTTTTCTGATTTTAATCAATCGGCAATGCATGGTTTTGAAAAACGGGCCGGATCTTCCTCATCATGACTCAAATTGGACGAAACTTAAGTTTGTTAGGAAGATCATTTGACCACTTTTCCAATGAATCATAAATCATCCTAATTGGTCAGGATTTGCCTCCAATAATATCATGACCATTTTATATACAAGGACGACTGTACTTTCTTCGATTTACAATATATGACGTCTCACACCTCAACACAAAGTTATTCAGAAGGACTAAATGAGACAAATAGTGATCCATGGGTAGAGAGTATTTGTATTATCCATTTTTGCATACCGGTTGCGACATACAGAGATTTTCAGGGGTTTTGAAGTTTGGATGCTCTGCTGTAACCGAATCGTTACTGGATTTGGTGTTAGCCAATCTGGTCTGTTGGTTGTCTCCAGTACGTGCCGAGTATGCTCCCAGTTTGATTCGTTTAGATTTTCAATGATTTCCAAGTCAGCAGGAGATAATTTATTAAAGTCAAGTTGAAGCTCAAAGGTGACATGTCCTTGTTTTAGGTGGGGTATATATAGATGCCCCTCTTTGGCAGAGGTTATGGGCAACCGAATGCTAAAGCAAGTAGACAGCCCGCCTTCCGAATTAGACGTAAACATGATATAGTCTATTCTCACCGAAGTGTCATTATCGAAAGACTCATCTGGTTAAGGAGTAATTCATGTGTCCCTCAAGGGTTGAGAAAAACGTTGTGATTTGTCCCTGCACATTTTGTGGCTTTACGGGGCATCAAATCACAACCTTTTTTATGTCGTTATTGACAATTTACATCGATAGTGGTTTATAAGTATGAATTTTTGAGTGGTTAGTGTCCTTGCGCTTTTCGCGACCTTACAGGGATCCACCTAACATATTTGATTTTGAAGAGTAGTTCTCGATGTTGTGCAATCCCCTAGGACTGCCTATAAGATTAGTTATTGTAATGGGCAGCTGCCTGCGCTTTTTGTGGCTTTACGGATCTCTCGCATTACAATATACTAGGCTGACAAGTGTCCCGGACTAGAGTCACCTCGAGTTATTTCTTCGCCACTCAATTTTTCGAGTCTAACACTATGATTGTAATAGCCTTTTCCCATGACTTGAAGTACGGTTACACTACCTCAAATATATTCAATTCGCATTCCCAAATGATCGGAGTGACATTAAAAGTTTAGTATGGTTGTCCCATGTTCCACTTTAATTTTAGAGAAAATCGAAGATTCGGAGAACACTAAAATCAATTATTACTTTTGCGTTGGTACCCATCGAAAAGTATGGAGAAATTCCATTGCCTCTGATACCATGCGCGTTACGTTTTTGAGTTTTTTTTTTGAAAGTTTTTTTTCTCAAGCCATTTGTAAGGCCCATATCCTAGTCTGTACCGTTCCATAGACTTCCACAATTATCCCTAATGAATTCCGACAACCCACGACCTGTAATCGGCATTTGCGCACGATCCTAAATCGCATCCTGTATATCTGAGTCAACTCGACCCGAGACTTGTACCCTTGCGACCGCGCCGTCGCCGCGGTTCCAACGCCCCGTCTTGTGCACTGATGCGATACCAAGCCAGGAGTTGTGGGCCCGCTTTCATCTCGAGAGAAACGCCGCGCGTTGCGAATTCTGAGAGAATCTCTACCCAAACATCACATCAATCAATCAAAGTACAACCCATCACTCACCCATACCTCTCCCACCAACTAGTCAAAGCAACTCATTCTTAGCCCATTCCTCTCATCCCAAAAGTCAATGAGACCCATGCTTCCCATATCATATCTCTTATACACCACTCTCTCTCTCTCTCATTTTTTCTCACTCCATTCCAAGCAATTCCCAAGGAGAGGACATGCAAGCTCTTCCAAGAGAGTCAAGTGTGGCCCACTTTCTACCCCTCTCATCTCTCATCCTAGCCCTTCAATCTCCATCATCTTTCATCAAAGTTGAAGCCAAGGAGCTAAGGAAGCTAAGAGACTAAGAAGGAGTGCAATCGGTGGGTGATCTTAGGATTTCCACTGTTGATTTTTATTTGAGGGCCCACTTGTGGTGGGACCCATTTTGATGTATGTGTTGTAAACCGAGAGGAGCTCATTGTGGCAGAGCTCCTCCCTCACACACACTCCTCTCTCTTTCTTTCTCTCTCTACCTCTCTCTCTTTCCCTGATTGATGGCTCACCTCGATATATAGATTTCATCCACACTATCCATTTAGGCGAGCCGAACCACTGTCCACATATGGGTCCACCTTGCTGCCCATTTTCGGGCAGGGCTAGAAAAAGGGAAAATATAAATATCAGCTCTGATCCTAAACAGGTGGGCCACACTGACGTGTACCCCACCTTGATGCATTATCTTACCAAGTCGTCAATCTGTGGACCTCGGTTTGATTGGGCCCAGCTGCTGGAGCTGGCACCGTCCAGCCTCCAGCAGGCCTGGATGAATGGAAAACATAAATATCAACTTTGTGTAAAGCTGGTGGGTCCTACACGTGTGGACCCACCTCATGCATGTGTCATATCTAGGTCGTCCATCTGCTGGACGGCCAGCAGTTGTTGCTGTTGTCTGACGTCAGCAAGTTCTGTGGATCACGAGGTATGTGTCCATGTCGTCCGTCCATCTCATGACGTGGGGTGCACCATGATGTATTGCATATCCAAGTCATCCGTCCATCTGGACGGTACTATGGGACGCACCATGATGTATCTGATCCATCCAGCCGTCCATCTGGACGTTTTGTTGGGTGGGGCCCACCTTGATTGCTTGTATATCTGCACCGTCCAATCCCTGGACAGTGGGACGGATCGGCTGGTGTATCTCACCTAGCTATATAGCTGTTGTAGTGGCGTCATCAAGTTCTGTGGGCCCCACGTGAGGTATGTGTTATGCCCATACTGTCCAGGTCATGGGTCCCCACCATGATGACGTGTGATATCCACACCGTCTATCATGAGTGGGGCCACCATGTTACGTGTTTCATATCCACGCGTGTGGACCACCTCAACATGAGGTATGTGTTATACCCTCACCGTCTAGACTCTGGACGGTGGGTCCCGCATAATGTGTTGAATCCACCTATCCGTCCATGGCCCACCATGTTGTTCATGTTTTATATCTAGCCGTCCATCTGTCTTGACGGTGAGACCTACTTAATTGCATGTGCTTCAGCCATGTCGTCCGTCTATGGGACCACCTTGATGACGTGTCTGATCTAGACCGTCCAGATCCAGTGGAGCCCGCCTTGATGATATTTATTGTATATCCACACCATCCATCTCTGTATGCGGGATGTGGAGCCCACATGATGTATGTGGTGTAACCCCCCACCCCCAACCGTCCAGTAAGGACGTGGGGCCACCTTGATGATTTGTTGTATTCGCACCCTCCACATGGGACGTGGGGCCCTATAACGTCTCGAAAAAATCCGTACAAAGACCCAAGTACCACCTTAGGCCGAAATCGCTAAGGATCGAATCATGTAGAAATTAGACGAAAATTAATTAAGTATTAAATTGAATTAATTGGTGAATTAGCTTGAATCACTTTTTATACGAACTGCAAGACCCAAAACTAGCAGAATCGCTAACTCTACATTTCCTAAAAACCTAGTATAGATCTCAAAACCCAGTTGCTCTCGGGAACATCTTGAAACTCCGTATCAGACCTGTACTGCACGTCGAAAGTCCGATTACCACAAAACTATATGGTTATGACCACCATACTGGGCTTGTCAACCATCTCGGGAATCAAGTCCAAATAGTATACAAAAACACACAACTTGAGCTTGGAGCGAAGTGTGTGAGAAACGCAAATATCTTTAGAAAATAGACTCAAACTTAAGTGAATAGGGCTGTTCACTTGCAGGCTAAATATAAGGTTTCAAACCATCAGATTTTGACCCAGCTACACCCTAGGATCAGGAAAATTTTCCTACACATGTCAGTGCACTTGTGGCCCTGATCGAATGACGATGGTCGTTGAACTAAAACTGGTCCTCCACGGTCGATCTACAAACCCAATCAGACCAAAACTTTAACCTGGCATAGATTCATTGCCAGAGAACTTTCTTCAGATCATATGCAGCAAAATGGACCTCCAACTTTTAGCTATAACCTAAGTATACCATGGCCCTGGGGCCATTGACGTCAGTTCTGGGCCTATATAAGGGCCTTAACCCACCCCTCTCATTCCGTACGAAATTCCTAACCTTAGGAGAGAGAAGAGAGAAAAGAGAAGGAAAGAGTGAGGAGAAGAGTGAGAGAGTGAGAGAGTTGCTGGGATTCGTTCCCACCGCTCCACGCGCCGAATCATCCCTCCTGTTTCGCTACACTGTCAAATCTGAAACCATTTTTGGGTAAGAAATCCTAACCCTAATCTGTTTTAGGTATCCAAATAAGTAGATCAGTAAAATAGCTAACCTATTTCATGATATAGGTACCCGTTATTTCGTATTTGGGAACATAGGATTCGAATTGAGTTTGATACGAGTTTACCGACGAAAGGTGTGGACTATAAATGTTTAGGTTATGGTTTTCAAGGCCTTTAATGTCAGTTAATGATTTATGACTACCTTGATTGCTATTACATATGCTTAGATGGGATGTTTTCCACGTATTACATATATATATGAACTATGTTAAAATTAATGCATTCCATGTGTTTGTTGAAATGTTTTTATAAATATGGAATTATGATTTGTGCTTGCCATGATTGTTGTTTGGGAATACATGATTGTTGTACGTATGGCAACTCCCTTGTAAAAGGATTTGCTATAATATACGTTATAACTAATTTATTACATGTATGTTGATATGTGTGGTCTAAGTGTTTGATAAAACGCCTGAATGAGAAAATGCTTTTTGAAATGTATTTAATGAGGGTGTTGGGATAGGATTCTCAATTACCTTATCTATAGCTATAGTTTCCTTTATGTAACCTCTCTTACTATTATGTGATTTATGGATGAAATGCCTATGTATAATAACATGTGTACTATGTGTTTGTTAAAAGGCTCAAATGAGATTTATGTTTAAATTGGTTGTCACATGCTGCTTGGACTATCACATATGAATGCCTATTATGCTTGAGTACGATTGGGACTAATACGTAGTCTAGGCAATCGGTAATGGTTTACGATCAGCCGAAGTAGTTTCGCCACGACGGATACGTTCGATAAATCTGAGTCGTATGGTGATCATCGACAGTAGTTAGGCCACAAGGAGTGCGTGTGCGCTCCATGTCAATTAATTCAACGTACGCTCGTACCAGTCAAGCTTGTCAAGTAACCCAATTGACCTAATGTATGTTCACCATGTATAGAAGCTACTGTTTGAATCTAAGGTACCACTTACCATTGAAAAATCCGTTTAACCTTGGTACCATGATCCGCGAAGACTCATGAGCCGGTCATGGTGGTATGGGACACCATGGTCGAGTTGTCGGCCTACGTTGGAGTGACGAGCCTCCCTGTAGTGTCCAGTGAGCAAACCAAACTCGTAAGCCGAATACGGTGGTATGGGACACTATATTCAAGCTGTTGGCCTACGCTAAGATGACGAGCCTTTCTCGTACTAACCTCGAGTATAAAATAGGTCTACAATCGGGTGACGAGACCCTCGTAGTGACCTCGAGTGTGAATTTAGCCTACGCTCAGGTGATAAGCCTCCCGCAGCAACCTAAAGTGTAAGCTCACTAACTTGCCTATCGTATGTGATTAATTAGGATTGACGACCCTAGATGGATCATTGTTTGGGTAAATGATATAAAGGGAGGTACCTTAGCTTTCTGAATCTACTGTATGAATAGGTCTAATTAAGAACTTAGCTAACACGACCATGCACCGCATTGCATGTGCCTTTGGCGTGGGTGTTGAGCACAGTTGGAGTTTAGCATGCACGACCGTGAGATGATGTCATAGAGGGAGTGCTGGCAAAGGCATGCATCATTAATACATATCATCCTTGCATTAACCAGAGTACTTAAGAATGCTTGTTGTACTTCTTTATCATTACTGCTTAACTGAATTGATAACATGTTAACCTTTACCTTATAGCTCCACTAAGTTGATCACTCACTCCCACTCTGGGACGGTGTTTTAAAACACCAACTAGACTCTGTTGTAGTTGCAGATGATGATGCAGCTTACGAGTTGGAGCCGGTCTTCTACGACGACGAGGAGGAGTTCTCCTATATGCAGCTATCAGGCGGGTCTATGTAGACCATGCACTGATCTACGGGATTACATGGATAAAAACTAGTTGAACATCACATTGTATCATTTTGTGAATTTTTGGAACTATACATGTAATTATTTAACCTGGCGACATGTTCATACTCTGGGGACTTACAACCACTTATATGCTTTATATATCTATCACAGTCTTCCGCTTGCGTAATCTAATTATCTCTGGAGTATGATATGCTAATTTAGTGTAATCTCATTCATGTTTAATGTACTAATACGGACAACATTTAATCATCATTATCTATGTTGCATAAGTAATGCGTTGGAACTCAAGAGCTGAGCTTCTGTTCGACTCCCGATTTTCACATCATTACAAGTTGGTATCAGAGCATGATTTGGATTAAACTGGACCTGGGTTATGGACACACGACGCATTCTGACGTACTTTGACTTAGGAGGGAGCGTTAAAATGTCAAAACGAAAGTAGGACTCCAAGTTTCACCGATGGGCAAAACTGACCGTAGAAACGGAACCCATATGCATCTGTGATCATGTAAGGTGACCCCCATTCTTTTCTGGACCATCAATCAATGAGTTTAGATGATGATTTAACATATTCCACACTCAAATAACCCAAAAAGCGTGAATGTACACGAGATGGAACCCGAAATGACTCAAACGAACTCGGGGGCCCAAACGACGCAAATCGGGGGGACCAAAGTGGACCCCGTACATTTTCGACACCCTAGTGAGGATGTCATCACTCTTAGGGCGATGCCATCGCCCTAGGTCCAGTAGACCGCGATGGCATCTCCCCAATCGCAAGGCCTTGCGGTCCACGGGCGGTGGGCCGATCGGACCGCTGTGGGCCGGTCGGGCAGATCATTGTACACGTGTTAGAGCCGCTCTTCTACGACGATGAGGAGGAGTTCTCCTATATTCAGCTATCAGGCGGGTCTATGTCGACCATGCACTGATCGACGGGATTACAAGGATACAACTATTTGAACATTACATTATATTATTTTATAAATTTTTAAAACTATACATGTAATTATTTAACCCAGCGACATGTTCATACTCTGGGGACTTACAACCACTTATATGCTTTATATATCTATCACAATCTTCCACTTGCATAATCTAATTGTCTCTGGAGTATGATATGATGATTTAGTGTAATCCGATTCATATTTAATGTACTAATACGAACAACATTTAATCATCTTTATCTATGTTGCATAAGTGATGCGTTGGAACTCGAGAGCTAAGCTTCTGCTCGACCCCCGATTTTCAGAGTGTTATAGCCCCACATGATGTACGTGTTATATCTACTCTATCCAGCCACATGAGACGTGGGGCCACTGTTATATATGTGTTGTATATTCACACCATCCATAGGACATGAGACCCACCGAAATGTATACATTGAATTTCCATGCTGTCCATCTGGTAGGGCCTATCTCTCATGTACAGCCCACCTACTGCATGTGCGAGCCCACCTTAATGTGATGTATTTATGGCCCATGTGCCGAGGCCCAATGCGATGTATATGAGGCCCATGAGTGAGGCCCGATGTGATGCATGAGAGGCCCATGGATGTGGCCCATTGTGATGTATTCGAGGCCCATAGAATGTGTCCCATTGTGATGTATTCAAGGCCCATGGGATGTAGCCCATTGTGATATATTTGAGGCCCATGGGATGTATATGAGGCCTTTGTATGAGGCCCAATTTGATGCATGTGAGGCCCATAAGTGAGGCCCAATGCAATGTATGTGAGGCCCCTGTGTGAGGCCCAAGTGACATACATGAGGACCGATGTGATGTATGATTCCACCATGATGTATGAAATGATGTTTATGATGGGCCATGCCTTGGGAGTAATGATGGTTTGATGTCCACATTATAAGAGCAATGATGGTTAAATGTCCATATTGTAACTCTCCCTAGGGCCCATTGTTAGGCCCATTCTCACCTCTCCTTAGTGGGCTAACCCAAACCGTTGGACCCCATGATCGTTAGGCCCATTATTGATACGAGTTGGTCGTCTAGGTCCATCCTTGATATGAGGAGAGTACATCATCATCATATAACATGCTTAGTATAGCTTCACGATCCATACATATGCACATCATATGTATGCTTGATATGAGGAGTGATTAATCATAGCACATGTCATTGGGCAGATTTTTATGAGACTCCTTGTGAGACAGAGTTGCCTCACATGATCGCACAGTACGTGCAGGATTCTTGCATGACTGATAGCATGATTCATGTATCTCACATTTGTGTGATATGACTATTATACACCCTAGCGATATCAGGGCCATGGCCTCCACAGGCATATCATGAGTGGCTAGATGGGACACCGAAAATCTTTTTCTACATGGGGTGCTATAGATGTCCCTGGGTGAAAGTCTCCAAACCCTCTTGTACCAGAGGATGCTCTAACATCGAGACCAGGTGAAAATAAGAGCGCACAGATGCCGAATACCAGTAGGTGGCGTTCTCACTAATCGTGGTCGGTTGGAAGGGGGTGTGGCCTTACCCGCCGAGGGTAGAGAGCATAGCTAGGCTGAGTTTGACTAGCTCATAAATGGGTCTACTATCGACGTACTGGGTAGATATTGGCTAACTACTGGCCAGGTGGATAGTGAGGTCTCTTTCACTTGCATGGTTACATGTCTAGTGGGCAGCGATCTGGTGTAGAGTGTACTAGACCCCGGTGATGATCCTAGAGATGTACTGTACTGATATGTCAACTACTGAGCAGGAGTTGCGTACTCAACATTTGACTCATTCATTCATTCATTTACTATTCACTCGGGCTAGTGGTGCGTAACCAAATCATTATGTGTACCTTCGCAATGGCCAGGATTTCGGTTGGGGCACGCGACTAACCTGATATCAGGTGTTTACCACATTGAGTCTAGCTATCCAAATTTAGGTATGAGACTAGTTTAGATAGAAGTCCCTTGTGATGAACCCCACAGCGTGCGATACCACGTTCTATCATCCCGACTACACACTCCAGTTTCGTCATTCCTTTGTATTGCATATTGCATTGCACCCTCAGTATATGACATTTGGGCTACTATGATTTTGTCATTGGCCCATTATATTTTTGCATCGCATAGCCTGGATAAGACTAATGATATTTACGGACTTGCCAGCATGTTTCCGCATTACTTTGATATTGTATTCTGAACACTCTTACCTTGCGCACACACTTACACCACCCTCTAAGCTTTTTATAAGCTTATGCACGATAGATACGTGGAGGTGGCATTGGGTCGCAGCAGCGTTGAGCTTAGAGCGTGCAGCTGGCTTCTGGGGCTTTGATTTTCGATATATGTATTTCCCTTTCAACACTGTATTCAAATGTTTATATTAGTGGATATGTGATGATGATGTTGCCTTTGTGATTTGGGTAAACTTGTGGTCATGCTTCTTACGAGATAAATGTACGTTGAAAATCCTCCTTGTAGGATCCCAGGATCGGAATCTGGCGTATGGGCTCCAGGAGCCGAGAATGGGGTACTACGGAGGCTGTCGACACTGGATTCGGCGATCGGGAATTCTGTGAGCCCGGTTTCTGAGTTTGGGGCGTGACACCGTTTATTCTGAAAATATCCGCTTGATCTCACGAGGAGGCGTCGAACAGTTTTTATTTTGGCCTCCTCTCTTCTTTCTTTTTTTTTAATAAGTCTGACTGGTCACTTCCACTGGGGATTTCAATGGTTTGGATTGAAGTCGGTTCTTATTGAAGCACGTTCTCTGCTCAATGTCCAACTCCAAGTGTGCTGCATTCAACACCACAACCCTTCAACTCAGGGTAAAGTATTGTTGAGGGAGCTTCGATTCCTGTAGAGAAAAAGAGAGAGCTTAATAGAATGATTAAAGAGTTTGGTGCCAAGGGAGCGAGACTAACCTGAGTAGCAAGTAGAGGTTGTTTTCAGGCCAGGTGTTTTCGGAGAAGCGGCCATGACTTAATGATGCAACCTTCAAGAGGGTTTTTTTTTTTTTAAGAAATAAAGAGTGTGATAAAAGTGAAAACCCTTTTTTTCAGTGACTAGACTTGTCTTATGAGCTTGGTTTATGTTTTGGTGTTTTAGACGGTAGGGATCAGACACTTGACTTTTCCATTATTCATCCTATACGACTTCTAAATTGATTTTTGAAGATTTTTGGAATTATCCTTAAGAGTATACAGTGGAAATCCATGTTTCCTTGCTTGGGCTGCACTTGATAGTTCTTAAAACATCAAAGTTTTCATGTCTTTGACTTCGAATATGAATTTTTTGCTGCGATTAAAGTGCCTTGTTTCTCTTTCTTTTTTTCTTTATATTTTTTCTTGTTGTTCTTACCCGTAACGTTCTTGCGAGTTCTCATTACATTTGACTTAGCCCGTCATTTTTGCTTGTGGCACCCTTTCAGGTTTTCATCACGTCCTGGGTATCTATTCTTACCTGCCCCTTAGTAGTTGTGCTTTTTTTGCCCTGGTGCCCTTATAGGTTTTCACTAGGTCCACTATGTATCCGCTGTTTTTGCCCAAGGTACCCTTGCGGGTTTTCACCTCGTCCATTTTACTTAGACACACTCTTTTCTCTCTTTTGTTTTCTTTTTTGTTTCAAAGCTTTCTTATTATTGGTCGATGATGATTTTTAGGGCAACGAGAAGCTTCACAATGCCTTCTAAGATCGAATTTTTTTCTCTTGAAAATGAGGGGAAGGCTTATGGTTATGCACCCTCAATTTTCTATTTGGGTCATCATTCCTCTTCTTTTTTCTTTTTTGTTTTTTGTTTTTTCATTTTGCTTCTTTTTTTGTGTTTTTTCTTTTCTCTTTTTTTTTTTTTGGTTTTGAAATTTTTGAATCGTCATATATACATACATCTTTTTTTTTGTGTCCTATTTTGGTTGTTGAGGGTAATTGGGTAGAGAATGGTAAGATTCAACCTTAGGAAACCTTCCTTAGCTTACTCGTTACTCGTAGTGTATTTTGACGTGATCGGTGTTAATGGGCTCAACTAGATCCTCTCCCTCCATGTTAATGAGGCGAAGTGCACCTCCATGGAACACTTCTCACACAACAAACAGGCCTTCCCAAGTGGGTTTGAATTTGCCCCTTGGGTCGGGTAGATGAGGAGGTAGAATCTTCTTCATTACGATGTCTCCTATTATGAAAGTTCTTATATGGACCCGCTTGTTATAAGCTTGTGAGATCCTTCTTTGGTAAGCTTGGGAATGACATAAAGCTCACATGTGCTTTTTATCTGCCAAATGCAATTGATCATAGCAATCTTGTAGCCACTCTCCCTCTTCTACTTCACTTTCTAATAGAACACGTAATGAGGGAATTTCAACTTCGACTGGTAGAACAGCCTCCATTCCATATGTGAGTTCGTATGGAGTGGCGCCCATTATAGTACGTATGGATGTTCGATAAGCCCAAAGCATGTATGGGAGCATTTACGACCAGTCATGATATGTTTTCACCATTTTTCTAGGATACAAACGAGTGTTTTGTTAGCTGCTTCCACCCCTCCATTCATTTGTGGCTGATAGGTGATGGATCAACGCCTTTTGACTTTAAATTGCTCGAGAAAGTTGTCCACCTTTCGGTTCACAAAAGGTGTCCCGTTGTCTGTGATGATAGCATGTGAAATTCCATAACGGCTAATGATGTTGTTCTTTAGGAACCATACCACATGAGAGGCAGTGATGGTGGTAAAAGACGTCGCTTCCACCCACTTGGTAAAATAGTTGACTACTATTAAGATATATTTGTGGTCGTTGGATGCTTTGGGATTTATTTTGCCGATGTTGATGCCCCACATTGAAAATGGCCAGGGTGTGGTCAGTTTATATAACTCGGAAGCAGGCGCATTAATCTGATTCACATGTTCTTAGTATTTAAAGCACGTCCTGACATGTTGGCAACATTCGGTTTTCATAGTTGGCCAGTAGTATCCTAGTTGTAGGATTTTCATGGCCTTCATTTATCCTTTCATGTGTGAGCCGCAGATTTCATCGTGGACCTCAGACATAATTTTTGTAACTTCTGCTTCATCCACGCATTGTTATAAGACCTGTCTGAAGGATTGTTTGTATAAGATGCTACTGTTAATAGTAAACTATGTGGCTAATCTCTAGATTGTACGACAGTCTGTTAGTGTGGCAGTTTCCAGGAATACCTGATCTTTTAGGTATTTCTTGATATCAGTATACCAAGGGTTCTTGTCAAGTGGCATTTCAACTTCTTCGATCTGCAGGCAGAATGCTGGATCTTTTTATAGTTCGATTATAAGTTCCCATTGTGCTGCTCCCTTGGGAATGTCTAGCATAGATGCTAATGTGGCCAGGGCATTAGCAAATTTGTTCTTGGCACGTGGCATGTATGTAAAAGTAACTTTGCGGAATTCATCAATGAGATTCTCGAGATAAACGTGATACAGAATCAACTTCTCGTCCTCGTTCGTTTGATTAATGATGGGTTAAGAGTCACCGAAGACCCTTAGCTTTTTCACCCCCAACATGATTGCTTCTTTTAAGCTTGTTATACATGCCCTCATACTCGGCTATATTGTTCGTGCACCTGAAGGCTAGCCTTCTCGAAATAGGGATGGGGATGTCATCTGGAGAGTAGAGGATTGCCCTTATTCCGCTTCCTTTGGTGTTAGCTGCACCGTCGAAATACAAGGTCCATTCATCTGCCTCTGGTCTTTCTCCCTCAATGAATAAGATGTCCTTATCAGAGAAAAATGTCTTCAATGGCTGATGGTCAGGCAGGGAGTGTGCTGCGAGATGGTCGACCAAAGCTTGCCTCTTGATTTCTTTCTGAATGACATAGGTGGTGTCAAACTCAGAAAGTAACAATTGTCATTTTGTGATTCTTCTAGTTAGAGCAGGTTTCTCGAACAGGTACTTCAATGGATCCATTTGTGGGAGTAGAAGAATTGGATAAGTGATCATATATTGACGAAGGCGTTGGGTGGCCCAAATGAGGGCGAGGCACGTCTTTTCAATTAATGAGTATCGGGACTCATAATCAGTTAATCGACGGCTAAGATAGTAGATCGGTCGCTCCTTTCTTCCTATGTCGTTGTGTTGGCTAAGGATGCACCCAATGGCATCTGTGGCAACTGAGATATAGAGTAGTAGGGGCCGTCCAGGCACTAGTGGGACTAGCACTGGTGGGTCTAGCAAATACTTCTTGACAATCTTCGTTCCATTCTTTTGGTGTGTTTTAGCGGAGCAGCTTGAATATGGGCTCGTATATGAGTGTAAGCTAAGAAATGAAGCGACTGATATACTAGACTCTACCCGAGAATCCTCGAATTTCTTTCTCGTTTTTTAGAGGTGGCATACACCTGCGAAGCATTCGCGGCTTAACCCAATTCTTAATCCTGGGCGACTACAAATGGACTCACTGCTTTGACCGAGTAGAAGACCAGGATCCACCAGGACTAGGAAGGGATACAACGAGGCTTCTACCCTGGTCAGGTATATGATCAACATATCATGTTAAGCCCACTACAACCGTCTCTCCGTGTTGGTCGAACATGGAAAAGAAATATTTTTGTTCTAGGTATAAGGGAACCATCATCATGAATCCAAATATTTTGGAAAATTGTAGTAAACCATCAGGGTTATAAAAAAAGGTTTTAAAGGGGATAGACTACAATAAGCCAGACTAGCATAGTTTGTATGCACCCTACCATACACATGAACGTGAAATTAACGAAACTTGAGTGTACAAAATTAGAATATTTTTACCTATTTACAATAGGCAATTTCGGAGACGAAATTGTTTTTAAGGGGGGTAGATTGTAAGTCCTGAATTATTGATCAAGCCAAACTGCTAGTAGCTTAAATTATATATATATATATATATATATATATATATATATATATATATATATATATATATATATATATATATAGATAGAACTAGCCTATGTCATCACTTTCTGAGCTTTGATGCTTGAAGTGAACCTATATGTGGGTGGTATCGATAACAAACCACACAAATAAGATTAATCAATCGTAGAAAGCCAATGAATCTGACCGATCACTTAAACATCGAGTTTAGCCTCGTGAATTGTTTATCTAGGGCCAAAATCTAACCGATCTATCATTGACTAATTAAAACAACCATAACTAAATTAAAGATCTACCTAAAGCTGAGCTAGCTATGGGTCGAATCTTAATTAATGAACCGAGTCAACCTACTTACTCATTTAGCCTAAGTAACCCACGGTTTAGAGTAATTATGACCAAATCACCATTTTTACTAATTTTGAATAGGTCATACTATGAACTTAGTTAATTCGAACCCTAACAACTATGCCTAAGAAATCTCCCTACCCAATTCATTCGAAAAATGCTCCGATTATCCGAACAAGCTCCAGATCGCTAGTTAGTGGGCCACTAGTTCTGAAATTGTAGAATAATGTCCGTCTCACTGGGCTTGACATCCAATGCCGGTGGCGAACCAAGAAAGTGTCCAAAACTGCTAAACTTGGGCCAAAAGCCAAGTGCTTGAAACACACGAATCCTCTAGGCTGAAATCTAAAAAGTTAAGTGAAATAGACCTTCCACTCTTTCGCGAAGTTGTGGCTTTTCAACGATTAAATTGTAACCAAATTCAAGGCATGAGTTAAGGATATTTCCTTACTCATATCCATATAATTGTGGGCTCGATCGATCATCAGTGACGGTTGATCGCAAGTCAGGCCCCCGCGCCCAACGGGTCATCCGTTTGCCGCCAAATTCGAACCAACCATTCATCTGAAAATGGGGCACCTGCCCCATGACACAGATGGGCCAGGGGGCCAATGGAATGGCCCTATGGGCCAAGATTCAACCCACTAGGGGCATGCATGTTAGAAAAAAAACTCATGGGGTTATAAAAATACAAATTTCAGACTATAAAAGCCTACAAATCACACTCCCTCACTCCCATACAAATTTTTCTGTTACAAGGGAGAGAGTGAATGGAGAGAGTAGAGGAAGGGAGCTCCCAAGGAGCTGGATTTGGAAAAAATTTCCCTCCTACCACAGCCCACATCGGAGCCCATGACTCCACCGCCGTAGAAGCAATCCATCGGCAATAGAGAGGTAATCAATCCATCCCATTTCCAGATTTTGGCATTTTATGCCCCTTGCATGTACTCTAACATGCAAATTCTATCGGCGCAGGGGTCTGATACGCCAATCCGCAGAACTAAAACCTTAGGAGCTGCTCCACGAACCGTCGAATTATTCTTAGGTGCGGACCATTACTTCTAAGTTGCCAATTATCGAACCTATATCACAAATAATGATTGTGTAGTGAAAATTGTGAACTGCATGCTAACTAGTGACTAATCCTTAGGCCTATTATCCTCCATAAAGTGAAATTTTTATTTATGATTGTCAATTATTGATTGCATGCTAGAATAGACCGGATGCACTAAAATTTCATGCCCACATGTTCCATATTTTTCTCTGATACATGCGCCTAATTAGCTGGTTGTGGTAAATTGTACGATAATTGAATAATACACTTGCATGACAATTTGTTTGCCCACATTAGCTAGAATATCCTGAAATACTGTTTAGTTGGTTGCTTATTCCTAAATAAAATTAATTATGGTATGCTGTAAAATATTAATCTATTGGTAATAGGGTTGGCCAGCAAACCAGAAAAATTCACAAGGGCAGCCCTACTAGATCAGCTCCCCTGAGCCAATCCAACTGATTTAGGCCGAAGATGGACAACCGACAGTAGTTGGTCTACATGGGATGCTTACACCCAGTACCGGTTGCACCATAGTTCGCTTAAATCAGCTAAATTAGTTCAATAGTTGGCCAACCATGTATGGTCACCCCTGTTTGAATCTGAAGCACCTCATACCTTTGAGAGGCCTACTGATAACCATTAGTGATACGATCTCACTAAGACTCATGAGTCGGGCATGGTGGAATAGGACACCGTATCCGAGCTGTCGGCCTACGCTGGGGTGACGAGCCTTCCCGTAGTGACCGGTGAGCAACCAAGTCTCGGGAGCCGGGCATGGTGGAATGAGACACTGTGTTCATACTATCGACCTACGCTGGGGCGACGAGCCTCCCCGTAGTGACCAGCGAGCACAAGAGGTGATAGGTCCTTATTCGAACAACCCTCGTCAAATTACCCGCCCGATGGTTTTAGTCAGAGTACCATTCGAACGACCTGGGCATGAATAAAATTGGGTGACGAACCCTTCCCTATTGTGATTTGGTTATGTGCTAAGCCTGTACCTTGGAACTGAGTGATCATACTCGGTGTTTAGGTGACAACCCATACCGAGTTGATCCTCATACCTTTGGGTATCATGCCTTACCTTTGAAATTATTAATTTATGAGACCAATGGATGATACCTAAATTTGGATCATGGATTGCAAGCTCAGAGCCACTACGGCCGCCTTAGGCCAAGTGATTTAGATAAGGTCATTGATTAAATGGAGTGCTTCATCTTCCCTAATCTTGCTGGATGAACAGACTTAATTAAATACTCGGCTAACATGAATATTCATAGCATTGCATTAGCATAGGTTGGCGACTCGGCAGTCGTGGTCGGATTGAGGGAGTGTTAGTCATATGCGAACGTATAGATAGTGTCGCTTAAGGGAGTGTTGGATGGTGAGGGCATGCATCATATCATAATACCATGTATTTGCATTAACATGAGTGTCTAGGAACTGTATGCTTACTTTACTTTTCATTAATTGTGCATGTGGATTTGATAGCTTATGTAACTTAATGTTAATGGAACCACTGAGTTGATCACTCACTCCCACTCTGGGACGGTGTTTTAAAACACCAACCAGACCCCATCTTAGTTGCAGTCACCATAGATCCTGACGCGTTGGATGAGGCGACCATTGCATAATCTATTTTAATTCCAGGAATTGCTCAAATGCCAGGTAAAATGAACCATAAAACCCCGCTTCTGCAAAGCTTAAGTGGCACCCGGGATATCAGGAGTCGAGTATCTACTCGGCCCTTGAAATCCGGGGCATTACACCGAACCTTACCATCTTTCTTGGGAACAGGAACGATGTTGGCAAGTCATTCTAGATAATTGGATACTAACAGAAAACTGGCGTTGTATTGCTTGATTACTTCTTCTCGTATTTTCAGGATCCACTTTGTTCGCATTTTCCTTAACTTCTGCTTGACTGGCTTGATTTCGAACTTCGTGGGTATACGATGTACCATCAAATCTCCATCGAGTCCAGGCATATTTTCATAGGAGAAGACAAAGTTTAATAACCATGGTCTCGATCATCCTCTTCCTGTCGCTCGAAGGTAAAGATTTTCCAATGCATACTTCTCGAGAATTCTCGAGGGTTCCGAGATTAACCACCTCGAAATCATCAGGTGCAACGTTGGCTTTTAAATTGAACTTAATGAGAAGATCCTCAAGTTAGGGAGTCGGATCATCATTTCCCTTATCATTGACCTCTTCTAAACCCATGAGTTCGAAGTCTAAATCTATGTCAAAGTCATAGATGTCAACTTCGACTTCATGTAGCTCTTCAAATGAGTTTGGCACTTTATTGCTTATGGTTTATAAAAAGTTTTCTTATTTTTTAATATTTTAAAAAATTTTTGAAGTTTTCGATTTTTGTAAATTTTCTTCTGTTTTTGGGTTTTGTGGATTTTCTATTGTTTTTTGTTTTTGAGGGTTTTCTATTATTTTTAGTTTTTGAGGATTTTCTATTATTTTTTGTTTTTAAAGGCTTTTCAGATTTTTTGGTGTTTTAATTTTATCAAACACCGAGCAAGCAGGCGTTTCGAACCAGTGTTTATCCTGGTCTTGCTCAAGGTGCAAATGTCTATTTACAAGGACATATTTTTTCAGACCGACATGTTCACTCCCCAAGTATGGGGTTGTGATGTAATAATAAACTCGGTGAGACCGAGGTCGAATCCCAAGGGACTGATACCTGTACGTTATCTGAAACTAAGTAGAATGAGAACCAGATTAAGATGAAATCTAAATCGAATGATTTTTGAGGAATAGTAGTGAAATACTAAGCTAAAACTTAATGAATTTAGAGGAAGGAAACTAGGGATTCAGAGGATCCACTTGTAGAGATCAAGAAGATCATATGCCTGCTTAAAAAATCATGAACATTAAACTGAACGTCCTCTGATATAATTTTAAAGAGATGAAAGGTATATGAATTAGAATGGATTTCATCACCAAACCATGCCCAGGAGACAAAGTCAACAAAAGAATTAAACTAATTACCAACCAATTAGATGATTATGAAGATTAGGAAGGGTACTGACATCCAACCATGCCCAGGAGACGATGGTGAACAATAGGGCTTCCTGATGTCATAATCAAAATAAGGAAAAAGAAATACTCAAAGCCATTGCAAACCCATTGTAATTTCAGTCACAACAGGCCATTAAAAACTAAATGTATTCCCATAATAAAATTAAATCAAAAACCCCTTCAATCTAAACAAAAGGCATAAGCAACATCTCTCCCATCAGACTACAAGCTTCACCTCTTAGCCCTAGCTAAGAGGTTTAGCCACACATAAACATGATTAGGCTAAATCTCAAAAAGAAAAGAAAAGAAGAAGAAGAAAACAAATAAAGAATAGGAAAAACAAACAAACTCTCTCTCCTGTGCTTCACGTCCTAGCTGTTCCCCCAAAAACTCCCCTTTCTCCAGCTCTCCTAGGACGTTTTTATAGCTACTAGGGCCGGTGGAGAAGTTGTTGCAGCAGCTACACACGCGCAACGAAAGCTTTTTCGCAGCAAACTTCGGAGCCTTCAAAGTTGCCACTTTCCTCGCTCAATTTTCAAAGAAACACCGTCCCTTGGGACGTTTTTGAATGCTCTACATGATGGACGGTTCAGATTTACCATATGATGAAAGATGGTGGGCCACAACCGCCTAGAAATCCAGATTTTTGTGGATGTGCGAAAGCTTCCACACCTCTTCACTGTCGTGATCGGTGGGCCCCACAAAGGTATTTTCGGAGAAATCCACCCAGTCCATTGGATTCAGGAAGAAATTTCAGTCAAGAATGGGTGGTTTTGAACGTCCATTCACGAGGCCCAGAGAAGAAATCACGCCAAAAATCATTTTAAACGTCGCAGGACCGCCTGTTTGTGGCCTCTGTATCGCGCACATGTGCATGCATGGGTGTAAAATTTCAGCAAGGTTTTGTAGTAATCGAGGCCCTCTACACGATGGATGGCTTGGATCATCCGAAAAGTGACTGTGGGGCCCACTAGCGTCTACAAAACGAACGCCGTCCGTCCGTTACGCAGCGTAAAAATGGCTGCTGCTGTTTTTAGAAACAAACGCGGGTCAGTGCCTGCTAACCTGCTGACTCGGTTCGGTGCGCGGCAGAAGTGCACAGTACCGTGCACTTGCAAAGACAGATGGGGTCCACTATGATGTATATGTAAGATCCGATCCATCCATTTGTTTTGTCAGCTCATTTAATGAGTTGAGCCCAAGATTGAAGCATTTTCAGATACCAGGCGGGCCCCAAATCACTGATTTATGGGCTGATCTGTCCGTTGGGCCACTTCCAGAGGGATCCAATGGCTGAAATTTGACGTGTACGGTTAGTTTTTGGTCCTCGAGCCATGTATAAAGTTTCGAGCCAATCGGATGGCGAGAACCCTGTGATCTTGCATTCTGCGCCAGTTTCGGGCCTCTTTAACGTGAACGGCTTTATTTCCTCGGATCCCTGGTGTGTAATTCTGTCGATCTTGGTCCCCTGGAGTCCGTCCCTTGCCTTGGTGCATTCTGAACGTTAAATCCGTGCTTTTAGCATCCCGATCCAGTCCAAGCTCGCAATTACACCTTGCAACACAAACATGATTAAAATGGGCTATTAAACGGTACCATGTTCATAAATCCAGGCAATAACTGGGTCTGATATGCAATATTTGACCCTCAACACAACCCCCAACCAGCATTTTGTTAGTCCCGAGAAAAATATGCGAAAAGTAAGTTGAGAATTACAAAACAATCTCTATAAATTCGAGTGATTTTTGCAAAAAAATCGAGATGTGAAAATTCTAAGATTCATGAATGGTGAGTAAAATTTTCTTCTGGAATCAAGCTTACAGTAAACTTCATAATCAAGTGGAAACTATTAATCCATTAATTAGAATGTTCTAAACATTAAGTTTCATGAGTGTATAGTGTAATCTTGGCTTACGATCATTAAAAGATCTAATCGTTAATAACATGATATCATTGGTAATTAACAACGAAATTCATGAAAACTGAAACCAACACTTTCCTTACAGATTAAATTTTCCTTCCATCAGCCTTTAATTTTTATTTATTTTTTTTATGAACAGTAATGCTAAGGAAGGGAATCAAATCCTCACATATAGGGAGCAAACCTATGATGAAAACTTGTCGCCTAACTTTTTTTTCCCAATGTCAACCATGGGGGATCAAATCTACACATATAGGGAGCAAACCTATGGTGAAGATTATGCGACTTACCCTTTCAACTCTTCTTACTAAATTGATGCTAATTTTATTTTTTTTAGGCTGGTTCCTTTCATGTTTAGTGATTACCAAGTTAATCATTCAATTATCGAACCAGAACCTTAGTGTGTAAGCGAGATGTGATATGTGAAATCATGACTCAATCAATGTTTATAACTTTTAATCATGGATTAACAATTCAAACTTAACTATGAAATCTAACAGACGGTTGAATCCAAAAGTCATAAATTATCACTTCAAATTCACAAGAAATTCCAGAAAAATTTACAAATTTTCACAATTCTTGCTCAAGACCAAGAAAACACTGATTAGGAAACCTAGTCTCCCACCCCCAACCTAAAATCTACATTGTCCTCAATGTAAAAGAATAAGCATGCAATGCACATGGGACAACGAAAGTAAATGAGAAGTGATGGGAAGATAATACCTGAACGAAAGAATCAAGAGACTTTTCATAAATATCTACGTAAAGGGGGGTCAGTACAAGAGAGAAACCAACAAAAATAAAAATAAAATCTTACCTATACCACTTTCGCAGGTGCTCTCGATTGCATTTAGCATATGCAACAAGCCTTTAAACCCCTAGGTTGCCCCTAGTGGACGAGTTGTAGTCTCGTGAGGGTTTGCAGCAATATTACCCACAAACATTGAACTAAGAAAATAAAACGGAATGAAAAGCTAGGATGCCTGCCAGGAGTGCTAAGTTTATCATCTATCCTAAAGCAGTATAAAACAAACTACCCTAGTCCTATGAAAGCAGGGAAAAACTACTTGATCATACCGCAAGGTTCCTCTTCCGGCCAATATCTTAACAAGTTTCTTAGTAAGTTCCTCAACAGGATCATCCAAAAGCCCTTTTTGCAATAGGCTTAGACGCTCTGGAGCATGACTTTCCAGAGAAACTTATGTACCTCATAAGAAATTTTTCATTGAATTGCTTGAGGTATCCAGAGTATATATGATTCACTTGTGACAAACGAAGTTTCAATGTTAGTATCCCATGGTGAATCAAAGACTACAAGTAAATAAAGTTTAGAAAACTTCTTAAGAAGTGATGTAGTCTCAACACATTCCGAAGTTTCAAACTTCGGCTCAATTTTCAACTCCTCTTCCTTTACTGGTAGACGTTTAAGATCAGGGGAAGAATGGGCTTCAGAATAAGGGTTCTCTCGTTTAGTGATGACTACCGAGATGTCGTCTTGCAAGGCATCCACTTTATCCTTTGACATGGGATCGTTTGAATCTGTAAAGTATGCCAAGCAATCATCCAAAGAGTTGGGAAATTCAGCTGAGTGTGACTTATTTTTTCCATTGTAGCCCACGATGATCTGCCTAAGGAAACCATCATCCTTGACAGTAGCCAGATGTACGCTTTCTTCCTCCAGTCCTGCACAGACAGATTGAAAATCAATAAGGTAAGCATCGATGTGATCACTTTGTTTATTGAGACTACTCAATCGAGGCGTTGAATTGTCAAATGTGTATAGCTCAGATGGTGGCCTCAATTGAGTGGTTTCAAATTCCAGGGTCGTAGCGAGCAACTCGTCCTTCTCCTGAATCACATCATCATTTGATTCAGAGGCGTGGTCCAAACATGTTTCACAAGAGTTAAAAGGGTCGGTTGTAAGGAGCTCTTCCTCCACCTTTAAATCAGACATGTCAGGTGAGGGGAGTGACTCATTATGACCGACCACTTTGTGTGCATCTTAATCATTGACCTGGACCAACCTTGAGATGGATTCCAGGGGAACTGTGGCTACACATTCAGGATCGCCGTCCCAATATTCATCATATTCTAGTTCAGTGCAGTGCACATTTGGGATGGGATCGCCTTCCTCACATTCTATTCCTAAATTTGGTTGAGGTTCGAATAAACTAACATTTACCTCATCATTGAAATCCTGTGTGTCATGTAAGGAAGGTGTGTCATCATCACTATATTTAAAAGACATCCATGTATCTTCACCATTCCTTTGAATAGTCATCTAGATCTTCTCATCAGGAGATTGAACCGCATGCTCATTAATGGAATCCAACTCCTCATTCCAAATTCCAAATTCCTTCAAAAGTGAGTGAGGATCACTTTCCTCGCATTGTATTTTTGGATTAGGTTGTGGTTGGGATGAGAAAGCTTCCTCTATCCTTTCGAGGCGCGAAGTGAGTATTTTCATTGCTTTTCTAATTTCCGCAAGACAGGCCATGTCACGTTGAAGTGAATCATCTTGGGTCGTTTCTGGTTAGATTTTAAAGGTATGGGATCCAAGAGAATTATTATAACATGTTGATGGTTCATTTACCCAATTTTGATGTTCCCACCGGTTATAGTCATGCTGATCATAGGTGGGAGAATCTGCTGGTTGGTAATATTTATTATCACTCATGATATAATCACGCATTGTTTTCTTTTTATCAGATGGGTGATAATAATTCTCACAACCATAATTATGATAACCCCAACACTCACGTACTGTTTTGTTAATCTGTGGGGTGTAATTGTTCTCCTGCATATAATCACGTAAGGACTTCTTAGCTGGTGGATCTTTATATTCTGATCGATTCTCACTGATAGTTTCAGAAAAGTTTTGAGACATAGGTTGATTTATATCTTCATCATCCCAAAATAGGTTATTCTTCTCAGCATACTGACGTTCCCACTCGTGCATATACATGATGAAACCCTTAATCTGAATTTAATCCTAAGAAAAACAGAAGAAAAGATCCTACAACAATGTGTAAAGTAAGAGGAGGAGAAGTTAGAAAGAAGGTACCGCATGAGAAGTTCCTATGTTAAGACCCTGAAAAAAGAAAAACAAAAGAGATTAGTTTCTAAATTACAAAGTCTAAAGTTAGAAAGTTCCTACAATTGAAATAGAATGTTAGTTTCTAAAAAGAAGATCTAGAATTAGAAAGTTTCTAAAATAGAAACTCTAAGCCTAAAAATAAAAAGTTTCTAAAAATAAACTAATTCTTAAAAAGGAAAGTTTCTAAAAATAAAATAAAGGAAAGATGAGTTAGTTTCTAAAATTAGAAAGAATTTCTAAAAAGGGAAATAACTAATCTAGTTTCTAAAAACAAAAGAGGAAAGTTTCTAAAAATAAACTAGTTCCTAAAAATAGAAAAATACTAGAAAATAGAAAATTTCTAAAATTAAAAGAAAGCCTAGAATAAGAAAATTTCTAAAACTCAAACAATAATTCTAAAAATAGAAAAAGTAGAGGAATTAAAAAGGGATTACTAATTTAGAAGTTATTTCAGGATCCTACAAAACAGGAAAACAGGTTAGTTTCTAAAAATAAAATAAAATAAAAACCTTTAACCTAAAGTTAGTAAAATCCTAATCTTAACCTAATTCTAAAACTAACTAATTTCAGAAAAACGTAGCCGTCAATCCCCAGCAACGGTGCCAAAAACTTGTTCACTCCCCAAGTATAGGGTTGTGATGTAGTAATAAACTCGATGAGACCGAGGTCAAATCCCAATGGACTGATACCTGTACGTTATCTGAAACTAAGTAGAATGAGAACCAGATTAAGATGAAATCTAAATCGAATGATTTTTGAGGAATAATAGTGAAATTATAAGTTAAAACTTAAGGAATTTAGAAGAAGGAAACTAGGGATTCAGAGGATCCACTTGTAGAGATCAAGAAGATCTTATGCCTGCTTAAAAAATCATGAACATTAAACTGAACGTCCTCTGATATAATTTTAAAGAGATGAAAGGTATATGAATTAGAATGGATTTCATCACCAAACCATGCCCAGGAGACAAAGTCAACACAAGAATTAAACTAATTACCAACCAATTAGATGATTATGATGATTAGGAAGGGTACCGACATCCAACCATGCCCAGGAGACGATGGTGAACAACAGGGCTTCCTGACGTCATAATTAAAATAAGGAAAAAGAAATACTCAAAGCCATTGCAAACCCATTGTAATTTCAGTCACAACAAGCCATTAAAAACTAAAAGTATTCCCATAATAAAATTAAATCAAAAACCCCTTCAATCTAAACAAAAGGCATAAGCAACATCTCTCCCATCAGACTACAAGCTTCACCTCTTAGCCCTAGCTAAGAGGTTTAGCCACACATAAAATGATTAGGCTAAATCTCAAAAAAAAAAGAAAAGAAGAAGAAGAAAACAAACAAAGAATAGGACAAATAAACAAACTCTCTCTCCTGTGCTTCACGTCCTAGCTGTTCCCCCAAAAACCCCCCTTTCTCCAGCTCTCCTAGGACGTTTTTATAGCTACTAGGGCAGGTGGAGAAGCTGTCGCAGCAGCTACACACGCGCAACGAAAGCTTTTTCATAGCAAACTTCGGAGCCTTCAAACTTGTCACCTTCCTCGCTCAATTTTCAAAGAAACACTGTCCCTTAGGACGTTTTTGAATGCTCTACATGATGGACGGTTCAGATTTACCATATGATGAAAGATGGTGGGCCACAACCGCCTGGAAATCTGGATTTTTACGGATGTGCGAAAGCTTCCGCACCTCTTCGCTGTCGTGATCGGTGGGCCCCACAGATGTATTTTCAGAAAAATCCACCCTGTCCATTGGATTCAGGACGAAATTTCAGTCAAGAATAGGTGGTTTTGAACGTCCATTCACGAGGCCCAGAGAAGAAATCATGCCAAAAATCATTTTTGAACGTCGCAGGACCGCCTGTTTGTGGCCTCTGTATCGCGCACATGTGCATGCATGGGTGTAAAATTTCAGTCAGGTTTTGTAGTAATCGAGGCCCTCTACACGATGGACAGCTTGGATCATCCGAAAAGTTACTCTGTGGGGCCCACTAGTGTCTGCAAAACGGATGTCGTCCGTCCGTTACGCAGCGTAAAAACGGCTACTGCCATTTTTAGAAACAGACGCAGGTCAGCGCCTGCTGAGCCGCTGACTCGGTTCGGTGCGCGGCGGGAGTGCACAGTACCGTGCACTTGCAAAGACAGATGGGGTCCACTATGATGTATATGTAAGATCCGATCCATCCATTTGTTTTTTCAGCTCATTTAATGAGTTGAGCCCAAGATTGAAGCATTTTCAGATACCAGGCGGGCCCCAAATCACTGATTTATGCGCTGATCTGTCCGTTGGGCCACTTCCAGAGAGATCCAATGGCTGAAATTTGACGTGTACGGTTAGGTTTTGGTCCTCGAGCCATGTATAAAGTTTCGAGCCAATCGGATGACGAGAACCCTGTGATCTTGCATTCTGCGCCAGTTTCGGGCCTCTTTAACGTGAACGGCTTTATTTCCTCGAATCCCTGGTGTGTAATTCCGTCGATCTTGGTCCCCTGGAGTCCGTCCCTTGCCTTGGTGCATTCTGAACGTTAAATCCGTGCTTTTAGCATCCCGATCCAGTCCAAGCTCGCAATTACACCTTGCAACACAAACATGATTAAAATGGGCTATTAAACGGTACCATGTTCATAAATCCAGGCAATAACTGGGTCTGATATGCAATATTTGACCCTCAACACTATGAGATGATTGACTGACCGATTCAAACGTCATGGGGGTGCTAAACCAATTGGAGCCCTGCGCTCTCTCCCCTTAAGAGGCAGGGTTTTGGGATGTAGTGGGATGATTTTCTCTATTATACCTAATCATCATGATGTAGTGAGGGTTAGGTTCTAACTCGGTATCAGATTCATCGGACCTTCCTTTAATCCTTGTGTCATGGAGCTCTTCAGGTTGTTGTAACTTTGGTGGGACCATCGTTGTAGTCCAATCAAGAGGGGGTAGCTCATGCCCCTTGCCCACTTGTTACTTGGGCAACTCAGTGAGGGTGAGACTATTGTCGTGACCTGGTGGGTTGGACTCTTGATTTTGACTTGGATGGATGACTCCGGCATTACTGAATTGGATTAGTGTAAAATGGGAGGGATGACTCATCTCTTGGCCCTTCTGCCCCCTCTAGGTATTTGCTTCCTCTAGTTCTTCTGGTGAAGAAGACTCATATCCCAGTCCTACCTTTCCTACTCTTTCTTAAGCCTCAATTACCTTGGCAGTATCTTGGTGTTCAAGTCGATAGTTTAGAATTTGACGCTCAGCTGGAGTAAAAATATAATTTGAGTTTAAAGGACATGCTGCTGGGACATGATCCACTGCTTCAAATTGTAAGCTGTAATATGGTTTGTCTTTCTCTGGTTTCCATGCGTCAATAACTGGGATGTTAGGCTCCCCCCGAAGATTTGTTTCAATGGGAAAAAAGTGGTTCAGGATCTGCCAGAATGCAGAGCACCTTATTCCCATGGATGTACTTGACCCTCTGGTGGAGAGTTGACGGTACAACCCCAATTTCGTGAAGCCAAGGTCGATCGAGGAGAAGATTGAATGATGAAGGGATGTCCAACACCTCAAAAGAGATGGTTAATGTATTTAGGCCAATTTGTAGTTCAAGATTAACCTCTCCTTGTGCTTGTCTTCGAGAATTGTCGAATGCTCTTACATTCATATTGCTTAGCCTGAACATAGATGGATTTAGTCCTAAATATAAGGCGGTCGGAAGTGGGTCAACATTCAAACTTAAACCATTATCAATCAATACCAGTGGGATGTTATTGTCCTTATGACAGACAGTTACATTTAATGACCTTACATGGTCGCAACCTTCTGGTGGCAACTTGTCATTTGAGAAAGTTATGGCTCAGGGTGTAAGGAGTTGCCCTATCATCTGTGTGACCATTTCAGGTGGAGCTTCTCGGGAGATATGTGCATCGTTTAGAGTTTTAACAAAAATCTTTCGGTGTGCTTGTGATGTACAAAGGAGTTCTCAAACGAATATTTGAGCCTGGATGGTTTTAAGCTAGGTCATTATATTGTATGCGGTGTCAGCCTTGTGTGTCGTTCTGGCTAAAGGTCCCTTGAGATCTCCTCTGAGTCATTCTTTTCGAAAGCATCTCCCATTAGGATGCATGTTTCCCACCTCAGAGCATTCTGAGTAATGCCAGGGTACTGCATTATTGTCTAATACCAGTTCCATCATTCCTTGAAGAACCAGAGGAGGTAGAGGGTTAGCAATAACGAATGTGTGGTTCAATTGCGAAGCTAACGGTGCCCCTAGGAATACTAGAGGTTGTGAAGGAGGGCCTTCCTATATTGTCCGGCCGGATCTAGCAAGTTCGTGTGGCATGTAGAACGGGGGAGGACATCGTTCTTGTGCAACAATGGGTAGATGGTATGAGACATAACTGGCATGGGCAATGGAGCCTTTCCTATAAGGACGACCGGCTGGTGGGGGTTGTTGGCTTGTGTTGACGTAGGGTGTCATGCCCCAAACTCGGAAAGCGGGCTCACAAAATTCTCGATCGCCGAATCATGTGCCGACAGCCTCCGTAGTACCCCATTCTCGGCTCCCAGTGCGCATACGCTGGATTCCGATCTTGGGATCCTATAAGGAGGATTTTCCAACGTACGTTTATCTCACAAGAAGCATAACCATAAGTATACCCAAATCACAAAGACAACATCATCATCACATATCCACTAATATAAAAAACTTAAGTACAACACATGAAAGAGAAATGTAAGATAAATGCCTCCAGAAGCTCTGCCACATGCTCCTGCCTCAGATCGACTGCGTCTTATCGTCACTTGCACGCATCTATTGTGCATAAGCTTATAGAAAGCTTAGAGGGTGGTGTAAGTGTGTACACAACGCAGGTGCCAAGTATACGATACAAATCCACAATTTATTCAATATCAGAAATACTGGCAAGTTCATAAGTCATGAGGTAGCAAAAATACTGACAAGTTCATGAGTAATACAATAGTAATACAATATTAGAGTAAGCAGAAAATACTGACAAGTCTATGAGTAATACAATATTAGAGTATGCAAAAATACTGACAGGTCAATGAGTAATACAATATCGGAGTATGCAATGTAAATCGGCTATGCAATGCGGGGTCGTGGCAAACCAAATGCCATGTGCTGAGGATGCAATGTAATATGTGGTGTGAATGAAATGACCAAGCTAGAGTGTGAAGTTGGGATGATAGTACGTAGTATCGCAGGCTACGGGGTCCACCACAAGGGACTTCTATCCAAACCAGTCTCACACCTAAATTTGGATAGATAGACTCAATGTGGTAAACTCCTGATCTCAGGTTGGTCGCGCGCCCCAACCGAAATCCTGGCCATTGCGAAGGTACACATATCAATTAGTTACGAACCACCAGCCCGAGTGGATAGTGAATGAATGAATGAATGAGTAAAATATTGAGTATGCAACTCCTGCTCAATAAGTCCACATATCAGTATTGTACATCTCTGGGATCATTACTGGGGTCTAGTACACTCTACATGCAATTACCACCCACCGGACACGTAATCATGCAAGTGGAAGAGACCTCACTATCCGTCTGGCCAGTAGTCAGCCAATATCTATCCGGCATGTCGATAGCAGATCTATTTATGAGTTGGTCAAACTTAGCCTAGTTATGCCCCTACCTTCGGGCAAGTAAGGCCACACCCCCTTTCAACAGACCACGACACAGTAGGAGACGTAGCCTACTAGTATTCGGCACTTGGGTACTCATGCATCCACTCAGTCTAGACGTTGGACCGTCTCCTGGCCACAGAGGTTTAGAAACTTTCACCCAGGGACAACTATGGCACCCCATATAGAAAAAGATTTCTGGTGTCCCATCTAGCCATCCACGATATGCCTGTGGAGGCCACGACCCTAATGTCGCTAGGGCGTACAGTAATCATGTCATACAAATGCGAGATGCATGAAACACACTATCAGTCATGCAGTAATCCTATGCGTACCGCCCGCTCATGTGGGGTAACTCTGTCTCTCAGGGAGTCCCATAAACAACCTGCCCTATGGCATATGAAAGGCCAATCACATCTCATAACAAACATGTAGATGATGCGTATAGGCATGTATCATGGTGTTATGCTGTCACAAACTCATAATCAGTATCGATAATCAGCCTCGATAATTGGCCTATACAATCGGCCTCGATAATCGGCTTCGACAATCGGAATCGGTGAGAATGGGCCTAACAAGGCCTAAAGGAAGGTCACAATGTGGACATTCAACCATCATTGCCCATCAATGTGGACATTTAACCAACATTACCCCCAAGGAGTGGCCCACATAGAGCCTAACATATAGTGGACCCATGGCCTCACATAAGGGCCCAATACACATCCCATTGGCCGCATACAAAGGCCTCATGCACAATATAATGGGCCTCACACAAGAGCTTAATATACATCATAATGGGCCACAACCCATAGGCCTCTAACATATCACAATGGGCCTCATCAGATGGGCTGCAAATGCATCACTATAAGCCTCATACGTGGGTTGCATTTCATCAAGTGGGCCGCATCGCATGGGCCTCATATACAACACATCAGGCCTCACTCAAGGGCCACATAAACATCATAATGGGCCTTATATGTAAGACCCGTATCCTAGTCCATACTGTTCCATCGAGTCCCGCGATCCTTCCTGTCGAATTTCGACGACCTGTGACGTATAATCAACGTTGCGATCGACCCTAAGTCGTATATTATAGATTTGAGTCGGTTTAATTCGAGACTTGTACCTTTGCGACCGCACCGTCGTCACGGTTCTAACGCCGGTCTCTTGTACCGATCCGATACCCTGGCAGGAAGATGTGAGCCGGCGTTTATTTCGAAGAAAACGCCGCGCGTTTGCAATCCCAAGAGAATCTCTACAATGTGTCAAATCAATCCCATCAATCAATCCCATCCATCACCTCATGTCAAGTACACATCACCTTTCTCCACAAGTAAAGCAACCCATGCTTTTTCTCACCAAAGTCAAACCACCTCTCACTTCACCCATCCCTCACCTCACATCACTCACCCATCACACCCATCACCTCTCCTTATCTCTCTCTCTCTCTCTTTCTCTTTTCTCACACCAATTCCAAGCAACCCATAAGCCTCACACGTCCACATTTTTCCAAGGAGAGAAAAAGAGAAGTGAGTAGTGTGGCCCACTTTCCATCCCAAAATCTTCCATCTTAGCCCTTGAATCTTCATCTCCCACCATCAAAGTGAAGCACAAGGAGGTCGGCTTTCCATCGGACCAAGAAGATCGGACGGTGGGTGCCTTATAGGATAGGTTTTTCATGTTTTGATGATGGACCAAGTGAGGCCTACCGATCAATGGTATGGATCTCACTTGGGACCTTAAGATGTGGTCAATGGCCCACCTTGATCTTCTTGATCATTCCGTGATGGGGCCATTCTCTATGAACCCCATCATGATGTCTATTTTCTAGCTTGTAAAGGGTCATCTAGACCTTTCATTTTGGTGGAGAAGGGATCTCCACCGTTGATCCTTGATTTGGTGGGCCCACATGCAATGGGACCCACTCGATGTATGATTGCTTGTAAGGGAGGGCTCATAGTGGCGGAGCCCTCCATCATGCGTGTCCCATTTCTCTCTCTATCTCTCTCTCTCTCCTTCTCTTTTAATTATTTATTTAATTATCTTTGTGTGTGATGGGGTGGCCATGTGACCCACTTGGATGGGCCCCACCTTAATGTATGTTTTATCCTTACCATTCATCCATTTGGTGGCCCACAGGAGCAAGGCCCACCTTGTGCATGCACTATGCATAGGCCGTCCCTGTCCAGGGACGTCCCTAGACTGAAATGAAAGCACAAATATCAGCTTGGTTCACACCCTATTGAGGTGGTCCACTTGTGTGGACCCCACATTGATGTATGAGATCAATCCATGCCGTCCATTCCATTCTTGAGTTCATTTTAGGCGTTGAGCCGAAAAATGAAGCAGATCCGAGTAACTGGTGGGCCATAGCATGAGAAACGGTGGTGGTTACCGTTAAAAATCCAACTGCTATTTTTATTCACCAAAATATATTGAATATTGGGCTCATCCTTCTTGTCTTGAGCTATGGGGATCGATGGCGAGTTCGGATCTCCCTGATGCGGGCCCCACGTATGTAAAACCTTGAGAACAGAGGTTTTTCAAAAACGCCAGAGGCGCAGGCGCTGCCTGCCCGTGTAGCGGGCGTCCGTGCAGGGACCCACGGCCCCTCATGTGGGCCCCACCATGATGTATATTTTGTATCCACGCCGTCCATAAGGTGGACCACCCCTTGAGGTGGGTCCCCTCCAAAAATCAGTCAGATCCAGACCTCAGGCAGCCCACACCACAAGAAAACAGCGGTGATTGAACTCTACCATTGAAACCCTTTTATGGGCCATAGAAGTTTCGGATCAAGCTGAAATTCATTTTTTTTCCTCTTCTTCCAGGCCCGTGCGACCTTGTGAACGGGTTGGATGGGAGATAAACGTTATGGTGGGCCCCACATGGGACCCACAGAGATGTATGTGATGGGGCCTACCTTGCTGTATGTGTTCGTCCGCACCGTCCACCCTGGACGGTGGGACCCCCTGCTGTGCGCGTGTGTGTGCGTGTAGTGTGTGTGTGTATATATATATATGTATCATAATATATATATATATATATATATATATATATATATATTATTATATATGTTATATTGTATATATTATATATTATATTATATAATATATATTTTTGTTGGTGGGCCTTAGGGATTTTAATGGTGGAAATCATCATCACTACTTGTATTTTGGTGTGGCCCACCTTGGTATACATGTAAGGCCCATGTGATGGGGCCCATTCAATGTATTTGAGGCCCATGTTACAAGGCCCATTGTGATGCATTCAAAGGCCAGTGGGATATGGCCCATTGCAATGTACATAAGGCCCCTTCGATGTGGCCCACTTGATTTATAAAAGGCCCATATGATGCGGCCCATTTGATGAATATAAGGCCCATGGGTCGAGGCCCAACAGGATGTCCTTAGGGTCCATTGCAATGAGGGATTCCCCCATAGTGTGTGTAATGACAGGTTATGCCTTGGGAGAAATGTTGGTTTGACGTCCACGTTGTAAGAATAATGTTGATTAAATGTCCGCATTATAACTCTCCCTAGGGCCCATTAGTAGGCCCACATTTGTTGATAGTTCACCACTTTATAACATGCTTAGTATCGCCCCATGATTCATACCCATACGCATCATTTGTATGCTTGATATGAGGAATGTTTGATCATAGCATAAGCCGTTGGACTGAGATATGACACTCCTTATGAGACGGAGTGCCCCACATGATTGCGTGGTACGCGTGAGATTTTTGATGATTTTACGGTGTGACTCATGCATCTTGCATATGTGTGACTTGATCACCGCACGCCCTAGTGACATCGGGGTTGCTCACCGACACATCGTGGATGGCCGTATCGGAACGGAAATGCTTGGTTCTAGCACTATGGGCACTTAGGATGTCCTTGGGTGAAAGTAAACCTTTTTGGTCCAGGAGATGCTCCAACGCTGAGAGTGGATACACGAGCGCCGAGTGCCGAATACCGTGACTGCGTCTCCCACTTTTCGTGGTGGTTGGAAGGGGGTGTGGCCTTATCCGCCCGAGTGAGGGGGCTATAAGCTAGGCCGAGTTTGACCAGCTCACAAATGAGTCCGCTATAGACGAGCCGGGTAGGTATTGGTAGACTACTAATCAGGCGGATAGTATGGTCTCTTCCACTTGCTTGACTGTGCAGCTAGGGAGGAGGCAGTCAGTGTGAGGTGTATTAGACCCTGATAAACTGGACTGATATGTGTACTTGATGAGGACTGACATGCTTGCTTCGCATCTCGCATATGACATTTGGCTACATAGGCCTCGCATCGCATGGCCTTGGTATGGCCGATAGCATTCATGTCTTGCATCATATAGCGTTGGTACAGCTGATAGCATTCATGGACTTATCGCATATTTCCGCATTACTCTGATATTGTACACTTGGCGCTGGCCTTGCACACACACTTACCACCCTCTGCTTTTGTAAGCTTATGCACGACTTTTGCGTGTAGGTGAGTGCTGAGGCAGGAGTGCACATCAGTTTATTTTGAAGCTTTTGATCACCCTGTATTTCCCTTTCTGCATTGTACTTAAAAGTTTTCGATATAGTGGATATGTGGTGATGTTGTTTTGTGACTTGGTTATGCTTATGGTTATGCTCTATTACAAAAAAAAAAAAAATTCTACTGAAAATCCTCCTTGTAGGATCCCAGGATCGGAATCTGGCATGAGAGTGCCGGAATCCGAGAATGGGACACTACGGAGGCTGTCGGCACTAGATTCGGCGATCGGGAATTTTGTGAGCCCGTTTTTCGAGTTTGGGACGTGACATTATACAAAGGTCTCATACATCACAATGGGTTGCATCACATAGGCCTCATATACAACATATCAGGCCTCATCACATGGGTCGCACCAATGGGCCCACCGACCTAGCCGGTCCATCTACACCATTCATCTATTTTAGAGATCATTATAGAGCATTACCCAAAATGAATTATATTGAAAGATCATCTGGACCACATCACAAATAGCAGCGGAGATAGTGATTTTCACTGTTAAAAATTCATAGGGCCACCATAACATTTGTTTTCCATTTAGTCTGTTCATAAGGTCACAGAGACCTGAACCAAGAGGAAAAACAAATATCATATTGATCCAAAACTTCTGTGACCCAGGAAGGGTTTCAATGGTATACGTTCAATCCCCTACTGCTTTTGTTGTGTGGACCACTTAATAGTTAGATCAGTCTTATTTTTAATCTCAGGCCTTAGGACGAGCCCACCAAATGGATGGACGGTTTGGATGTAACACATACATCATGGGTAGGGTCCATGTACGTGACCCACCAGAGATTTGAATCTGCTTCATTTTTTTGTCTCAAGCCTTAAGACGAGCTCGCCAAGAGGATGGACGGTTGGGATATAACACGTACATCATAGGAGGTGGGTCCCATCCATCCAGATTGTTGAACGGTGTGGATAAGACCCATACATCACAGTGGCTTCAAACAACATGGATAAAATGCATATATCATGTGTGGGCCCCACAGAATTTGCTTACGTCAATACCTCAGCTGTTGGTGGGGTCCACATAAATGGGTGGTCCAGATGAAACTGGATGGACGACATGAATGAAATACATATATTATGCAACCCACAGAACTTGGTGACGTCAATACACCAGTTATATAGCTGATGTGAAGTACGTCAGCCAATCAACTTCCACAACTGGTGGGTCCCATGTAGGGCCCACCATATATATAATATATATTATTATAATACTTTTATTTTTATTATTATTATATAAGATCCAGTCTAGCGTCCAGACGCTGGACGTTTGGATGGACGATATAGATATAACATATGCATCGTGGTGCGGTCCACACACATGGCCCACCAACTAAATGGAGGGTGTGGATTCATACCGTCAGGATGGACAAATGGAGTGGATTGTACATCCATCATGGTGACCCCTTGCTGCTGCTGTAGTGTAGCAACAACTAGCAGCGACTGCTGGCCCACCATCAAAACAGATGGATGATGGGGATTCAAAACGGATGAACGGTTAGAATATAACATATACCTCATGGTGGGACCCAAAGGATTGGCTGATGTCAGTGAGCAACAGCAGCTGCTGCGTGGGTGCTCACAATAGATGGACGGTGTGGCTATAAGCCACATGCATAGGGGTGGATTCCCACCGTCCAAGTCTGGACAGTGAGGATGAGACCCATACGTCACGTGGGGTCCATCCGGATGGGCCACATGGCCCCATCATCATCAAAAAAAAAAAAGAGGGAGCGAGAGAGAAGGAAAGGAACGAGAAGTGGGGAGGAGCTCCGCCATTATGAGCTCCCCCTTAATCATACAACACACACATCAATGGGCCTCACTTGTCCCATACATCAAAGATCAAAATTTACTCTAGAACACCCACCGATTTCCACTTCTTTAGGCTCCATAGGCTCCTTAGCTCCTAAGCTCTCTCTTTGATGGAGAAAGATGAGGATTGAATGGTGGAGATGGGAGATTAGGGGGTAGGAAGTAGGCCACACCTAACTTCTTTTCTTTCCTTGGAGGCCATGGACGGTTGCTCTCTTCTCTTGGTGCTTGGGAGTGAAGAGAGAACTGAGAGACAGAGAGAAGGAGAGAGGGATGGGTGTGATGGGTGTGTAAGAGATGGGATGGAAAGGTTGACTTTAGGGATGGGTTGTGTACTTGGAGATGGGATAGAGTGATAGGTTGTGTACTTGACTTGATTGATTGATTGATTTGACATTAGGTAGAGATTCTCTCGGAATCCGCAATGCGTGGCGTTTCTTCAGAAAATACGCTGGCCCACAACTCCTGGCCTGGATATCGCATCAGTGCGCAAGATGCGGTGTCGAAACCGCAAGGGTACAAGTCAAGGGTCAAGCTGACTCAGATCGATAGAATGCGACTCAGGGTCGCACACAAATGTTATCTACGCGTCGCGGGTTGCCGAAATTCGACCAAGAGGACTGCGGGAGTCTACGGAACGGTACAGACTAGGATACAAGCCTTACATAGGGGCTCTTCCTTATAAGACCAATGGTTGATCCCATATTTGTTCCACGTGATGAGGAGGACTGGGATGAGGTTCAGGGGCCTTCCCTTGAAGGACCAACGGAAGAGGGGGTAATGCCCCTTGCAGAATGAGTGGAGGAATCTTCTTATCATAGCTTTTGGCCGAGAATGCTTGGAAAACATGGGGGGAATATTCTCCTTGTATGGCATTAATAGTGGGGGTGCTAGAAGTGTTAGGGCATACTTGATGCCGTGGCAGAGGATTTTGGAGTATGTTATTGCTATTAGCAGCAGTTGTTTTAGGGAGCGTGACCATGATCTGGTTCTGATCAATTAAATTTTCGACTGCATGTTTCAAGGAGAAACAACGTTCTATGGCATGACTCCACCCTTGATGGAATGCGCAATACTTATTTTCTTTGTAATTTGGAGGCAACGGGTTTGCCGGTGGTCTAGGCTGGAGAGGTGTCAATAGCTGCCTTTAGATGAGTGTGGCCAGAATGTCCGTGTATGACTGGGACAATGGTTTAAATTTCCTAAACACTTGTGCCGCACCCATTTACCTGTTCTGGTTTGTGTATCATGGATGCCACCTAGGTTACTGTTGCTAAGGTTGGTATTGTTGTTCTTGCAGAGGAGCTCTTGGCATTCCTTGTGCAAAGGGAACGACATTGTTAGTTTCCACTAGACAAGGAGCGGTCGTATCTCTATTTCTTACTCCGTATTTGCCTGTCTTTCTTCAAGTTTCATTTTTTGTACCGAGGTCAACTAGTGGGGCCATAGTGCAATTGTGCCGGTTCTTATTCCAGCCTCCACCTGTTCCCCTGCATGGATTAGCTAAGTAAAATTAGCATACGGGTATGAAATCAAATATCTTGATATGTTCGGATTGGCCAAATGGATGATCATAGAGATCTATTATTCTTCGTCAGTTGGTGTTTTCATTTGTGTGGCCATGGCTCTCCATCATCCCACGTATGCAGACAATGTTTCGTCGCTCCTTTGCTTAAGGGCTGCCAAGTCTGACATTCAGAGTGCTGCATTTAGATTGTACACGAAACGATCTACAAAGGCTTGGGACAATTGTTCCCATGTTCTAATCTTGTGATAGTCTAGAGACGTGTACCAATCTAATGCATCACCCCTTAGGAATGTTTGGAATAGACGGATCAATGCCCCATCATCTTTTGCCATGGCATTAAGTTCACCACAAAAAGCTTTTAAATGTGCAATTGGGCATCCCATGCCATCGTATCGTTGAAACTTGGGTACCTCAAATTTTGCAGGTACCCTTGCATCGGGGAATGGGTAAAGATCCCTGAATTTTTTGAACGGGAGTTCCTCCACATGTTGCTTTTGAAGTTGATTTCGTGCGGCCCTTAGCCGATTCTCGAAGTATTCCCGAAGTCGATCAAATTCATTTGGTTGGCCCAAAGGAGGTCATGCCCCTTCTAGCATTCGGTTAGGCTCTTCTTCATAATGGTCGACTTCTTCGATGTTCCTGTGTTCCTCGGTCAGAGGGATTGAGTGCATGGTGGGGTGAGGGAATTGGAATGCAGTCCCGCCGAGAGGGTGAGCTTGGATGGATGGATATTAATGAACAGTAGGTATTTGTTGTGGTTGACTAGGTAGAAATTGAAATGAATTTCCACTGGGGGAAGGTTGTTGGAATTGATTAGACTGTGATTGACTAGAATGTGCTGGTTGACTCCCATAAGGGGGAGGATGTGCTGGAGTTTGAATTGTTGTAACCGGGGGATTTTGAAAGTGAACCCGATTTCTGTTAAGGGGAATGAGTTGAAATTGATTGACAGTTGGGTCTGATAGACCTACATAGATGCTTGGTGGACGCATGTTATGAATGAGTGGTGCAATTTCCACGTGAATGTGGTTCACAATGTTCTTTAACATGTTCAAGCCACAATCGAGATCGATTGTCGAGGGAGTGGATGCGGCCGGTTGAAAGGCTTATGGCCTTGGCGAATCTGGAGGAGTTGGAGGATTATCACCTTGAGCTGCTGTCATTGCTGCTTGTGCACGGGTTCGGATGATGCTTTGCTAAGTATGCGATGATTGTGCAAGGCGGCGAACCCGCAACTAATTTTTGGGTGCAATGGTGGCAGAATGGCCCGCTACTTTCTCACAATGGGTTTACTTTGCAATCTTTTTTTTCTTTTTTCTCTTATTTGTCTTTTTCTTTTTCTGATTTTTTTGTGTTTTATATATATATATATATATATATATATATATATATATATATATATATATATATATAAGGCAAACGTACAACAGAATGTAAATGTCAGGAAAATATAGGACCAATGCACACTGGATTAACAGAAAGGTAAATGGACCAGTGTGAACTGTATTGTAAGAAAATAAATGGACTAGTGATAGTTGGAATGCTGGATGTAGGCAAGTAAAGTGGAACAGTGTAGACTGGAATGCTAGATGCTTGTAGAGAAGTAAAAGGGACCAGTTTGTACTGGAATGCAGGATGCATGCAGGAAAGTAAAGTGGACCAATATAGACTGAAATGCAGGATGCTTGCGAGAAAGTAAATGGACTAGTATACACTAGATTGTTAGCGAATTAGTGTGTTAGTAGGAGACCAATATTTACTAGAATGTTAGAAAGCATAATCCGGAAAGTAAATAAAACCAGTATTCACTCGAGTGCAGGAAAGTAAATACGCCGAATTTATAGAATCCCCATAAATTAAAAATCTTATGTTTCAAGTTGGGCCTAGGCTAGTAACTAGCACAATCCCCAGTGGAGTTGTCATTTTGTCAACTCCTTCCCCCCGCATACGCTCACGAGCATGGCGGTTTCCTCACTTTGTTGGCTTTCGTATTGATTTTGTTATGAGCGATATGTTCTATTGACTTAGGTGTAAAAATGTATTTTTTTTGGAGTTACCACTAACCAAATGAAGTATAAAATGTATAGCCGGCTAGGAACTGTAGAATCGCTCAGGAGTTGGGAATCTCACGATTTCCCAACTCAAGTGACTCCCACGGTTGGTCTGCAACCGTAGATTCTGAGTAGGAGCCTCGGTGATGGAAAAAGGAAGGGTTTAAACACCCTTTTCTGCCCACATAATGTGCGGTATCTACTTCACAAGATTTACAATTTTCGAGGATTTAATGGAATTTTGGCATTATATTTGGCCGTGCTTCGCATAACTCATGTGGGACGGGCAGGCAGAAACAGAGAAAAAAAGTTATCTAGCCTTACATCACAGAGCTAAATGGCCCTGGGTAGGTGAATAAAATAAAATGCAGTGAATAAGATAAAATGCTAATTAGCCTTATTTTATCAGATTTAAGATCCTGGGCAGGCGAATAAAGTGAAAAATGGAAGAAAGAGAATAATACAAAATAAAATGTGGATGCAATTAATGTAATTGAAATGTGTAGAGTGGAATGCAAATTAAATAGAGACAGATAAATTCTTAGCATTTTTGACTCATTTGATGGCAATTTTTGTCTCCTATGTTGGGCAGCATGTTGGTACGTTAAAAATATTTAAGGCACTTTGGGTAGCACCTCCAGGCAAACTCCAACCCTTAGACCCTCTCTCTGTATTTTCTATCTTTCTACTCTCTATTTTTTCTCCTCTCCTTTCACTCTCTCTTTGTCTCTTTGTTTTTAATATCTGCCCCTTATGTTTGTGTGACCCAGGTGCCTTATATAGACATTGGCCTGTGTTACCAATGACCCACTGTATTGGGCCATGTTGTGGGCACCCGCACTAATTTACGGGCGCCCGCCTTCGTACAAAAGTTTTATAATATATATATATAGGGAAAAGGTACTATGCGCTCGAGCTCATGATAAGCTCCCATGAGGTTGACCTGTGTGGGCCCCACTGTGATGCGTGTCGACCATCTACCCCATCAGTCAGATGCACCATTCCATGGTGAGCCTATGTCTCAAAAATCAAGTCAATCCGTGACTTGTGTGGGCCACACCACATACAGAAGTTGAGAGGGGCTACCCTCCATTAAAACGTTCATAATCATTTAAAGGGCCCACCGAGATGTGGTTTGCAAATCCAGCCCATCCATTATGTGTGTCCCACTTGAATGAGGGTTCAGACCAAGTTTCAGACGCATCCAAATTTTAAGTAGGCCCCACCAAGTGCTTTTATATGTTTTAGGCATGTCTTCACATGATTTTAGATGGTATGGCCTACCTGAGTTCCGTATACGGCTGATTTTTGGGATATCCCATAATTTAAAGGGGACCCATCAAATGCATGGTGTTGATGGTCGACACGCATCACAGTAGGGCCCACACAGCTCGACCTGATGGGAGCTTATCATGAGCTCGAGCATATAGTACCTTTTCCCATATATATATATATATATATTCCAAAGCGACATTTTAAACCAAAAATTTATTCTTCACGTAGATTGCCAAGCGGCCAAAGAAGTTTTGAAAAAGGATGTGAAAAACCTAGCTTCAAAACAAATATTTGCAAGATGGCAAGCTATTTTATCAATTTTTTATTTTGATATCGAGTTTATCCTAGGAAAAAAGAATTCTTTGCCTGATTTTTTATCTCGCGAATTTTTACAAGGAAAACTGAATCGAGATCTACCACATACATCCAAAAATGACACAAAAATCCAAAAACAAGGGAAAAGAAATAATGGAACTCGAAATCAATAATTCCTTCTTTCCTCTTCTCCAGACTCCTCTCCAGATCGGAGAACAGAAAAAACCTCCAATCCAAATTGTCCCAAAAGACCCATTCCTAACAATCCAAACTCTTCCAAAAACAGCGTTCGTACCAAATACCCAAAATCCAGAAGAATACAAACTAAAAGAAAAACATAGGGTATTAACCCTAGATCCTGAATTCTCCAAACTTCCAGAAGAACTTCTCATTCCAAAAATCTTCCTTCCAAATAATCATTTTCATCCAAGACAACCAAATTTCTCCAGAAACTTCTATGAAGCTATTTTGATCCAAACCAAAAGTGCAATTTTTAAGCATCGCACTAACCAAAACCAGAAAGAAATTTTATTTTTCAAAATGAAAATCATCAACATCATTTTCCAAAAAGAATGGGGAAATTCTCTTTCCCAATACCAAAATATTCATAGTCCTGACGGAAAATCTCATTCCTTTTCATATTGGGATTATATGGTAGCATGGAAATATGCTCTTCTATTCCAAAATTCTGAAAATAGCCATTCATGGTTTTTAAACTTTTCGAGACCATATACCAAATCTATTCCATTATGGTTTTATACTCAATGGTGGATTTTATTTGGTGGCCATTCAAACATCCTGCCGGATAATTTGTTTTCTCATTTCTCAAATCTTGAAAAAGCTCAAAAACCTAAATATTCAAACTTTTTTCTGATGCAATACTATGCCAAATGCGGAATTCCATGGATTCTTCGATGGAAGTATGAGGTTTTACCCTCTGAATTTCAAAATGTCAAAGTATTATTCCAATCCACGTACATCAAGTGGTGGAATAAATTTGATTGCTCCATTGTTCTAGAAGCAACGAAGAAGCAGCCTGCTTCCAAAAAATTACAAAAATCTTTCAAAGAAGCTATCATAGCCTCTCCTCCTGATGAAACAGTCAAATTGAAGCAAGAGCTGATTGCACTAAAAGCTGCATTCATTGCTTTCCAAGATCAAGTGTCCAGCCGTCAAGGATCAACTTATGTGGAATCTGAAGAATCTTCAACGGCTGCCCCTGATATTGATCTTCATCCAGATGACCAAGAAGTGTTCTTCTAAAATCTTTAGAAATCCAAGATGCGATTTCTTTCAAATTCAAGCCAAACTGAAGCCAAATACATAATTGAAGCCAAATGCAAGCACCGACAGTCGACGCCGAAGCCAAGCTGTCCCCGCTACCTACAAAAAGACACGACATCAAAAAACTCCAAAACGTCTACTGTAGCGAATCTACTATAGAGGCATGCCAAATCACTGTAGCACTTTTACTATTCACTTTCCAGAATAGTAAAACCATACAGTGCCAAAATTCAGTTACTGTGCGCCCACAGTTTCTTTCCCCCTGTTTTGTAAATCCACTTTGTAGTAGTTCCTTTCATAACTCTATATAAGGAGTTTAGCTTTCTTGTTGTAAGTAGGAATTCGAATAGCGAATTCAATGTTTAGTCCAAGAGAGTGCTTGAATAGCAAGCAATTGTAAGCTTTCTAAATTGTTTTCATTTTTTTTTGTTTTGCTTTGCGTTTTGCTTTGCTGGCAAGAAGATTTTGCTTGTTTTTGCAAATTCTGAGTCAAAATTACTTTGGGTAGAAAACTATCTGGTTATTTTGGATTTTAAACTTTTGGAAGGGGTAATAGTATTTTGGCTAATAGAAGCAGAACTATTAGATCTATCTAGTTTTGTATATTTGGCAGACCTTTCTGAAAGAGATTTTCTTCCTGATTCCATATTTTAACTTTTAATTAAAAGAGTGGCTTGTCAATAATAGAATTCCCTTAAACAGTCTTACGCACAACTGGCTAACGACTAGAGGGTATTACGACAAGGAAGCCTCGAACCTCTTTTAACTTGAAGCTAAATATAAAAGGAGGGATAGATCTATTCCAAAATGATTTGTCAAATATACAACAAATAACAAATTATACTAATAAATTCAACTTCAATAAATCAAAATACAACTGCTTACAAGATTGGCTTTGATACCACTTTTGCCAGGATCTTCTTGTCAGCAAAGCAAAACGCAAAGCAAAAAAAAAAACTGAAAACAATTTAGAAAGCTCACAATTGCTTGCTATTCAAGCACTCTCTTGGACTAAACATTGAATTCGCTATTCGAATTCCTACTTACAACAAGAAAGCTAAACTCCTTATATAGAGTTATGAAAGGAATTATTACAAAGTGGATTTACAAAACAGGGGGAAAGAAACTGTGGATGCACAGTAATTGGATTTTGGCACTGTATGGTTTTACTATTCTGGAAAGTGAATAGTAAAAGTGCTATAATGATTTGGCGTGCCTCTATAGTAGATTCCCTACAGTAGACGTTTTGGAGTTTTTTGATGTCGTGTCTTTTGGCAGGTAGCGGGGACAGCTTGGCTTCGACGTCGACTGTCGATGCTTGCATTTGGCTTCAATTATGTATTTGGCTTCAGTTGGCTTGAATTTGAAAGAAATCGCATCTTGGATTTCTAAAGATTTTAGAAAAACACTTCTTGGTCATCTGGATGAAGATCAATATCAGGGGCAGCCGTTGAAGATTCTTCAGATTCCACATAAGTTGATCCTTGACGGCTGGACACCTGATCTTGGAAAGCAATGAATGTAGCTTTTAATGCAATCAGCTCTTTCTTCAATTTAGCTGTTTCATCAGGAGGAGAGGCTATGATAGCTTCTTTGAAAGATTTTTGTAATTTTTTGGAAGCAGGCTGCTTCTTCATTGCTTCTAAAATAATGGAGCAATCAAATTTATTCCACCACTTGATGTACGTGGATTGGAATAATACTTTGGCATTTTGAAATTCAGAGGGTAAAACCTCATACTTCCATCGAAGAATCCATGGAATTTCGTATTTGGCATAGTATTGCATCAGAAAAAAGTCTGAATATTCAGGTTTTTGAGCTTTTTCAAGATTTGAGAAATGAGAAAACAAATTATCCGGCAGGATGTTTGAATGGCCAACAAATAAAATCCACCATTGAGTATAAAACCATGATGGAATAGATTTGGTATATAGTCTCGAAAAGTTTAAAAACCATGAATGACTATTTTCAGAATTTTGGAATAGAAGAGCATATTTTCATGCTACCATATAATCCCAATATGAAAAGGAATGAGATTTTCCGTCAGGACTATGGATATTTTGGTATTGGGAAAGAGAATTTCCCCATTCTTTTTGGAGAATGATGTTGATGATTTTCATTTTGAAAAATGAAAGTTCTTTTTGGTTTTGGTTAGTGCGATGCTCAAAAATTGCACTTTTGGTTTGGATCAAAATAGCTTTATAGAAGTTTCTAGAGAAATTTGATTGTCTTGGATGAAAATGATTATTTGGAAGGAAGATTTTTGGAATGAGAAGTTCTTTTGGAAGTTTGGAGAATTCAGGATCTAGGGTTAATACCATATGTTTTCCTTTTGGTTTGTATTCTTCTGGATTTTGGGTATTTGGTACGAACGCTGTTTTTGAAGGAGTTTGGATTGTTTGGAATGGGTCTTTTGGGACAATTTGGATTGAAGGTTTTTTCTGTTCTCCAATCTGGAGAGGAGTTTGGAGAAGAGGAAAGAAGGAATTCTTGATTTCGAGTTCCATTATTTCTTTTTCCTTGTTTTTAGATTTTTGTGGCATTTTTGGATGTATGTGGTAGATCTCGATTCAGTTTTCCCTGTAAAAATTCACGAGATAAAAAATCAGGCAAAGAATTCTTTTTTCCCGGGATAAACTCGATATCAAAATAAAAAATTGATAAAATAGTTTGTCATCTTGCAAATATTTGTTTTGAAGCTAGGTTTTTCACATCCTTTTTCAAAACTTCTTTGGCCGCTTGGCAATCTACGCGAAGAATAAATTTTTGGTCTTAAATGTCGCTTTAGAATTTTTGTATACAAGAAACCATTGACAAAATTTCCTTTTTAATAATAGAATAATTTTGTTGAGTAGGATTCCAAGTACCAGAGGTAAAACAAACAAGTTGTTCTTTATCTTTTGGATCTTTTTGTAAAAGAATACCGCCATAACTAATGTCTGAAGCACCAGTTTGGATGATTTTTAGAAAATTAGGGTTTAAAAGATTGAGACAAGGAAGATGTCGAACTTTCAATTTGATATTTTTGAGAGCATTTGTATGATCTTCGAACCAAACAGCTTTTGGTTTTTTGGTTAAAAGATTTTGTAAAAGAGCTCTGTCTTTGGCTAAATCTTTATAAAATTCAGATATATAATTTAAACATCCAAGAAATCTTTGGAGTTGTTTTTTGTCAGTAATTTTGTCAGGAAACTTATCTGCAAAATCAATGACTCTTTGGATTGTCTTGATTGTATTTTTAGAGATTTTGAATCCTATAAATTGAATCTCTGTTTGAAAGAGTTTAATCTTTCTTAAAGAAAGAACAAGACCATTTCTTTCTATAACAGATTTAAAGATTTCTAAGTGTTTCCAATATTGATTTATATTTTGGGAATAGATGAGTAAGTCATCTATGTATGAAAGAATGAAATCTCTATAAGGATGAAAGATATCATTCATAATTTTTTGAAATTCAGAAGGAGCATTTTTTAGACCAAAAAGGCATTACAGTCCATTCGAAATGTCCGAAGGGAACAGTAAATGCTGTTTTATATCTATCTCTAGGATGAATTTGGATTTGCCAAAATCCTGACTTGAGATCAAATTTTGAAAATAGATTAGCTTTATGCAACCTATTTAATAAGTCTTTTTTATTGGGAATTGGATATCTTATTGTTTTTAAAACTTGATTCAAAGGTTTATAATTTATAACAAGCCAAGGAGCACCTCTTTCAATCTCAGGAGCGTTTTCAACATAAAAGGCGGCACAACTCCATTAGGATTTTGAGGGAGTTATGAGACCTTTTTAAAGAAGAGAATTGATTTATTCATCACAGAGTTGAAGAAGTCGTGCATCCATTTGGGAAGGGCGAGCTTTTGTAGAAATATGAATTTCATTAAAATTCTCTATATATGGTAGAGTGACTAAATGAGTTTTTCGATGCCAAAAGGCATTTGGGACCTCAGAACAAAGATGTTCTAATGTTTTTTGAAATTTTGATAATTGGTTTTGAAAATTTGGATGTAGAAGTTGTTTTTGGATTTGCAGATGGGAAATTTCATTTCTTAAGAAATAAATCTAGGTTTCCTTATTGGAAACACAACTAACAACTTCAGAGATTAAACCATGTTGAGGTGGTTTAATGAATTCAAAGAATAAGTCTATTGAATTTATTTTTGTTTGGATTCTTTTACTGGTGGTAGTAAAGGGTTGTATTTTCAGAATGAAAGGAGTAACAAGAATGGCATCTTGTTGGACGTTTTTAACAATAATGAAAGTGAGTGGAATACATACTCCATTTTTGCAAATATGAATATTTAGTAATTTATATTCAATATGAGATTCTTGGCTATTAGCAGTATAGATTGTGTAATTTGTCTTTTCACAATATTGAGTAGGAATTAATCCTTCTCTAAGACAATTTACATCTGCCCCAGTATCTATTAAGGTAATGACTTCTTTTTTGAAATTTAGATTTGTGATGGTAGTAGGAGTATACCATTTTTGGAATTGATAAATAGTAAAGAAATTGACAATATTTGGATTAATATAATTTTCAATTTGACTATTAAGTTCCTCATCAGAAGAAAGAGATTGCAAGATTTCTACTTGCTTTTTGAGAGTAGAAACTTCTTTTTTAAGGATATTTACTTCCTTATAAAGATCTTGCAAATTAATCTGAGTGAGGAAAACATAAAATACTTTCTCACTATATATATATATATATATATATATATATATATATATATATATATATATATATATATATATATAAAAACATAATTATCACTTTTTTAAAAATCAAATGTTCAAATGCTTATATCTTCTTTGTTATTGGTCCGTTTTTTATAATCTTTATCTTGTTGGAAAAATAATCAGATAAGCTTTTTAACAATACTAAAATCAGTTCAATCAGACCTCGTTTGATGTACCAAAAATATTTTCCTCCAATATATGAAATCAGTTGTTTGCAATTTGACCAATAGTCTGCTTTTGATGATACTAGGATCATTGAAAACGTCGCCTGATAAGTTTTTTCATTGCAACTGAAATTGTCTCAATCGGATCCCGTTTCACTAGTTTAAAACGCGACCAATTTTATTTTTTTTCAATTTTAGTCAATCGACAATGCATGGTCTTGATAAACAGTCCAGATCTTCCTCATCATGACTTGGATTGAAGGAAACTTAAGTTTGTTAAGAAGATCATTTGATCACCTTTCCAATGAATCATAAATTATTCTAATCGGTTAGGATTTGCCTCCAATAATACCATGGTCATTTTATATATAAGGATGACTATACTTACCTCAATTTTGAACATATGACATCTTACACCTCAATACAACGCTATTCGGAAGGAATAAATTATACAAAGAGTGATCCATGGGTAGAGAGTATTCGTTTTATCCATTTTTGCATACCGGTTGCGACATATAGAGAGTTTCAAGGGTTTTGAAGTTCGGATGCTCGGCCGTGACTGAATTGTTACTGGATTTGATGTTAGCTAATTTGGTCCGTTGGTTATTTTCGGTACGTGCCGAGTATGTTGCCGGTTTAATCCGTTTGGATTTTCAATGATTTCTGAGTCAACAAGAAATAATTTATTGAAGTCAAATTGAAGCTCAAAGAGTGACGTGTCCTTGTTTTAAGTGGGGCGTCTACATATATAATCAATAAGTTAGATGCCATATAAACATTACAATGGACCAAGTAAGTTTTCAAGCATGGGAGTTCAATCGCCACTATCTTACTTGGGTTGTCCACCTACACTTGGATCTGGTTATGATTGGCTCTTGCCCTTGATGAATGGAAGAAGCGGATTCACTGGTGTACCACACACCAACTTTACTAGTGTGTTGACTTTACCAAATTATATGGGTCCTATTATAAGGTATATGTCACATCCAAGCCACATATTCATTTGGCCAGCTTGTTATAAGACTTGGTTCTATAAAATAAGACAAATCTAAAGATGAAGTGGACCACCTTGCAAAAAGAAGTGGGAATTGAACATCTATCATTGAAACTCTTATAGAAGTTTTGTATTAATAAGATATTTGTTTCATCGTGACCTCGTGAATGGATTGAATGGAAAATAATGCTATTTGTGGTGTGACCCACTTAAACTTTGGATATAACTCATTTTTAAGATTATACATGGATGAAGGTGCAGATATAATAAATACATCATCGAAAGGCTAATGTAACCTTCATCTCTTTTGAACCGTCCATGCAACTGGAAACTCAAGGAGAGTCAGCACTCATCTTCACAGACATGTAACCACACCAGCAAGGACAGTGATGTGTGGGACATCAGCCAATCCACTTCAAAAAATGGATGGACAGCATCGAAAAAACAAATACATCATGTCGGGCCACACATCAGTGATAGTACCTCACTACGGAAACGGAAATTTTTTTTGATTTTTTATTTTTATGGGTTAGCGTGTTAGTACACAGCCGTGTCACCACGGAAACGGATTGGTTCTCCCTGCCACCAGCTCGGTGGCTGGTGGTCGGTTCTCTGTGGGCCCCACCATGATGTATGTGTTTCATCCATTCTGTTCATCCATTTTTAAAGATCATTTTAAGCTTGATTTAAAAATGAGAGACATATAAATTTCAGGTGGACCACACCACAAGAAAAAAAATAGTTATTGGATATCCACCATTAAAATCCTCCTAAAGCCCACTGTACTGTTTATTTGACATCTAATCCATTGATCAGATCATACAGGCCCAGATGAAGGGAAAAAAAAAATCAGCTAAATCTAAGACTTTTATGGCCCCCAAAAAGGTTTTTAATGGTCCACGCTCATTCAACACTTTTTCCTTGAGATTGGGATATACCTCATTTCTGGTCTTGTACTATAAGATGATCTGGAAAAATATATGGACAGCATGAATGAAAAAATACATCACGGTGGGGCCCACAGAGCACCGAATACCAGCCATTGGCTGGTGGCAGAGGGAGTAGCCAATCCGTTTCCCCTCACTACTAGCAGAGTCAGTGCGCTGAAATCGAATTCCGTACTGGGTAACCCAGTATCCTCTACCGTACTGAGTAAACATTGTTGAGCCCATGTGAATGCGGCTTATTCACACCGTTCATCTGTTTCTTCGGCTCATTTTAACGGTTGAACCCAGAATCAAACCATATCCAAGTGGACCATCACAGGAAACAGATGTGCACCATCAAAAACTTTCTAAGGCTCGCAGTGATGTTTATTTATCAATCCAACCTGTTCATAAGGTCACACATGGATGGAGGGTAAGCAGAAACATCAGCTTGCATACATACCGGGCCTTATAAGGTTTCGACGGTGGACATCATTATCCACACTGTTTTCTGTGGTGGGGTCCATTTGAGCTTTGGATATACTTTAATTTTAGGATCAACCCCTAAAATGAGCTGAAAAAACGGATGGACGGTGTGGATAAGCCACATACACTCATGGTGGGGCCAACAGAGTTTACTTAGAACGATAAAGCGTACTGGGTTACACAGTACGCAATCCGATTTCCAGTATGCCATCCACGTCAGTACTCTGTTGAGTTTCCGTAGCATTCTCCGTCAGGCGCCGCTCCGTCTATCGAAAACCGGAAGCTCTCTCCCCAGTGCCAGCTGTTTTTCCAGCGGTAGCCATGCTTGAATTCCTTCTCTTTGATTGAAAGAAAGAGAAACCTCACTCTATCCAATCTTCTATCTCTCTCTAAATGGCATCTGCCCTTCTGACGAGAACATTAACAGGACTCCGATCGATTCGATCTTCCTTGTCGTACCCACAGAAACCTTCAATCTGCACTTCTTTATTCAAGGCACATGCTCTCTCCAATATCTCTCCTCCAATTCTTTCTAGATTCTTTGATATCCGTGTCTTTCCTATTTTCTGGTTTTTTTTTTTTTGTGTTGGTTTTTCATTTGGTGATTGGTTTTATTAATGGATTCTTGATTTTGATCATTGACGAGTTTTAGATTGATGGGTTCTGGTATTTTTGTTTTCTGATGTTTTGATGATTGATGTGTTTGAATAATTGGTTTTTCTAGGTGAGTTCTTATATTTTTATATTTGTTTTTATGGTTGATGTACGGAGACCATTGGTTATCCTATCTAGGTGTTTTTCTTTTTCTGCCATCAAGAATGTCTGTATGAGGAATTGTGCTAGCATGAATCCGAACAAGTCAATTCATTGGCTCCATGATGGATGGTGCATGGCCAAAAAAAAAAAACTAGATAATCTGATTATCCTGTAAGTCCAACCAATGGCCATAAATGGACGGTTGGAACAAAAATGGTCAACTATTGAAGTTCAATGCCGGTTTGAACCAAGGTTCCAAACATGGTTACCTGAATCGCGTGTTTGACTTATTTGGGCTCGAATTCATTGCTTGCAGTTTGACCTATTCGGGCTCGAATTCATTGCTTGCAGTTTAATTCATTTTTCAATTTGTCTGATTTGCAGTTCGAGTTCACCTAGTTTGATATATTAGTGTGATGCTCTAGCTTGACATAGTTCGATCCTATTTTTATGGTCCATTGTTCCGAATTCAACAAAAAAAAAAAATGCCAATTAAGCAGAGGTCAGGATTTTTTTTAATTAATCTAGCTTTTTGACCATGACCTATCTACACTAGATCCTGCAATTTGGACGGTTATGATAAATGTGTGATCTTCATATGGATCGGCCAAACTATACACATTCTTTTTCATCTCACTGCATGAGAGTATACAATTTTTTAATGCATGTGTTGTCCATGTACTTTGTTGCAACACCAAGTAGTCTGCCAGAGTACATAATTTTTGGGTGCTTGTTGTCAATGACTTGCTAACTATTTAGCTCGCTTGCCCACATGGTAATACAAAGCCCCAATGCTACTCGAGTCAGCTTATTACCCACTTGCTCCACTAAGAACTAGCTAGGATGCAAGAAACTTGAGAGAACAAAAGAGAGTGGAATTGGAATGCTTGTATTGCACTATGTGTAGAAGCTTACAACTTTGGGGAGTGAGTCCTAATGAGGACTCCTTTGTACAGGCTTGTGAGCTGTCTAAATTAGTGCCCGCGAATAAACAAGATGTTTGACTTTGTTTATAGCTAGAGAAAGAGGTGCAACTATCCCCTTGAATGTGTGACTATTCTGCTCCTTCCATAGAGCACAAAGAACAACCATGAAGCACAACTGCCAAAGGACCTTATGCTTCTTTAGATTCTTTACAGTAATTATTAGGATTTTGCCATGTGGCATACATCTAATGGTCAAGATTGTTCAACAATCTTTCTAAACTCTTCCACACTTCCTGCTACTAAACTTACTAGAGAACTCCAAAATATTCTAGAGATCTCCATGCCGCTCTATGATGTTCTTGCCTTCTCTAAAATTGTCCACACTTCTCTAAGGGCCCGGTAGATTTCTCCACCTACCGCGAGAATGAAATAAAAACACCACTTATGATATTTTCCTGCCGTTTGAAAATTGATGCTATGAGCTGTTATTCATCCCTCGAAAACCGTGACAAAAATTGCAACTTCTCTGCTGAATCCATCAACCCTTGATTTGACACAAAGGCGACTTCCTGCTGAAGTGATTGATGATGGTTTCCATGGTCTATGAGACTACGGTTTCAGATGCTCCCTATCCCATTTATATAAGACAACGCATTTGTACAGCGAACTTTGGGGCCTTTCTTCCTTGTTGACAACGACAATGGTGGCCCTAGGTCCTATCTAGTACAAACATACAAGCAGGTGATTCTGTTGGTGGAGTCGGTTGGATTTGGACCTCTCTCTTCCTCAAATCCCATCACCTCCAAGATCACTGTCGAATAGTCGGCACAAACCTTCATGTACCCATAACAAGGTTTGATGTGCTTTTGCAATGGAACGTTGTAAGAATATCTGATTGCCACCACTGTGGAGGATGATGACTCGGTTTTTTCTAGACCTCTCCTCCTTCAAGGGCGTCGGAAGTTACTCATCCTATGAGATAATTTATTGTTCTCCCTATTGATGTTCTCTTCTATTTGATCGACATGCATGTTAATATCTCAACGATTTCAAGTGAAAATCATCTTCTAATATGATTTTTTGTAATCTTGTCATCTTGTGTGCGACTGGATTTGCAGTATTCCGAAACCGCTATCCTTCAACTTTGGCACCAACATTCCGATCGAGTTTCATAACAACATGGGTCTTGGTATGATGTCTAAGCATAACACTTTCTATGGTCCGCAATTACGTTGGTAATACGATTAAACAAACAGATTGATCTCGAGTCTATTTATCTATGGAACACCGTACTTTTTTATTTGACAATTACCTTTATTACCTTCAATGACCAAGCAATGGGGCTGGGTCATGATGATTTGTTATCATTTATATTTGTATCATCAAACATGTGTAGAGGACGTCAACAACCTTGGACATACTCTACCAAAACATGGAAAAAGTAATCATTATCACTTTACAACAAATTACCTAGGTAATCGAAAAATCAAACAGGCCTAAGTGTACCTTCAGACTACAGTTCAGGTAAAGCAAGATAGACCACAACTGGATTTGCCAAAATCAAGTGATTCCAATCGAACTAGATAGAACCTGTTCAACCCTTGGTTCTTTGCCCACTCGCTAAATGAACAATCAAGCGAATTTGCGTACTTAAATCCTATGGCAATACATAAGGCAGAGTACCTACGATAATTCACCATCATTTCAAGATTGGTGGTGACTCTTCAACCATGACATGGCATAGATGTACAACCATATAGACTGCCCAAATTGTTGACTCAATTAGTCAATTGTGGATGGAGCGCAATAAAAAACTTACACTCAGAAGATGCTAGTTACTCCCTGACTTTTCCCTTGGGATCTAGACCCGCTCTTAACCATATATTTGATTGCCATCAATTACATTGTCATGATTGCTTGATCAACCTGATTATAGAGATATGCTCCATTCACAATGTGCCCCACAATTTGAATGGTTTGGACAACCATACATGAATAGCACATGCGAAGAACCTGAATCACCACCATTGACGAAATGATGTGAAGTATCACAGGAGTCTAAACTATAGCAGCAGCTGCAGTGCATGAATTAAAAAATTGCATACTTTGATGAGATTCTGATCCTGTGGCAGAGCATATGGCAGCACGTACACTCAAAATGTGCATACGGGCAAGCATTCTTAGCACATTGTCGTGGGATGGATGCTAATGCAAGGACTTATCTGTTTCAGACTCATTTTGTACATAGGAAGCTTGTACATTATCTGTAGAAACTTCTAAAGCAGGCTATAGTATTAGCCTTTTAGGGCCTGTTTGATTTTCCGATTACCTAGGTAATTTGTTGTAAAGTGATAGTGATTACTTTTTCCATGCTTTAGCAGTGTCAGAGGTTATTAACTTTCTCTACACATGTTTGATGATGCAAATATAAATGGTAACAAATCATCATGACGCGTAGTCATTGAAGGTAACTGTCAAATCATTTTAAATAAAAAAGTATGGTGTTCCATAGATAAATAGACTCAAGATCAATCCGTTTGTTTGATCGTATTACCAACATAATTGCAGACCATAAAATGTGTTATGCTTAGACACCATACCAAGACCCATGTTGTTATGAAACTCGGTAGAAAGAAATTTTCAGAAAATCCAGATCCCACTAAATCCACACAGAGAAATGAGAATGATTGAAAAATGGTCGGGAGGCATAGAACTCGAACGGTACCCGTCACACGGTCGGAATTTTGGTGCCAAAGGTGAAGGACAGCGGTTCCGGAGTATTGCAGGTCTAGTCACACGATACACTGACAAGATTACAAAAAATCATATTAGATGACGATTTTCACAAAAAATCATCTTAAAAGACGATTTTCACTTGAAATCGTTTAGATCTTAACATGCATGTCGATCAAACAGAAGAGAACATCAATAGGGAGAACAATAAGTTATCTCACAGGATGAACCTTCTGACGCCATTGAAGAAGGAGAGGTTTGGCGGAAACCAGGTCGTCGTCCTCCAAGATAGTGGCAACTGAATGTTCTTACAACGTTCCACTCAGGGAGAACCAAATCGGTTACGTAATGGCTGAGTTTGATACGTAATACGGGGGTTGAAATGGTGACCCCCTATAGTCTTTGGCTCGGATCGACCGTTACAGGGGCCGCAACAGCCGTTACACCCCACAACGGCCATTACTAGGGCTGTACACGAACCGGGCTAGCCCGGTTAACTCGCTCGACTCGACTCGCCCGACCCGGAACTGAGTTCAGTCCAGGACGGGCCATTTTCTTCTACTCGAAACTGAGTTCGGGCTGAGTTCGAATAGGTCCCAGTTCGGCCCAACTCGGTCCGAAACCCGACTCGACCTGGCCCGACCCGGCCCGACTCGGCCATTTATATTATACATATATATATATATACATACATATATATATATATATATATATATATATATATAATCCTAAATCCTTACCCTAACCATTTGAGACAGAGAAGTGAGAACGCCGCCCGACCTGTGAACTTGCTGTAAGGTCTGAAACTGGCCCGAACTCGCCCGATTGCTGACCGGGCCGAGTTCGTGCTGGACATGTTGGCCCGGTGACTGGGCTGGGCTGGGTTTGGTTGGTGACCGGGCTGGGCCGGGTTGAGCCCAGTTTGACTCGGTTTGGCCCGATGTACACCCCTGTAATGGTAGCCCCCTAGTTTTTTGCTTGGTACGCCCCATAATGGCCATTACTGCCCAGTAATGGTCAAGGCGTAATTGTAAATAATTTTTTAAAAAAAGGCTAGTTATTATTATTATTATTATTTAAAATCTTTTTAAGTTGTGATTTTTCTCATTTTAGGCACTTTCTCTTCTAAATTATTTCCTAAACTATTCTACTACAAATTCCGACTACTCTTATAGCTTGAATTTGAGGATAAAAAAAGTTACTTCAAGGATTTTGTTGAATCGAAGCTCCGTGGGTCATTTTTCGAAAAATCTTCAAAAATAGGTATTTATATCTTTAAAAAAAAAATCTATATTGTTATGGTTAAATATGATGCGTTAGTAAAATTAGGACATATGAATGTGCATCTTATAGATTATGCAACTGATGTTCTTTTTCTTTTTTTCTTTTTGTATTTTTTTCGGATTATTTTCGGTCAATTTTTAAAATAATGGTTGAATATATTTTTTGTATTTACGAACTATTTTTGGCCTATTTTTAAAAATTAGGAAAAATCAATTTTTGTTCAATCTTTTTCTGTTTTAACAGTTGAATATGATGTGTTAATGATAGTAGAACATATAAATGTTCTTTTTTACAAATTATGCAACTGACTTAGCTTTTTTTTTTTTTTTTTTTTTTAAAAATAAAAATTTAAGGACTATTTTTCTGCCTATTTTAAAAAATTAGGAAAAATCAAATTTTGTTCAATGTTTTTCTGTTTTAACGATTGAATATGATGTGTTAATGATAGTAGAACATATAAACGTTCTTTTTACAGATAATGCAAATGATTTGGTATTTTTTTTTTGTATTTACGGACTATTTTCGGCCTATTTTAAAAAATTAAAAAATTATGTCTTTTTTTTTTTTTTCTTGTTTCATGATTGTATAAGAATGTGGTATTAATATGAGGTTCCATGATGTGCTTGAATGTCATATTGTCATTATTGAATCAATCTTTTAAAGTTTTTTTTTCCAAATTAGTGACTATATGTTTATATTTCCTTACTTTGGGCAGGTTTTGGAGCTTCGTAATCATAGGGTTTAGTACATAAATTTTTTATTGATTAGATTTAGAAGAAGGTAGGACATTATTTCATTACTCTATTTACAAGTTTCGAGATTTAATTAATTCATTCTCATATAAAAACTATATTTAGACATAGATAATCGAGTAAACTCTCACATATACTAAGAAAATGTCTGCCAACAAGGAAGTGAAGATATTGGAGACAACATTGTCAGAGGATAGGTGGTGGTAGGCACCAAATGAAGTGCAACTATTTTGATAGACTAATAACTGGTGGAATTACATGACTCAAACAACATTTGGCGGCACATTGAAAGGGTTAAGTTGCGGGATGTACTAGAGTGTTTAAAGAGATAATGATTTTGATGCAAGCCAGTTTGGATGAGTTGAAGGGGAATCGAGTTGCTGTGCAGAAGATGAAAGATGCGATTTTGAAGCGGCTCGACGGGAGGTGTTTGGTCCTGAATATATGGGCATTCGTGATGAAGAGATCATTGATTTTGATGAAGATTCAGATCAGAAAATAACTAAGCTAAAGGAGAGAGCGTTCACCTTGCTCGTGAAGTAGAAAAACGTCCACACATGTTTGGCAGGAGATCTATATGTGATACGATTTTTTTTTTTAAGGGGGGGAGGGGCAGTGCAACTGACAATGCAATTGCATTTGTAAGTTGGGGTAGGTTAGGTGGATTACGACGTATGTTTGGCAGTTGATGGGAGGTATCCTCACGTAATGCCCCTGTGGATGTGGATGTGGATGTGGAAGAAGATGAGCCAAGGAGATCCTCTATTGATCCAATCCTATTTAAGAAAGAATCAACTAACCAAAAGAAGATAAAACAAATGCAGAGTAAAACTTCCATTGAGAAGTTGGGTAGGGCAGCAACAAAGTTATTTATACATGCAATATACCCCCTAATGCGACCAATTCTTCATATTGGCAGGTGGTAATTGATGCAGCAGCATAAGCAGGTGAAGGAATTAAAGCTCCCATGGCTAGGGAGCTTAGGGGGAAATGGATAGATGCAGAGTATGTAAATGTGAAAGCATACGTAGCTACCTTTAAATCCATATGGTAGGCCATAGGATGCACGATCATATGCGATGGTTGGACTGGCCCAACTAGACGCAACATGATCAACTTTATGGTGTACTACCACTTGGGAACGCTATACCTTAAGTCAATTGATGCATCGGATGAAAGAAAAAATGCTACTTATATTTTTTCCCTAATGGATAAAATGGTTGATGAGATTGGATAGGAGAATGTGGTGCATATTGTAACATATAATGAAATAACATATAAGGCTGCAGGACAAAAGTTAATGATAAAGAGACCACATATATTTTGGTCACCATGTGCTGCCCATTGTATTGATCTTATATTGGAAGATATTTGGAAAAAGAAGAGCATTAAGGAAATGCAATAATGAGGAGGTTTACAAAGGGAAGAGAGTTGCTTAGGCTTGCGGCGATTAGATTTGCTACTAACTTTATAGCCTTGGAGAGTTTATACTAGCTTTTTTCAGGGCGTTACAATAGGACTATGCCAATTTAAAAAATTAAATAACTTAAAGATTAAATAAATCAAAACTAATCAGAGATCTCAACTGTAATAGTATTGAGAAATTGATTCAAACCTTATTTAAAGGACAACCTTACACCAAAAATAGATGTTTTAGGTAGGACAACCTAATTTCTTGAATATAATAAGGATTAAGATCGCAAACTAAAACAAGAGGAAAAGGAAAGAAAGCTAATTATTACAAGCATTCACCACATGTACATGAAAAGATTACAACCATTTAACACATATACATCACATACATTATTCACCACAAAACACCAGGAATTATAGTGGTTCGATTTGTACACAAACTGTTCTCAAACAACCACACCTACTCCACTCCCAATAATCACAACTCACGTGATATTGGCGTTCACTAATAATCAAGGTTTTCTTAGGTTCACCTTAAAACCTATACAGTTGTGACGCTGAGATTTTTTGGCTATCTTAGTCAAAACCAATACAGAGATTTTCTGGATATCTCAAGAAACCAAAAATGAATAAATAATACTTATCTTCTTCTGAAGACGCTCTTTGATGTAGCCCGTAGAACTGCTTCGCTTGATGTAGAAATGTTCAATGTCCAATAACACAATCAAGGCTTCTAGTTTCTAAATTGATTTTAAATTAATTCAAACCTTGGGTTACTTGTTTGAATTCCTTAGATCGCACAAGGAAGAGTATGTACTCCCTTTAAAACATAAGATTCATAAAAGAGATCAAGGAATTACAAAAACAAAAAGCTATTAAAAGATTTAAAATTATTGTGCTATAGCTTGAAGATGATGGGGACTTTTTTCTCTCAAAGTGAAGGCTTTTTATGGCTTTTCTGAATTAATTAGAATGAGAAAAGACCTCTATTTATAGGCTGAAAATCAGTTGCTTCAACTGGTCTAAGGTCTCCTTCGACTCGTCTAAGAATCAACCAAATTTCAAATTTTGGGCGCGATCGGATTAAACTATCCTTCGACTGGTCGAGGGAGCACAAAATCAGTTGCTGGAGTTCGAGTCAAGCTCCCTTCGATTGGTCGAGGGTGTGCCCACGACTGGTTGAGCACCCTGCTCGACTGATCGAGGAACTACTAGAAAAGTCCATTTTTGACTTTGAATCTTGGACTAGTCAAAGTATTTCTTGGACTGGTCGAACCAGAGCTTGGACTAGTTGAACCAAAGCCTAACCAAAGTATAAAAAACCCGTGTATGTTTAGCATATGAAAGGACCTACGTCTAAGGTCTTTCTAGGGTCAATTATACCTGAAATTATTAGACATTGAAGTATATACCTTGAAGTTTCTACTTGAATCTTCAATAGCGTTCAGTGGATCTTTTACTTGAAGTAAACTTGAAGTTGTAGCTTGATCTTGAACTTGAAGTGAAGTAGAACTCAAACTTGAAGTAACCATCTTCATGTCTTGTACTTTTCAACTTCATGTGTTGATCTTGAAGGTGAACTTTCCATCACATGAATGAGTCACACTAGAAGCTGTTTTGTCCCATCGAAATTTAACAAATAATGGTGCTTTATACAACACAACACTTACAAGAGTTGAGTGAGATGTTCGCTTCTCGAGATTGGCTCAACACAAAATATGAGAAGAAGACATCAGGGACACCGATTGTGGTTGTGATGACCATAAGGGACAACCAATATTGGAAGAAGGTCCAAAATATCCTAAAGGTGATGAAGCCACTAATGCGGGTACTCCGTCTTGTTAAAACTGATGAAGCACCTACCATGAGCTTCCTCTATGATACATGGAAAAAGCAAAGCTGGCAATTCAACACGAATTTTCAAATTGGGAGGTCTACTGGAGGATGATCGACAAGAGATGGACAAGACAACTCCATCACGAACTTCATGCAACAGGTTACTATCTAAATCCTAGATACAAATATGCCCAATCATTTGTTGCAAATGATGAGGTTCGTGTCGGGCTGAAGAATGTGATAAAGAGATTAGAGCCTGACTTAGATATGTAAATAAAGGTGTTGAATGAATTGGATAATATGGAAATTGCCAGGGTAGCTTTGGAGATACTTTTGCACAACATGCAGTATCTAGGTTGTCACCTGCTGAATGGTGCATCTCTCCAAAAATTTGCAGCAAGAGTTTTGAGGCAGACATCTTCCTCTAGGACTAAAGGAACTGGAGTTGTTTTGCACTTATTCATTCGAAAAATAGGAATATGTTGCAAACTAGGACGTTGGATAGACTTGTCCTCATGCACTACAACATAAGGCTAAAAATGTAGTGACATCATAGGAGCATTACTGCAGCAGCCGTTGGTGACCCAAACTATTGTCCAATAAACTTGGACAATATTTATGAGGAGGATGATCCGCTTCTACCTTGGTTGGAAGCAAGAGAAAAACAAATAGAAGATGATAGTGAAGAATTGGAAGTGGATGATCCAATGATACGCACGACGTAGCAAGAGAGTCATGCAACTATGTTGGATCGAGAAAGATGGGCAAATTTCATGCAAAGTCCAGCTCAACGGAAGAGTACGAGCAGTAGTAACAGCGAGACCGAGACAGATGATCATGGTAATGATGGTGATGATGCACCTGATGTTGGTCCCACTTTTGGTGTTGCTCGGCACACAGGCATACAACTGTCTACAGATCGTGAGGTTGATGAGCATTGACAGGATACGCTAGGTCGGACTTATGAGTCTACTGAGTCACGATATAGACAACGGGAGGAGGCTGGCTCCAGTGGTGCACCATCGAGAGGTCTGGACGACCAGCAACAGGCTCGTGGTCCTGAGCATTATGAATATTCTTACGACCAATGGGATTATATGGAGCCTATTCCGTCACATTCATTTTTGAGTAGTCTTGATCCACATGTTCCATATGATTACAGATATCCAGATCCAAATCCAAATTATTCACAATAGCCCAAGTACGGGCACTAATATGACTATTCGACGGGCACTGGTAGATATCTTTACTCAGGGTTGGAGTTGTTGCCTAGTTAGGATCAGTCATCCTCTGGTTTTATTGACTTGATCTTTTCCTCTGGCACGGGATATTATGGATATACAACACCTACTCTACAACCGCAGCCTGATGATGACGAGGACGTGGAAGTCGAGCAACCACAACAAAGCAGATTTTCATTTTGGTGGTGACTCGTGAGTTTTATTAAGGTAAGTATTTTTTTTTTTTTAACATTATTTACATTTAAGGTAAGTATTTCTATACCCATTAACCACACATTCATTGACACTACTGAACTTGTGCTTAAAATAACTCCTCTGACAACCAATCAAGTAATCCTTAATCAAGTTGCAGGGAAGTAAATCTAACACTACTAATTTTTTCTTCTTTTTATATCTTGAAGATGACAGGACGGGAATTGCAAGAGAGGAGAAATCTCTAGCATGTTCAAGACTTTAAATAGAATAAAGTAAACATCGTAATTTATATAAGTCCTCACCTCACACTCCTCAAGGATAGGTATGTAATGTAGATTTGTAGAGTAAGTTATGGAAAATAATAGAAAACACCTACAAATGTGAGATATTTTGAAATTAAATTCATTCTAATATATCTATCATTAGCATTAGATAGTTAGAAAATTAAATCTATGAGTTTTGCAGTCAATTCCAAGCTGTCAGGTTCATAAATTCATCAAACCACCCGATACAGCTTTCTCACCAAGGAGCAGACTATTACATCACCATAAATACATTCAAAATTATAAATGAATACATATTTGGAATATTTAGAATTTTCTAGATTTTTTATTTTTCATTTTCCTAAGAAAAAAAAAAATCTGACTGTTACAAGGGGCGTATTGGCCGTAACGGCCGATACGCCCTATAACCGTTTCGATAACGATGGGCACCATTACACCCACTGTTACCGCAATGGTACACCTTGGTTCCACTGCAAAGCACATCAAACCTTGTTATGGGTACATAAAGGTTTGTGGCAATTATTTGACAATGATCTTGGAGGTGGTGGGATTTGGGGAAGAGAGAGGTCCAAATTCGATCGACTCCACCTACGGAATCACCTGCTCGTATGCCTGTACTGGATATGATCCAGAGCCACCGTTTCCGTCGTCGGCAAGGAAGGAAGGCCCCCAACTTCGTTGTACGAATGCACTGTCTTATAGAAATGGGATAGGGAGCATCTAAAACCATACTCTCGCAGACCATGAAAACCATCATCAATCACTTCAGTAGGAAGCCACCTTCATGTCGAATCCTTCTGGATTATGCTCAAGGGTTGACGGATTCAGGCAGAGAAGCTGCGATTTCTGTCACGGTTTTCAAGGGATGAATGCTCATGGCCTAGATTTTCAAATGGCAGGAAAATATCAGAAGTGGTGTTCTTACTTCATTTTCACTGTAGATGGAGAAATCAAGCAGGTCTTTAGCATTTTAGGTATACGTGATACAAAATATTTGAACGTATCATATCATATTGGGACCATGATACAGAGGGATGGCAAAAATGAATTTGTGTAGTTGAACTCCAGAGGGTTGGATAAGGCTTAGATGATGATGATGATGATCATATCGCATTGGGAATGCATCATGATAATCTCATTGCGTAATAAACAAAAGACGGTGGCATCACGGATGTGACAATGTATTGGAAGGTACTATTTGCATCATACATTCCAATAAAGATGCATATTATCAGAATATATGGATAATACATTCCTCACCAAATAAATTTGATGAAATTCAATGTTACATCAAGATTTACAATATCAGAATGTAATGTATCACATTGGATATGTACTTCAAAATATTTATACTTGAGTAACATTTTGAACCTTGGTTTCGAATCGTTGGGCTGTCTCATTAGTGTGCTCTTTTGGCCAAGACCTTATCCTCAAAGGGACCATTATTTGACCGGTATGGATTTACTTGCTTTCCATGTGTATGGTGTGTTAGTAGGATAGACACCATACTTACCATAAATAAATTGTACAGTTATTTAGGAAACAGATCTGTAAATATCTTTCCTGAATTAGGGGATATAGATGCTGCTGTAATTAGGGGATATAGATGCTGTAATTAGGTGATATTATGTTGTAATTAGGGGATATAGATGCTGTAATTAGGTGATATTATGATGTAATTAGGGGATATAGATGCTGCTATAATTAGGGGATATAGATACTGTAATTAGGAGAGATTATGTTGTAAATAGGGGATATAGATGTTGCTATAATTAGGAGATATTATGCTGTAATTAGGGGATACCGTAATTAAGGGATATATTGTAATTAGGGAAAATGATTTCTATATAAGAAAAGGACCACTCGATTGAGGGTCATTGAGCAAATCTGACATGGTATCAAAGCTACTCTCTGCAACCTTGTCTTTGGTCCAATTTTCGTGGTTCTAGGCTTTGGTTTTCTGGTTTCTTGGGTGCGGGTTTTGGTTTGCAGTTTTTTTGGTACATTTCGAGAGATTCTAGTTATGGCTAACAACTCCAACTTAGAAGTCTTTCAAACTCGGTTTATAGGGAAGAATTATGCTGCCTGGGAGTTTCAGTTTCAACTTTTTGTCATAGAAAAGGAGTTGTGGGGTCATGTTGATGGGAGTGATCCAGCACCTACCGATCCTACGACGTTGGTTCAATGGAAGGTGAAAGATGCTCGCGTGATGACTTGGATTCTTGGGTCTATTGATCCACTGCTTATACTCAATTTAAGGCCGCACGAGACGGCTAAATCGATGTGGGAGTACTTGAAAAAGGTCTATCATCACGATCATTCCGCTCGGCGATTTCAGTTGGAAACTGATCTTGCTGCCTATTCCCAAGGTACACTCTCTGTTCAGGAATATTTCTGTGGTTTTCAGAATCTTTGGGCTGAGTTTTCCGACATTGTGTATGCCGACGTGTCGGCCGAGTCCCTCTCTGTTGTTCAAGCAGTCCATGAAGTTAGCAAAAGAGACCAGTTTTTAATGAAACTAAGGCCAAAATTCGAGTCTATTCGCTCTAACCTGATGCACAGGGATCCTTCACCATCTCTTGACATGTGTTATGGAGCACTTCTTCGAGAGGAACAACGTCTTCTTACTCAATCTTCGCTTCCGCAAGAGAATGCTGTCACATACGCTGCTCAAGGCAAAGGGAGGGTTCGAGACATGCGTACAGTTCAATGCTACAGTTGCAAAGATTATGGGCATATTGCTGCCCATTGTGCTAAAAAGTTCTGCAACTATTATAAACAGAAGGGGCACATCATCAAAGAATGCCCAACACGTCCTCAAAACCGACCCGTGAATGCTTATCATGCTACTGCTACTGGCCACACTTCGGATGGGGTAACCAGCACTCAAAATCTCGCTCCAGTGTCATCTTCCACTAGTGCTACACCTGCGCTTACACCAGAAATGGTGCAGCAAATGATTATATCGGCATTTTCCGCTTTAGGCCTGCAAGATAAGGGTACTATACGTACTATACCCTCTCAATCTTGGCTTGTTGACTCCGCTGCATCCAATCACATGACCTGTTCTCTTGATATGCTTAGTAATGTTCGTAAGTACACTGGTTCTTCTAATATTCAAGTTGCTAATGGCCATCGTTTACCGATTACTGGGGTTGGTGATATCGCACCATCACTTACTAATATTTTTGTATCACCTGGGCTTTCTACGAGTCTTATCTCGATTGGACAATTAGTGGATGATAATTGCAATGTTCAGTTTTCTCGTGATGGTTGTCATGTGCAGGATCCAGTGTCGGGGAGGACAATAGCGAAGGGGCCTAAAGTTTTGAGACTGTTTCCATTATACTTTTCCATTCCTAGCATTTCTTTGGCTTGTACTACTATCTCCAATAATTGTGAAGTATGGCACAAACATTTAGGCCATCCAAACAATGTTGTTTTATCTCATTTGCTGAATTCTGGTTCGTTGGGAAAAAAAGATTCTTCTTTGCCTCATGCTTTGTCTTTTGATTGTTCTACGTGTAAAATTGGAAAAAGTAAGATTCTTCCCTTCTCTTCTTCCGGGTGTAGGGCAAAGAATTGCTTTGACCTTGTTCATAGTGATGTATGGGGCATTACTCCTGTCATTTCTCATGCTCATTATAAATATTTTGTGACCTTCATAGATGACCATAGTCGGCATACTTGGGTATATTTTCTGCGCTATAAGTCTGAAGTTTTTGCTGTTTTCAAATCGTTTTTAGCATATGTTGAGAATCAATTTACCACTAGCATTAAGACTTTACGATCTGATTCTAGTGGAGAATATATGTCTCATGAATTTCTTGAGTTTCTTCATCACAAAGGAATTGTTTTTCACCGCTCATGTCCTTATACGCCTCAACAGAATGGCGTGGCTGAGCGCAAAAATCGACATTTGTTAGATATTGCTAGGACCTTATTATTTGCATCTTCTGTTCCTCCTAAATTTTGGGTTGAAGCTTTAGCTACAGCAGTATACTTGATTAATAGGTTGTCTTCTAAAGTGCTAAATTTCAACTCTCCATTCTATCGTCTGCATAAACAGCACCCTAGCTTTCTTGACTTATACACTTTTGGCTGTGTCTGTTTTATGCATCTACCTCCGCATCAACGTCACAAACTCTCTGCGCAATCTGTGAAATGTGTCTTTATGAGATATAACTTATCTCAAAAAGGATTTGTGTGCTATGATGCTTCTTCCAATAAATTTCATATATCTCGTAATGTCGTTTTCTTTGAGCATCAATATTTCTTTCCTAGTTCTATTACATCATCTCCTGCAGTTTCTTTTCTTCCTCACTTCGATGATTTGATGTGCCCTCCTGAATGTTTCAAGCCTGGTTTTGTGTATTAACGCCGTCAACCAACTCTACCCCCTCCTGAGTCTAATCTGCCACCTGATCCTGTTTTGCACCCTCCTCGACGATCTGGCCGTACTTCTCATCAACCGGATAGGTATGGTTTCCCTCATACCTCCTTCACGGCTACCTTATCAACTGTGTCGATTCCTAATTCTTACTCACAAGCTGATAAACATGAGTGTTAGAGAAAGGCTATGCAGGAAGAACTTCAAGCTTTTCAAGAAAATCAGACTTGGGACTTGGTCCCTTGTCCTTCTCATGTCAAGCTAATTAGGTGTAAGTGGGTTTTTTTTTGTGAAACTTCGACTTGATGGGTCTGTGGACCGTTATAAGGCTCGTTTGGTTGCCCTTGGTAACCGCCAGGAGTATGGGGTTGACTATGAGGAGACCTTTGCTCCTGTCGCTAAAATGACAACTGTGCGTACTATTATTGCCATTGCAGCCTCTTAGGGATGGTCCCTTTGCCAGATGGATGTGAAGAACGCATTTCTTCATGGTGATTTACAGGAAGATGTTTACATGACACTTCCTCCTGGCCTCTGCTCGTCGTCGACGTCGAATGTGTGTAAGCTGAAGCGCTCTCTGTATGGTTTGAAACAGGCTCCCCGGACCTGGTTTGATAAGTTCCAGGCTACCTTACTTCGATTTTCTTTAATCCAAAGCCAGTATGATTCTTCTTTGTTTCTTCGTACGACTTCTGTTGGTATCGTTCTTCTTCTGGTTTATGTCGACGACATTGTCATCACTAGGACTGATTCTGCCCTCATTGATCAACTCAAGTGGCATCTTCATGATTCATTCCATATGAAGGATCTTGGTCCTCTCCGATATTTCCTCGGTTTGGAAGTTCAGTCCGATTCCTCTGTGGTTTTCCTGCATCAGCATAAATACACGGAAGACTTGATTTCCTTTTCTGGTTTGCAGGACTCCTCTTCCGTGGATACCCCTTTGGAAATGAATGTCAAGTATCGACGTGAGGAGGGGGATCTCCTTCCTGATCCCATGGTGCTTCGACAGTTAGTTGGTAGTCTCAATTATCTCACTATTACACAACCTGACATCTCCTTTGTTGTCCAGTAAGTCAGTCAATTTATGCAGTCTCCTCACCACCTTCATCTTGCCACGGTCCGCCGAATTATTCGATATCTTCGAGGTTCCTCTCATCGTGGCTTCTTCTTCTCTACCGGTACTCCTCTTCGCCTTGTGGCTTTTAGTGATGTTGACTGGGCAGGATGTCTTGATACTCGGCGGTCTATCACCAGGTGGTGTATGTTTCTTGGTGATTCACTTATCTCTTGAAAGAGTAAGAAACAGGATCGTGTTTCCAAATCTTCGACCGAGTCCGAGTACCGTGCCATGTCGGCAGCCTACTCGGAGATTATGTGGCTCCGTGGCTTACTTGCTGAAATAGGTTTTCCTCAGTCTACTTTCACTCCTCTTCATGCTGATAATACGAGTGCTATTCGGATTGCTACCAATCCCGTCTATCACGAGCGTACCAAACATATCAAGGTGGACTACCATTCTATTCGGGAAGCTGTTGATACTCGGGTTATCTCTCTTCCACATGTCTCAAGCGACCTTCAGATAGTGGACGTCTTCACCAAAACTATGACATGACTACGTCATCAGTTTCTTGTTGGCAAATTGATGCTTCTTGATCGACCGGCATCAATTTGAGGGGGGATGTTAGTAGGATAGACAACATACTTACCATAAATAAATTGTACAGTTATTTAGGAAACAGATCTGTAAATATCTTTCCTGAATTAGGGGATATAGATGCTGCTGTAATTAGGGGATATAGATGTTGTAATTAGGTGATATTATGCTGTAATTAGGGGATATAGATGCTGTAATTAGGTGATATTATGCTGTAATTAGGGGATATAGATGCTGTAATTAGGAGAGATTATGTTATAAATAGGGGATATAGATGCTGCTGTAATTAGGAGATATTATGCTGTAATTAGGGGATACCGTAATTAAGGGATATATTGTAATTAGGGAAAATGATTTCTATATAAGAAAATGACCACTTGATTGAGGGTCATTGAGCAAATCTGACATGGATGACTTGTGTATGAATTTCATCTTCTATACTCTGCTAGAGGATGGCATGATTCCTTGTGTTTGATCCATTTGTTTTCTTTGGTGGGTTAACTTCAAATGGTGATTTTATGTAGAGAAATGTGTTCCAGCATTAATAAATGTGTTCCGTTGGCAGGATTTGGTTTTCTGATTGATCTGTTTTGATCATTGGGTTTTCTTCTAATTGATAGTTTAAATGATTGGTTGGCCCATTTGGATTTCTAATGGTAGGATTAGTGTCTGTAGTTCTATTTTCTTGATGGATATTGCTTTTTAATGCTACTTTACGTTGGCTAATGTGTCATCATGCACAAGTTGATCCCGGGTTTTTCTACTTAGTGTATTTTGATGGTTGATTCCTTAAGGTGGTTCTAATTGACATCTTCAAATGCTTAGTTTTCATATGTGGATTTTTTTTCTTCTTCAATTTTTTGGTATTACGGTGTTTCAGTTATCGATATTCATTCATGGGTTTATTGATTGAGTTATTATCTTGCATCAAGCAATGCATTTCCTTGTATGCATTGAATGTGGGTGTTGATTTTCTGATTCATGATCGTTGATAATAGGTATTAGATATTCTAGTTTTGCATCCTGTTTTTGCTTGAGGGTTGAAAACTCTTTCTAGAAGCAATGCAATAGCTAGTCACAAGCCCGTTGATAGGAGTAGGTATCAGGTGGGCAGCTGGTCATGGAAACTTTTTGAAGTAGTCATGAAATTTGTTTTGTTACTGCAAAGAGAGCCAATGAGAGTGCCATACCTTGAGAAAAGAGGGTATAATGGGATCTTGTTCATGCATCAGGAATGCATACCTTTGTATTTATCTGTCCTCAAATAAAATTGTTGTCGTTCCTAGCAGTGTTCGAACTATCGGTATCACTACAAGTTTCACTGGCTAGGGATACAGAAACAATATCGATATCGCCAATAAGCAGAAATGTGGGGAAACATGGGAAAATTGGTGGAATTTTCAGCAAAACTTCTGGAGATGTTAAAATGTACATATTTGCATATTTAGAAATTAAAAAAAAAAAAAAAAAAAAAACCCATACATAACAAGTTTTCCATTTAATGGGCCTTAAAAGCATGTGTTGTTGTAAGAAATCAGTCCAACCATCTAACCTTTCATCCAAACATCCATCGATATTGCAAAATATCTACACATGATATTTTACCAAGAAATTATCAACAATTGGAAATGAAACGAAGAATCGTGGTCTCAATATCGTGAATGTTGCGATGTCGATAATATCGAGATATTATCATTATTATCAATGAGAGATTGAACACCGCATACAACCATGTGCCCATGAAAAGAAAAATTGAAATAATTTTTTTTTCTAATAAACAAAATTTTGTTGATATCAATAGGTTGGCGATATTATTGAAATATCTTCGATACACTTATGATACAAGCATTACCTAGAAGCATTACTTAGAATTTACATAGTCGAAAATATTGGTGATACATTGGCGATATTGATGCATTGGCAATATAAGTGACACCTAGAATTTACATAGTTGGAAATATTGACAATTACATTAGTAATACTGATACGTTGGCGATACTTAGCGATATATTGCTAATACCTAGAATTTCTGATACTACCAGCGTTATCGGTATCGCTACCAGTATTATCGGTATCGGTGATTTGGAGATAAAGATAATATCGGAGATAATTCGAACAGTGGTTCCTGGCTAGTCAAATTTCAAGTTTGCTTGAGAAAGATAACTGTGTTCTGTTGGTGCAAATTTTTTGTACTGATTATTTTATTGAGATAAACAGTTGTGACAGTTTGATTCGTTTCAAGTGATCCTTTTCTTTTTCCTTATGGCTATTTAATTTTTGAAACTAATGTATTTTTCTATTTCCTTCAGTGCTTATCAATTTTAAGATTTGCACAGACTATTGTGTTTGCTTCATTGGAGTTTCTCTTCTGATCATTGTGCTTAGATAATAGGTTTCTGTGATCTACTTGTTTTTCTAGGTTGTTGATTTTGCATAGATAAGTGGGTTTTGTTGCTGGGTTTGCTTTTTCTGGTTACTATTTTTAGATTGACAGTGTGCTTTGTAGGGCCTTGATTTTTTTGTTTGGATTTTGATGCGTTCAAATGGTCAGTTTTGCTTTTTGCATTTTTATTTTTGTAACTAATGTTGTTATGTATGTTTTTAGTAGGGCTATTCATGAGTCAAGCTAGCTTGAAAAACTCGCTCGACTCGGCTCGAATCAGCTCGGCTTGAATGACCGATTCAGGCCGAGTCAAGCTAATTATTTGAAGCTCGAGTTGAGTTTGAGCCGAGTTCGACTAGGGGGCATTTCAACTTGACTCAACTCGACTTGAAGCTCGAACTCGAGCTTGACTCGACTCGATTAATAAATATATTAAATATTATATATTATATATTATAATATATATATATATATATATATATATATATTAATATAAGTTTTAAGTTTTAACTTAAAAAATAAAAAAATAATTAAAAAAAAAACCTAGAGTCTCTACCCGACCGCACGCACCCCCTTTCCCTTTCCTCTCTTTCTCTACCCGCTGCCAACCGGACGCCCGCCCAGACCACCACCACCAGTTTTCATTTCAGCTCCACAATAGTATGATTTCAATCTCTTAAGATCTACTTCTTGGGCGAGAAACCCAACCCAAGAAATCCGAGATAGGTTATTTTCAGATTTGTTAGAGCTTCAAGGAAATCCAATGATTTGATTGGCTAGAGCTCTTTACTTGGATTTCTGATCTGTGTTATGCTTTGTTTCTTTTTTAGTACTTGGATTTCTGCTGGTGGAAGAAGATCAAGAACAGATCGGTTCTTACAGGTTTCCTCATCTGATTTGAAGCTTTGTTTGGTTTTTTCATCGGGTTTTGCTTTGATTCTCCTAAGATTTTTGAATTTTTCATCAATGGAGGATCAAGAACAGAATCCATTACTCTCTCACCCAACAAGCTCGAGCTCGACTCGACTCAAACTACTAGCTCGACTCGAACTACTAGCTTGACTCGAACTCGACTCGACAGCTTTGGCAAACAAGCCAAGCTTCAATGTTGAACTCGAGGACGAGCTCGAACTCGAGTACAGCATGGACAAGCCGAGCCAAGCTTGGCCCACCTCGACTCGACTCGGCTCGATGCCCACCTCTAGTTTTTAGTGATAACCAATTTTAATTGTTATTTTGTATTTTCTTTACATGCTGGGAATTCTATTTTCTGATGAATGTGCCAGGTTAATAGGTTTTAGAAATCCTCGTTGTTTCCGAGTTATTGATTTTGATGGCTGCAGTGCATCTACTTGGATTTTCTTTGTGGGTTTTGACTTTCTGATTGTTTTGTTTCAGTTGTTTAGATTATTGGGTCTTTTTCAACTCTTTGTTTAACTGATGTGTTGAATGCATTTATAAAATCAGGCTCCTACCTGTTCGTGTTTGTGTAATTGTTCCTCTTCTTCTTTGGAGGTGTTTACTGGAAACACCTTTTTTTGTAGTGGTGCTGTTGCTATTTCTTTGGAAGCTTAAAGCATGCAACTTTTTATTTACTTTTCCCTGTCCAATCTATAGCTGTGTAGCCAGTATCTCTTCTAAAGTCACAAATCCTTCGACTTTTGATATGTTTAAACATTTAAATTTCCTTTTTCTTGACATTTTTGCTGCATTGATCAATGCTTTGCAGGGAAAACCATTTTACGCTGGTGCTGGCTTTGTCTCTTTAGCACATCCAACTTCTGGTTTGGTTCGTTGTGCCCTGGCTTCATCAAGTGGCACAAGAGCTTTTTCGATCCAATCCATGGCATCTAGTGAACCTGTTGTTTCAGTTGATTGGCTGCATGCCAATCTCCGGGATCCTAATGTGAAGGTACCTAACCACCACTGTTTTTTTTTCCCTCATAGATAAGCTGCTATGATGTCTCTTGCTTTTTTATAAGTATCCAGTGCTAGGTGCTAATATCTTAGTTATCAGGTATGTAAGACCCTTAACAAGTCACATACGTATGAGATCCAAACTGTTCATATATTGTACCCTATGGTGGATACACCTTATGTCTGAAATCACAACAACCAGATGATCATAGCCATTGGTTGTGTGATTGTTTCTCCCATTGAACACCTGCCATTAGTTGGACTTTTTCGAAGTTTCCATGTCTAATTGTCAAGGATCCTTCAACCAGCTGCTAGGATCATCCGATCTCTGTGATTTATTGCTAGAAACCATCCAGTACCATGATAAGGGCCAAGAGATGAAAGGTCCAGAGCTTGTACATGTGTACATGTATGGGTATTGAATGCTGGATAACTAAGATAATACTAATATCACTGCATCCTCCCTTTTATTGATATGTTGTTTGAGTTTATTTTTTTGAAAGATGAAGATATTAGTAGGGCCAAAGGCCAAAAAACTAGAAAACAAAACAACAAAGAACAAAGAAACAAAAGCAAAAGAAACAGAACCCTACAATCAGGGAACTCAATCCCTTATATACAAATCCCAGGGGTGACTTAACACTTCGAAAGCAATGGTTATTCCTTTCTAACCAAACTGACCAAAGGGAATCAATCAGTGCAACCCTCCATCTTGATTTCCTCATACAGCCTCCCCCTCCGACATGCCATGTTCGATAAAGAGAGTTGATCGAACAAGGCATCACCCAAGACATATTGGCCAATCGAAGAATGCCCGACCATACGATGGTGGAGAAGGAACAATGTATTAACAGGTGGTCAAACTGACTCCTCTATGCTCAAAGGAGCATGTGTTAGGAATATAAAGCTCCCTATTTGGAGGTTGTCAATGGTCAGGATCCAGCTTCTCCCAGCCAGCCATGCAAAGGCTGCAACTTTTGAGGGAGCCCTGTAGAACCATAGCTTTGCCGTATGGAAGTCGTCTCCTCTCTGGCCTTCTCCCATAAGCTTTATAAAGACTTCATGGAGAAAATCCCAGATTTGCTGAAGCTCCAAACCAGCGAATCTGGAAGACCTTGAATTGGCTGGAACCCCTGAAGAAGGGACAGGAGGTTCAACAATTTGATAAATTCCATATCATTCAAGTTCCTACAACAAGGGGGCACCCAAATTCCTCCAGATTCCTAAAAGAAGAAGCACTGGAATAATTTTGTGTACTTCTTTATCTCTTGCAAATTGAATTACATTTTTGTACTTATTGGAAATAAAGACATTCCATCTTTTGCATTAGTAAAACTAGCTTTAATCATGAATGACACTTTTGCCTTTGAAGGTGTAATCTTTTAGGCCCTGTTTGTAGATGCCTGAAAATGAATTCATCTCATTTTAGCTAATAGTAGTTTATGTATTAGGGATCTCAATCTCTAATACATAATGATTTCATGTTAACATTAATTATGTATTAGAGATCTAATTAGTGATTAAGATCTCTAATACATAAATACTGTTAACTAAAATGAGATGAACTCATTTTTAGGCATTGACCAAACATGGCCTTGGGTTTTGCATGAGAAAGTTCTGTTCAGTGTGTTCAAAATTATAGATGATAATAAACTCTCTGGTTATTATTTGCATTTTAGAGTCATCGCCATCCATCATAATAATCTTAGCCTTGTCCCAGCTTCTTAGGGTCTGCTTCAAGGATCTTTTTTTTTCTTGGTTGCCAAAATTCCTATCTAGGACCCTATCTTGTGTGAGTGAAAAAGCCATCATGTCCATTATCACCACCTCTACCATGGTCCTGTTAGAGTATCTAAGGTAAATTAATGGAATCTTGCAAATACGAATGAACTGAATGAATCATATTTATCATCTACATTCTGACTGTTGCGTTTTCTTATTTCTTCAGGTTTTGGATGCTTCCTGGTACATGCCTGACGAGCAGCGAAATCCACTTCAAGAATATCAGGTGATGACTTTTGGTTGCTTTTTCTTTCTAAACCTTTTCATACTTGGTGTGTTTTTCTTATCAGTTTTCTTTTACAAGGTCAATTTTTGTTTCCTCTGTTGCTTATGATTTGCAATACCTGCCAGCAAGCAATTGAGTAGGGGTTTTATTGTGGTGCTTGTAAGCCTTGTAGC